>NC_082663.1:109126944-109443333 GCF_025265405.1 Mesoplodon densirostris | reverse complement strand
AACACGTCTTAAAAAATTAATAGGGCTTCCCTGGTGGCGCAGTGGTTGAGAGTCCACCTGCCGATGCAGGGACACGGGTTCATGCCCCGGTCCGGGAAGATCCCAAACGCCGTGGAGCGGCTGGGCCCATGAGCCATGGCCGCTGAACCTGCGTGTCCGGAGCCTGTGCTCCGCAAGGGGAGAGGCCACAACAGTGAGAGGCCCGCATACCACAAAAAAAAAAAAAAAAATTAATAGCTTTTGTGGTAAAGAAACAGTTATCAGACATCAGCATTTCCTTCAATTTTAAATGTGTAGTTAACTATTACATTTTAGTGAAATAAAATCTAAAATTTTTACTGGAAATATCACGTGCAATATAATTACATTGTTATGTTTTTATCTATTTATTTTTCTACCCAAATATATGTAATATATCAATATTTGAAATAACTTGTTTTGTTCTTTTTTTGTACTCTTTCATTTTATTTAAAGTTTATAATGGGCATGTGTCATTTTTATAAAAACTGTAACTCCTAAATTATGTCTGCATCACAATTAAACCATTTAGCCTTCTCATTATTATGCTACCAAAACATAACAGTATTATAAACAAAGTTATTCCACCAGAATTAATACATTTCCTTGAGCACTTGACAGCTACCAGGACTTACAAAGTTATTATTACTCAATATTATTTAAAATGAACATTTATAACATTTTATTAATAAATGACTTGGAAAGAAAGCTAAGAAAAACAAGAGATTAAGAACATAAATGATTACCTTGGGTTCACTAAAAACAGCCACTTTTATAACCAAGTACATAAATCCTAATTAAATATTAATTCAATGATTAGAATTCTTTGATTTAAAAAAAATTTTTGAAAAACAAACTTTTACCATTACAGAGCTTCTGAATTTTTATGTTATTAGTTTATCTACAGGAAGTAAGTTTTAGAGGTAATTTTCAGACTATGAAAACCCATGAACTATTACTTTCGAATCTTATCCAAACTCCAAGTGTTTATAGAATGGTTGGTAAACCATAACAGCTGGCTTTCTGCAGAACTAAACAGGATGCCTCTCCTTTAGACACAAGTGACAGAACTCTAAGTTACAGTGTGTATAAATATGCTTTATGTTTTATTTTGCTGGCCAGAAAGGATTATGAAACTAAGAAGGTAATTATCATCGCAGAACATCATGAAGTATTACTTTTTGACTTTTAAATTGTTTTCAGAATACTTTAATTTATGGCATATATATTTATATATCTCAACTCATATGTATACATATATATGTATGCCAATATATAAAATATGTACATACAGATATGCACATATACACATAATGTTACATGGCAGACGGCTTCTGGGTTGTCTACTTGAAGAATTTGAATATTCATACACCTTACTAAAGAAATCTAAAGTCCTCTTACCCCATTGTATTAGATTTTAGTTTTACTCGATTTCAAATGGAATTTCAATAAACTTAGTGGCTTAAAACAACACAAATCTATTATTTTACATTTCTGGAAGTGAGAAGTCTGACACAAGTCTCATTGAGCTAAAATCAAGGTGTCAACAAGGCCACATTCCTTTCTGGAGACTCTAGGGGAGAATCTTGCCTTGTTTTCTTTAATTTCTAGAGGACACATACATTCCTTAGCTTGTGGCCCCTTCCTCGCAGCATCTTCAAAGCTCTGACTCTGACACCCAACCTCCTGCCTCCCTATTCCACTCAGGAGGACTATTGTGATTACACTGGGTCCACCTGGAAAATTCAGGATCATCTCCCCATCTCTAGGTCCCTAATTTAATCACATGTGCAAAATCCATTTTGCAATGTAAGGTAACATATTTTCAGGTGCCACAAATTAGGACATGGACATCTTCGGAGGGGCCATGATTCTGCCTACCACACCTTTCATTTATGTTCATTTTTGTTCTTGTGTTGTCAGGTAAATTTCCAAGTAAGGATTTTGCTTGTGCAATTGTTTGTAAAGAAAGAGGAGAATAGACAAAGGGATGTTTCAGTATATCCTAAGAACTGTCCTTTGAATTGAAGTGCAAAGTGCTACCTAGAATAATTCTTTCTATAGCCCTATATGAGTGAGGTTTCCAATTTGAATATTCAAGGGGAAGTTGTTTTGTATGCGCTTGAGATAAAAAAAAAAAGAAAAAAAAAGCTTTAACTAGGCTATTATTGCCAGGTTCTTTTTTTTTTTTTTTTTTACTTTTGGCTACATTGGGTCTTCTTTGCTGTGCACGGGCTTTCTCTAGTTGCAGCAAACGGGGCTACTCTTCGTTGTGGTGCACAGGCTTCTCATTGCAGTGGGTTCTCTTGCTGTGGAGCATAGGGTATAAGCACGAGGGCTTCAGTAGTTGTGGCTCGTGGGCTCTAGAGCACAGGCTCAGTAGCTGTGACGCATGGGCTTAGTTGCTTTGCAGCATGTGGGATCTTCCTGGACCAGGGCTCGAACTCATGTCCCCTGCACTGGCAGGCGGATTCTTAACCACTGCACCACCAGGGAAGTCTGATAAAGCATGATATTGAAATGAGCCTTCTTGGGAGGAGGGAGACCTTTTAAGATGGAGAGATGAGCTGGGCAGACAGGTCAAGGTTAGACAGGCAATAGATATGTATGGAGCTGATGAACCCAGCTTCCAAACGTACTGAGAAAAGCCTTTTGAGATTAAAAATTTGAAAATTCCCCACTGAGGGATTGGAAAACATGGTCTCAAAGGAGAGGCAGCTTTGGAATGGATATAAGGTGAAAAGGAACTGCATTAGTTTAAAAGTTTCTTTTAAGAGCATGATCTCTAATGTAAACGTGGGAAACTGGGAGAAGCTTGAAAGTCTGAAACTGAACTTTGTTTGCTGGCTGAAAGAGCTTGCACAGGGGAGTGTGATTAAGCTGGCTGGTAATAATAAGATCTACATCCACTTTAGGCCGGGACTGCGGAAGGACAGAATCTGAAATACTACAACAAACTAGAGTAACATTTTAAAGTTAGAAACCATAAAGATAGTTCCAAGCCTGAAGGTGGGCGATACTTCTATCTTCTTAAATGACTTGCTCATTTGTGTGTTATCTGAGCCTGCAGGCTGCAATAAAGAAGAATAGTATGCATTTTGATTATTTTACTATTTTGATATAGTGCTTTCATCGTGCTTTTTGTTAAAAGATGACTGTCTATTTAACACTTTAGTATTAGGAAGAAACATATTAAGAAGCTTCTAAAATGATATAAAAAATTTATGGTCTTGACTTATTGAGGTGAGAAACATCCATAAAGTAAATGGAAATGTATCTTTACAGCCACATCTTTATTATTAAACAGAGCAACTATGTACAAGTTAGAATTAGGGAAATGTGTTATCCAAGATTGATGCATTTCTAGGGACTATAAATATATACTGAAAACTTTTCTCAGCCTCCAGAAACTGGGAGTTAGGGAAGAAAATCATGCATCAGAAGTACAGGGAAGGGGAGGATGAATTGCCTGTGAAATTCCATCTACTGCCCAAGGGTCCCTGTTAAGTCTGTGTGGGGTCATTCTTTGCTGAGCCTGATCAAGCATCCCCTACAAGGACCAGGCAAGTTTCTTCTTATCAGGAGGTCAGGAAAAAAGGAAATAACAATGTCAGTCTTTTCAAATTCAGTGCAGTCCTGTGCTTCTAAGGTGCCCAGGTAGCATTCGATATGCCACCCCACATCACTTTTTTTTTTCTTTCCTTTCTAAGTAACTTAGCTCAACATCTACACTAAGCTCCAAGAACGGTGAAAATGTTCCTTGTAGCCAAATCTTGTTCTCTGGGAGAAGAGACCACAGGCAGGCAGCCTCAAGCTTATGAAAGGGCTGTATTTTAAATGTTCCTTGGAATATAAATAGTTTAGTACTTGGAATTTATTCTCACAAGAACCGTGCTGTAAATGAGATTCATTTCCCTTTCAAATTTTCAAAAGTCTATTTAACCTATATTGTTCTGAAACCATGGTTTCAGTTGTACTATTTTAGTTACAGCTACCTACCACTTTAAACTCTGAAGAAATATCTATTAACTTATTTTTTTTAAATTTCACCTAGTTACAGAGGTATACTGGGATATGAAGTTTACAGTATCTGAAATATCTTCCCCATCCTAATAGATTGCCATTGCCAAGGAAGATGATCACAGGAATAAGAAGTGAATTTACCTATAATCTATATCTATGCCTGTGCCTATCTCTTTATCTAGATATTCAGAATCTTAACTCAAGACTCCAGAAACACAAATGTACTCAAGTCCACATCCCACCCCATTTTTTTCTGTTCTTCCTTAGCAATTACACTCTAGTAATGAATGGGAAAGATATTCCCAAATACTATAAACTTTGTGCTGCACCGTAGCTCTACAATCACGTGAAAGAACATAACTGTAGCTCAAACTGTAGCTCAAACAATCATCTTGGTCCAGAGTCCCATCAAGCTGGAAGCCAGAAGATTAAGCCTTAGATGGAACTGTATTTAACTTATGTAGGATTTTTAAATATCTTGAATTACTGATTGACATTTAAAAATTGGATAGATCTCACATACAAATCTAGATGCCTACCTTCTTTTAATGAATCAGAAGACTGGTGAGACCAGGCCTATATTGTGAATGCTCTTTAATAGTTGAATGGCCGTTTAAGAATTACTGAATGGCTGCCATGTTTCTCAGTGGTGGTGCCCCTTCCTAGGTTGCCACCTTCTCCACTGTTCCTCTGCATCCTACAGCAGATCGTGTTCCCTGCATTTATATTAACAGACCTCTCTGAATGCATTTGATTTGCTAGCCTGATTCTATTGTTCTTAATCAGGAAGTAAGCAGTAGTTCTTCTCAAAAAGGAAGAAGGAGGCTCTGGCTTCAGAATCCTATCCTCCCATCCTCAGTCATAGGCCACTTCATAAACCAGGAGTGTATCTATTTGGAACGTCTTATACTCCTTTACAATAGATCTGCAGGAAAACATCCTAACAGCTTTGATTAGGCTTCTAAGCAAATGAGGAACACACATTAGAAACAAACACACTTTACTCTTGGTTGTTCTAGAAACAAGGGCACAGATCATTGAAAAATATTTTTCCTGGATATTTGACATTTTGATTTGTATACTGTGATCTATTTTCTATTTTCATCTCTACTTTAAAAAAATAAAGAAAATATACAAATGGTACATCCAACCCCCAAAAAGGGTTTCAAGGGGCTTTAGACCCCCATGATGTCCATCACACTTCCCAAGCCATTCCTCTAAGCAATGAAATTGTGTTTGCTGTACAAACCTATCCAAAAAAGCTTTCTACTTCCCCATCTTCAAATCAGATTAGCATTCTAAGACTCCAGCATATGAAAATTCTGGAGCCTCCCTTTAAGTGCTATTTAAACAATCCAAATGAAAAGTAAGTTCTCCTGAGTTAAATCCCCAGTCCTCCTCCTGTAAGGCAACAACTGCTAACATACTCTTTCTACCCTTCTCGAAGTTTTTTTTTAAATTAGGAATGAATAAATTACTGATATAAGAACTCAGACAATAAAATTATAGTTTCTATCTATATTTGATATAATATTATCTGTAAAACTTTACCAGCTAGGTATCAAGAAACAAAAATTTAATCCAAACTAGATTTTTACACTAAATTCCCTGATTTGAAAAATCTCTTCTGGTATCTCAGACCATTGAATTAAAAGCTCATTCTTTTAGCCCTCATGCCCATGCCCTTAGCTTCCCCAAGATATTTTCTGAGTGTTCTCAAAACTGGGAGCTAAAGGTATCTCTCATGTATATTTTCAAACTGGAGACATTGAAATTTGACCAACCCTAGGACCAGGTGACTACTGTCATATGCTGCTGTGTGATTCTTTCTACAGGTTCTGATGTATTCATTGTACAGATATTCATTAAGTGAATACAACACACCAGACACTTTTGTAGACCCTGGGGCTGAAATGGTAAACAAAACTGAAAATTCTAATTTTCAGGGAGTGTACATTGTAGTGGGGGAAGCGGTCAAACAAATGAATAAAATATACAGTTTATTTAATTATTTTAAGTCCAATAGGGGAACAAAAAGTAGAGAAGGGGGTAGAAGAGAGTGTTGTTATTAGAAGGTAAGTAGGGAAGACCCCTACTGAGAAGGTAACATTACAGTAAAGATGTGAGGCAGTAAGCCATACAATGATCTAGTGAAGGGGTAGCAAGCAAGGCACACAGGCCAAACTTGGCCCATCACCTACTTTTGTATATCCCATAAGCCAAGAATGATTTTCATGTCTTTTAATTATTGAAGAAAAAAATGAAAAGAATTTTTTGTGCCACATGAAAATTATATAAAATTCCAATTTTAGTGTCCATAAGCAAACTTTTCTTTTTTTTTTTTTTTTTTTTTTTTTTTTTTGCAGTACACGGGCCTCTCACCATTGTGGCCTCTCCCATTGTGGAACACAGGCTCCGGACACGCAGGCTCAGCGGCCATGGCTCACGGGCTTAGCTGCTTTGCAGCATGTGGGATCTTCCCAGACCAGGCCACGAACCCGTGTCCCCTGCATTGGCAGGCAGACTCTCAACCACTGCGCCACTGGGGAAGCCCAGGCAAACTTTTCTTGAAACACAATCATGCCCGTTTGTGTATTGACTATGGCAGCTTTCATACTAAAATGGCAAAGTTGAGTACTTGTAGATATCCGATCAGCAAAATTAAAAATGTTTACTAATTTTGTCCTTTACAAAAAAATCTTGCTGACTGCTAATCTAGAGCTAGAGCAATCCAGGAATATCTTTTTTCATTTTTATGCCATTTTTAAGGAATGACAGATTTTTGAGGAATGACAGATTTTTGACTTGTCTTTATTATAAATCTTACCCTTTATTGTTCACCTATGTTAACTTTGAATTAAAACTTTTCTGATATTAATATTATGATCCGTACTTTAGTTTTGGTTGCATTTAACTGATAAGTTTTTGCCCATCCTAACTTTCATCCTTTCTAATTCATGTGTCAATGCCCTTTGGCCAAAGAGACTAGGAATTCATGTATAGTTGAACAAAGTTAGTTTTATAATGTCTTGTAATGGAGGAGACCACAATCATGGAGAACCATGGAGTGACTCAGTAAAAGGGTGTTACAGGATTTGGGTGTGTGTTAGGTGATTTGGAAGAGGGATCAAGGAAGTATGGCTTGGTTAAGGATTAGATGATGTCATGAAGTGGAGGAAATTTTATGATTATATCTTAAAATTTTTCTTATCTGCAAAATAGGAAGAATGAAACAAGAGTAACCTATAATTGGTGAAGCAGCAATAGTTACTCATATTAACTGTGGGAGTGATATGTCTGAGCATTTTTGTGGTTTTGGCAATGTTTTCTTTTTCATCTGTATTCAGACATGACTATAGAATAATTTTGTTTTGATCTTGATACATATGTTACAGAGTGACTTTGTGATGCTGGTGCTCTGTGAAATTGTTACATTCAATAGGAGAATATCATGGACTACTTGTGAGAACCAGACCAGATCCTCCTAACAACACTAAGGCCTAGATGATATAAAAAAGAAGGCAATCAAGAATTCTTTATTCAAACCATTCTTCCAAAAAGGGTAAATGAAGACATTTCCAAATAACCAGACAGATAATTCATTGTTAGCAAAACTGCTTTACACAAAATACTAAAGGTAATCTTTGAGGCATAAAGGAAGTGTCATCAGACAGTAAGTTAAATCCATGGAGAAATAAAGAATACTAGGAAAGGTAATTACTTAGATAAATATAAGAGAAAGTAAGAATATTTTTTTCTTCTTTTGACTAATGTAAGTATAAAAGATTATTATAAAACTATATTTTATAACTTCTATCATATAATATTTAAGGATAAATATATATGACAATAACATCACAAAAGATAAATGAGGGAAGGGAACTATACTAGAGCAAAATTCATTTTATTGCAATTAAGTTAGTAATAATCTGAAGCAGATTATTTTTAATT
The DNA here is from genome assembly GCF_025265405.1 of Mesoplodon densirostris. NCBI lineage: Eukaryota > Metazoa > Chordata > Mammalia > Artiodactyla > Ziphiidae > Mesoplodon > Mesoplodon densirostris. The sequence continues at coordinate 109,435,341 of NC_082663.1, read as the reverse complement.
AAGATGTTATAATCCCTAGGAAAAAAGCCATTGAGAAACTAACTCAAAAAAAAAGTGAGGGCTTCCCTGGTGGTGCAGTGGTTGAGAGTCCACCTGCCAATGCAGGGGACACGGGTTCGTGCCCCGGTCCGGGAGGATCCCACATGCCGCGAGGCGGCTGGGCCCGTGAGCCATGGCTTCTGAGCCTGCGCGTCCGGAGCCTGTGCTCTGCAACGGGAGGGGCCACAACAGTGAGAGGCCCGCGTACCACAAAAAAATAAATAAATAAAATAAAAAGTGATACTTCAGCAAAGATCTACTTAAAGCAAAATAAGGTAGTAAAGGAGGAAAAGTAAATAGCAAAGTGACTGACATTAATCCAACTATATCAATAATTACACTAAATGTAAATGGATTAAACACTCCAATCAAAAGGCAGAGATTGGTAAATTGAGACCAAATAGATATGTAATACAACTGTACTCTATCCACAAGAGGTAAACTTTAGATTGAATGGCACAAAGTGACTTAAAGTGAAAGAATGGGGAAAGCTGTACCAGGCAAACAGTAATCATAAGAGAGTTCAAATGACCATATCAGTATCAGAAGAAAATATACATTCAGACCAAAGAATGATAAAATGGTCAATTCAACAGAAAAATAAGGAATATCAAAACATGAGTACAGAACATCATATCCCCAAAATACATTTAGTAAAAAAAAATGACAAAATTGAAGGGAGAAATACAGATCTCAACAATAAAAATTGGACATTTCAATACTACATTCTCAATAATGAAAAGAGGAACTAGACAGAAAATCAGCAAGGATATAGAAGATTTGAATAACACTATCAACCAACCTGACATAACTGACATCTCTAGAATACTCCATCCACCACAAAAAACACGCATTCTTCTCAGGTGTAGATACAACATTCTCCAGAATAAACTATACACCAAGCCATAAAACATGCTTCAGTAAATTTAAAAGAATTAAAATCATGCAAAGTACATGATTACAAATCAATAACAGAAAGAAATTCAGGAAATTCACAAATATTAGAAATTAAACAACATACCTCTAAATGACCCATTATGTTTCTGTTGATACAAAATACACAGAAAAGGCAACTTTATAAAGATAGAATGTAGATTAGTGATTGTCAGGAGCTGGGAATGAAAACCAGTATTTACTGCAAATGGACATCAGGAACCTTTTTAGGTGATGGAAACATCAAACTAGATTGTGGCTATGGTTGCATACCTATATAAAAGTACAAAACAAACCATTGAATTCTAAGACTTAAATGGGACCATTTTATGGTATGTAAGCCCATATAGTATATAACACTTCTAAATAGTCAATAGGTCAGAGAAGAAATCAAAAGGGCAATTACAAAGTATTTTTCTCTGAATGAAAATTAAAAGACAACATACCAAAATTGGTGACATGCTGCTAAAGCTGTTTTTCATGAAGACTTTATAGCAGTAAATGCTTATGTTAGAAAAGAAAAAGGTCTTAAATATCAATGACTTAAGCTGCCAACTAAAGACTAGAAAAAGTCAATTAAACCCAAATTAGGAAGATAAAAGATTATCAGAGAGGAAAAAAAAATCAATGAAATAGAAAACAAAGAAAAAATAGAGAAAATCAACTAAACCAAAAGCTGGGTTTTTGAAAAGTTCAATAAAATTTATAAACATTTGACCAGACTGAGCAAGAAAGGTATTTACCAATATCAGAAATGAGATATGGCATCAATATAGATTTACAGATATTAAAAGCAAAGGAAAATTTTATGAAAAACTTCATGGAAATAAACTCAAAAACTTAGATAAAATGGACAAATTCCTTGAAATATATAGGCCAACAAAGCTAACTAAAGATGAAATAGGTAACTTGAATAGCCTTATATATATTGAAGAAATGTAACTTGTAATTAAAAACCTTCCTACATTGAAAATTCCACATCCAGTTTGCTTCAAAGGTGAATTCCACTAAACATTTAGGAAATAATTAATTCCAATTCTACACAAGAATATTTCAAAAAAATGAAGAAGAGAGAATGCTTTCCAACTTATTCTGTGAGGCCCTGATACTAGCATCAGAAAAAGACACTGCAAGAAAAAGAAGACTAAAATCCCTCATGAACATATATGCGAAGGTTCTAAAATTTTCAACAAATCAAGCTATATGAAAAAGGTTAAGAATCATGACCAAGGGAAGTTTTTCTCAGGAACATCAGGTTGATTTAACATTCCAAAAAAAGAAAAAAAAAATCAATGAATGCAATTCATAGTATTTGTTAATTAAAAAGAAAAAATCATATGATCACCTCAATTGATGCACAAAAACTATTTTCCAACTCCAACATCTATTCTAAATATTTTAAGTCTCAGAAAATTAGAAATAGAGGCAAACTTTTACAAAGTGTTAAAGCACATCTATAAAACATCTATATCCAACATTGTAATTAACAATGAAAGAGTGAATTTATTCTCATAAGTGAAAGAGTTCCCAGCTGCCAAAGCTGGGAAAATGTGAGCAATCAAATACATAATGTAGTATTACAATGATAACCCAAATTATAAAATAAAAACATGAGTCTATACTGATATAATAAAGGCTTATATAAATAAATAAATAAGGGACAAGAGACAAATATCCTTTACAGGAGATTTCCAAATAATTTATATAGACACTCTCCCCTTAAAGAAAGTGAAGCATAACCCCACACTTAAGTACAGGCTATACTCGGTGAGTTGCTTCTAGAGTACAGAATGGAAAGAGGGAAGAAGTGACTTTTCAGGGCAGAAAAACTAGCCAGATGATCAGAATTGTTACCATCAGTGATAAGTCATTTTCATGTTATAAATTTAAAACTACTTCACTTCTTGGCTATACTCTGAAAAACCTTTAACCCTAGTCTAACCATGAGAAAACCACTAGACAAACCAAAACAAGATACTGTTTAAAATATCCAACTAGTACTCCTCAAAAAAGTCAAGGTTATCATAAATAAGAAAAGTGTGAGGAACAGTTATAGCCCAAAAGAGTCTAAAGAGACCTAACAACTAAATGTAATGTGATATTCTGGATTGGATCCTAGAAACATATATTATGGAAAAACTAATGAATTTCAAATAAAGTATGAAGTTCAGTCAATAATGAAAAACAAGGAACAAATTACTGATAGAGGCAACAATAAACTGAAGTGTAAAAGTAAGATGCTGAGAAAGAAATCAGATACAGAAGAATATATCCTGCATCATTCTGTTTATATGAAACCCTAGAAAAGTTATAGCTACAGAGACAGAAAGCACAATATTGATTGCCAGTGGCCAGAAGTGAGGAGAGGATTGACTGCAAAGGGACACTAAGGAATTTTTAGAGTCATGGAAATGTTCTACACAGGAACCACTAACATAGCGTTTACTAGAATGCATACATTTTGAAAAATTGGTGACTTTTTATAAATTAGATCTTAATAGTGCTATTTTCAATAGCTTTTTTATTGTCTTTAATGCCTTTAGTGTTACTCAGGGTCACAGCCACCTCTAAAATGATAATACCAACACAGTGTTGTAAGCATGCTGGTAAAAGTAAGTGTGGCATATAACTCTGATACTGAGGATAATTGCCCAAAACAGCTATGGGGATAGGATCTTAGAGAAGTCTTCCCAGAGCCTCTGAAAGGAATTTTACTGTTTCATCTTTTTGCATGTTTTATGGGTGGTCAACTTGTTCCAGAGAGACATTCTATTCTCTTTACAAGGAAAACCTGGGGAAACTAAGTTTTTCTAAAGAACACAATAATTTAACAGAAAATGAGGTACCTGCTATTTGACATTACTGTACATGCCTCAGTCAGATACTAAATTAGTTATAATGTGTTAGTATCCGAATTATTAGTCAACTCATGTTGACTCTGGGCCTGGGCAAAAGTCCTGCACAGGAAGGGGAAATTGCTCTTCCATGTTCATGTAAACAGAATTTGGCTTGCAGTGATGCTTGTAAGTTTATCACTTTCTCAAATGTTCTATCAGATCCAAGGATAGTCTTTCTTAGCATATACTTATGTGATTTTTCTTTTTCCTTTTTTTCCTACTACCTTCAATCACCCTATAGCAGCTGGTTTCAATGAACACTTTCAAAGTCAGCAGATGATTCCCAACTGAAATGTCCAGACTTGATCTTGGACCCTTCTGCTTGTTGTTGTGTGTCTTCTTACAGTCTCTTTCCCATGAGAATAAATATATTTGCTTTCCTCACACAAAAAGAAACTGCCTCTTAATTTTGCCAAAGATACAACCATCCCCCTAGTTCCCTAAGCTCAAGTTATTGGAATAACTTTTTAATCCTCTCTCTCCCTTGATCTCACCAAGTCTTTCCAAATGCTTTACTCAAATGTAACCTCATATGACCTCATCCACTCTTCAGATGACCTTCCTTCTGTTGCCTCCACCCCTTCTTTGTTCTAAAACACCTATACAAACTCCTATAACACCTTTTAAGTATCTTTTCACAGAAATCTCTTTCTATACAAGAATCTACACTTCACTTTGTCCGCTATAATACAAACTTAAGAGTCCAGCATTCAGCGCCTTATATCAACTGCTCTTCTATGTATTTTACACATCTCAAAAAAATCCGTTTGCTTCCCCATTTAGAGTTTACTGTACACTAATTTCCATATAGATTCTCACAATAACTCTATAAAACAGATGCACTATTATCACCTACATTTTACAGATGAAGAATCAAAAAATCAGAGTACCTTGCCAAAGGTCACTCAGTTTGTAAGTGGTAGAGTTATTACTTTATGTCAGATCATTCTGACCCAAAGACTATAGTCTTAACTATTATACTCTATGACCTTCACATCAAATACCTGTCTCTGTAAGTATCATTTACATCCACCTAGACTCTCTTCTCTCCTTCAATCTTGCCCAGGTTGGCTTTAATCTAAACCACCACCCTGTCATGCATTTCCTTTCATGGCTCGTCTCCTGCCTTGTACTATATCTGTTTACTCTTGCTGATAGGTGATCTTCAACTCAACTATAGAAATTTCAACTTTGAGAATTATGTATATCTTATACAGCCTGGATCTCCAGCATCTAGTAAATTTCCTTGTCTACTGATGGAGATCAGTAAGCATCTGTCAAAAAAAAAAAAAAGTTCTTCATTTTTGGAAGTCTCTGGATTCTGTATCTTTGAATTCTTTCAGTGGTTAGTACACTTCTCTGCACACAGTAAAGGTAAATATTGGCTCACTATGCTCCTTATACTTTAAATATGTTAACACATTATTTCCTTGAAGTTATTTGTGTTCTCTTGGACTTTTCCTCTTTAGTTCAAGCATTTACAGAGGTTAGGAAAGCAGTGGGTGTGCAAAGAATGATTCAGAGGCTAGAGCTACTCTTCCTCAGACCCAACAAAATGGGTTTTGACATCTTATACCACATGGAAATTAATGGAAAAATGGTCAAAAAATAGTTGAACATATGACCAATGGGAAATCATTTTACATTCATGTTGGACTTTCTAGGACTACCTTTGTTACTAGTAAGAACACATCTTAAAATTAATGCCTGGAAAACAAATAAAAAACAAAAAAATGAGAAATGATATTTGCATTTACACAGCATCCTACCCTTCCCTCAATTATTTTTACAATCGTTTTCTATTCCTACCCTTAAAACAGCAGAAGCCAAGGCAGTTGTTATTATACTAATTTTATTTTATTATACTAATTTTATTTATAGTGTTATTTAAACACTATGAGATTTATTTTTGCAAAGTGATGAGGCCAATAAGTAATACCACTGAGACCAGATTTTCTGGATCACAATCCACTATTCTGACATATTTGAATTTTGCTGCATTCGCAGCCAATAATTCAGTCACAATTGCTTGCTTTGTGATCAGGGGTATATTTGTTAAACAGTGCTACCACCTGCTGGTAAGTTTTCCAATAATTCACAGTATAGCAAACCTAAAACAGGAAACAAATAAAAGGATAACCAATATAGCAATAGTTTACAATTACAACTACATTTACCTGCCACATTCTAACTGTACTTCCTAACTGTGCTATCATATCTGCTTAGGCGCTCCTTTACAGGTAGCCAATGAATCTTCCAACCTTAACTGTCCAAACATTTCTTTTCTCAAGGTCTTATAATTACATTAATTTTGTCTACTTCTTAGGATATGCATATTTGGGAGAACATTTTACTAAACTTTTATACAATATGATAACAAAATTGGTGCCTACCAATAATGTAAGTCAGTAATACCCAAATCTGTGTGCATAAAATCATCATCTGGTGAGGATTGAGGGCTATTATGGTAGCAAAGGCCTGTCTCCCTACATAAAAAAATAGTAAGCCAAAAAATACCACCACATTCCTGGAGGGATTGCAGAGATCAGTGCCATTATTGAGTCCTTGAAAGATGCAGGAGTGGTGATTCCCACCACATCCCCACTCAACAGTCCTATTTTGGCCTGTGCAAAAGAAAGATGGATTTTGGAGAATGACAGTGGATTATCGTAAGCTTGACTGTGATAGTGAATCCAATTGCAGCTGCTGTACCAGATGTAGTTTCATTGCTTGAACAAATTAACACATTCCTTGGTATCAAGTATTCAGCTGTTGACCTGGCAAATACCCTTTTCTCCATAAGGTCCACAAAGAGCAGATTTTTTTTTCAGCTGACAAGGCTGGCATTATACCTTGACTGTCATATCTCAAAAGTTTATCACAACTCTCTAGGCCTATATAATAAATTAGCTCAGAGATGTTGATCACTTTTCCTTCTATAAGATATCATACTGGTCCATTACATCAATGACATTATGCTGATTGGAACTAGTGAGCAAGAAATAACTAGTTTAGCCTAGGCATTATCTGATCCACCAAGCTATACAGTTGGGCATGCATAGAAACACTCCATAATCAAATGAAAGTGGTATATACTTGATTGGCCTCAAGCAGGCACATGATTTTTCACTTTGTTTGGAAGGAGAAATGGCCAGATGTATGATTATAAACCAGCTCATGGGTTGTGGTCAACGGTTTGGCTAGATAGTCAAGGATTTGGAAGAAACATGATTGGAAAATTTATGAGGAGGAAACCTGGGGAAGAAGTACAGGGGTTGACCTCTCTGATTGGGCCAAAACATGAAGATATTTGTATCCCATGTAATTGTTCAGCAAAGGGTGACCTCAGTGGAGGAGAATTTTAATATTCAAGTGGATAAGCTGAACTGTTTTGTGGATACCATGCAGTCTCTTTCCCCAGCCACCCTTGTCATTGCCAAATGGGCTCATGAACAAAGTGGCCATGATGACAGGGATAGAGTTTATGCATGGGCTCAGCAATATGGCCTTCAACACACTGAGGCCAATCTGGCTATGACCACCACTGAGTGCCTCATCTGGTAGCAATAGAGACCAATTCTGAGTCCCTAATATGGCATCAACTCCCTAGTAGTAGGTTGATTACACTGGACCACTTCCATTATGCAAAGGGCAGTGTTTTATGCTTATGGGAATAGACACTTACTCTGGTTATGAATTTGCTTTCCCTGCACTCAATGTTCCTTCCAAAACTACCATCCATAGACTTAAAGAATGGTTTATCCATCATCATGGTATTCCACAGAGCATTGCTTCAGAACAAGAAAATCACTTCACAGCAAAAGAAGGGCAGCAATGGGCCAGTGCTGATGGAATTTATTGGTCTTACCCTATTTCTCACCACACTGAAGCAGCTGGCTTGATCGAATGGTGTAATGGTCTTTTGAAGACTTAGTTACAGTGCCAGTAAGGTGGTGATACCTCACAGGGCTGTAGCAAGGTTCTGCAGAAGGCTGTACATGCTCTAAATCAACATCCTGTATATGGTGCTCTTTCTCCTGAAGCCAGGATTCACAGGTCCAGGAGTCAAGGAGTAGAAATGGCAATGGATTCATTCAATATTACCGCTGGTACCTCTAGCAAAATTTTTGCTTTGTATTCTTGAGGCTATATACTCTGCTGGACTGGGGATTTTAGTTCCAGAGGAAAGAATGCTTTGCACCAGGAGATGATTCCACTGACCTTGAAGTTAATAATGCCAACACCCCACTGGCCACTTTGGGCTCCTCATGCTTCCAAATCACTGAAGAAGGGAGTTTCAGCGTAAGCTCAGGTAACTGATCTCATACCAAGAGGAAACTGGACTACTACTTTACAATGGCAGCAAGGAAGAGTAAGTCTTGAATATAGGCAATCTCTTAGGGTGTTACTTAATATTACCATTTAGTGTGATTAAAGTCAATAGAAAACTACACTAACCAAATCCAGGCAGGACTACTAATGGTCCAGACCCTTCAGGAATGAAGGTTTGGGTCACCCCACCGGTTAAAGAACCATGACCAACTGAGGTGCTTGGTGAAGAAAAGGGGATAGAGAATGGATAGTGGAAAAAGGTAGTTAGAATTACTAGTGAAAACCACGTGACCAGTTGCAGAAATTAGGCCTGTTTCTATACCACTCAGATATACACACACATAGGTATGCTTGTTCTCTTTCCTCCCTTATTTCCTTATCATGTAAGGTAAAATATATTGACTTTACAACATATATTTAAGTATTGTAAATTTAACATCATAGTATGAGTTATAGACTATCAAAGAGAAGACTAACCATCACTCAAGAACTCTATCTCCTTTACTGGAAAAGCAGTCAGTGCATTTTCAATTGTACACAGGAGAGTTGTAGCACAATAGGCAAAATTATGATCTTATTTTCATGAATTGCATCTTAAGTATGGTTTAAGGAGATGAGTATGGGTGCCAAGTTAACAAAAGGTGTAGTTGGGTTGGGTAATTTTATGTGTCAACATGAGTGAGGCATGGGTGCCTAGATTATATCTTACTGGGGGGAGTGTTTTGAGTAGATTTCTGGTTGAGATTAGCACCTGAATCAGTGAACCCAATGAAGTAGAAGGTCCTGTACAATATGGTTGGGCATCATCCAATCTGCTGAGGGCTGACTAAAACAAAATGTGGAGGAAGGAGAAATTTGTCTCTTTGTTTCCTGCCTCAAAAGTTGAGATGGGACAGCTCAGCTCATTTTCTCCAGCATCAGTCTGAATTCACATCATCATCTCCTCTTGTTCTCAGGCTTTCAGACCTGGACTCAATCACACTACCAGCTTCCCTGGTCCTCTGTCTTGCAGATGGCATATCGTGGTACTTCTCAGCCTCCATAATCATGTGAGCCAATTTCTCATAATAAATCACCATGTATATACAAATACATACCCTATCCTATTGGTTCTGTTTCTCTGGAGAACCCTAACACTGGGTTTATCTCCTGAACATTCTAATTCATTTCTGGATTAGAATCAGGAAAAAATGTTTTTAATGAGCACCCCAAGTGATTGTCATGATGAGGAAAGTTGCAAAACTCTGACTTAAGCAAACAATTCATCCTGGGCTCTAACCATAATTGGCTCAGAGTCTAATAAGGTCAAATAACCCGTCTAAAACTCAGCTCTTCATAAGAGAAATATGCGGACTGTAGTAAATTCCAACCACTAGATAGAACCTTCCCTTGTGGACAAAATCTTTGCAAAATAAAATATTCTGGATAGCCATAAAATTGATCTATGGAAGGCACACCCATGTGATAACTGAATTTTCACATATTGGATAATTTGTTTTATTTAGTCAGCAATATTGAACTTACAATTAATTATCCCACTAGACCATGAAGAGTTGCAAAATAAATATGTTAACCTTAAAAAATAATTTGAGAAAAGAAAAAAAGACTGTCAACATCAGTAGGTTTTGGGAAAGTAAGAATTAAAAGTGTTTTCCAACTGCTAGATGTTTTGTCATAATCTTTACCTGCTCACAGAGTGTAACTGAACAATGTCAGAGCAGAAAGATAATAACCAGGAGAAACTCAAGAGATTCTTGGCTGTAATTGCATTAGTTAACAGCCTCCAGATGCTGAAATCAAATGCCCCACAACTATTAGGAGAAAAATTAGTGAAAAATTAGCCTTACTGGGAAAATGTTGGACGTTTAAATGAACAATGTTAGAAGGGAGTAGAGGCTGGTGTAGGACAGACTGACTTGGGAAAAGTTTGTGAAGCCATTAGGTGACTTACATATTCTTTATCTCATCATTAACTTGTAAAACCAATTCAGTCAGCCCTCCATATCCATGGGTTCTGCATCCTTGGATTCAAACAACCATGGATTGAAAATTGTGAGATACGGATCAAGACAGAAGGATGGACTGCATTAGCAAAACACAAAATCCTTGCAAGTGAAAACATCTGTGACTCATTAAATGAAAGGACAATACAGAAGCTCTGAGAATTTTGCTCCCCACCCTTTTATCCTCAGACTCACCAGCACTTAGTGTTACAGGGAGAGCTAAACCTTCCAAGTGGTAAACAGGCAGATTGTCCAGGAATGGGCTGCTTAGGACTGAGGTAGGTAGTTAGGGCTTTTGCCAGCTCATGTTTGAGGTTTTCTGATTCATAGGTATGTTTTCATCTGGTCATTTAAAAAAATCCTCTTCTTCAATCCTCCCTTATGTTGGATATTTCTAGCTGCTGTTATAAGACTGCAAAGCTGTCCTTCGGTCTAATCACGTTTTACCTATGAAAGAATGTGAGCTGTGAGTAACAAACCAGAACTGGTAGTCTCACATAGCAAATAATCCAATAATTTTTCCTGCTTACTGAAACTCCACTGATTTGCTCTATCCAAAGTGACAACAGAGTGTAGTCTACATTGAAAGCTAGCTATGTTACAGCTAGAACATCAAACTATCTGCCCTGTCTGGATGGGATTTGTTCCTTGGGTGCATCACACCAAATTCATTAAAATTCAAGAAAAATATTTTCTAGTGGAATCACAGGGAAAAAAAATCTCTTGATCTTTTATTCTATACACCTTCCACAGGTGCCCTATATCACATTGAATAGCAATAAATTTGACTGGATCAGAAACCTAAGAATCTTTATTCTTCTATATTCTCTTTCAACTCCAAAGTGCAATCTATTTCCAAGATTCTCATTTTTTGCTCCCAAATATTTTTGGGAGAAAAACTGCTCAGTTTTCTCCATATCCATGACATCAACTAGCCTAAGGTGTTGTTATAATAAACTATGATTAATAAAATAGCCTACAAAATCTTCCTGCATCTAAACTTGCCCTTCTGTAGTTAACCCTCTATTCTGTAGTCAAAGTGATCTTTCTAGAAGACAAACAAATATCAATCATATTTTATGTTCTGCTTGAATTCCCTCAAACCTTTACTATTTCCCTTAGGAGCTGGTTATTTAAAGTGTGGTCCATGAGCCTGCAGCATCAGCAATACCTAAGAGCTTAGGAGAAATGCAGAGTAGCAAGCTCCATTACAAACCTAGTGAATAAGGCTCTCTACACTGTAAAATTTCTGTACTGTAAAATTTCTGTATGCTTTAAATGCACGTTAAAGTTTAAGAACCACTACGTTAGGATAAAATCCAAACTCATGGCTCACAAAGCTTTTGATGAACTACCCACAAATTAGCTTTCCTGACATTTCTCTTGACAACCCCCATCCATCCAACCTATAAAGATGCTATGTGGTCTCTTGCATCTAGATTTTCAAATGTCGGTTTACTTTTCCTGAATACTCTTTTCCACACCACCCGAACTTCTTTCTTGCTAACTCCTACTCATTTTAATTATTCTCCTGATAAAATTTTCCTTATAAACTGAGATATGTATTTCAACTAGGTATTTTAATGACACTATACTTCCTTACAATAGAACTTCTCTCACTATTGTAATAGACTATATCCTCCAGAATACTGTAAGCACTCTAGAAATAGAAAACTAGCTTAATATGTTAGTTGTTGTATATCCAACACCAAAAGTTAGCACATACTAAGTGTACCATATTTAGTAAATAAATGTTGACAAAAAATATACCTGATAGCTTAGTTGTTTTTTTTCCCTATGCAGAAAAACTATGATTTTGTATTTTTTTTTAACTCCCAGGAAAACTAATTCTAGAAACCTAGGCTGAATGTAGTAGAAGGATGTCTTCATGTAGTCACTCGCATGCAGTTAGGGAAGAGGAGGCAATCTGGGAGGCAGTATCTTAGATGATAAATTCAAAGCCAGGTAAACTGTCAGGGAAGTTGTTAAGCTGAAAGTGGCAGTGAATACAGGAGATTCGGGTATGCATGAATGGGGAAGACACTGAGTAAATCAGATGGGAGCAAGATGGTTTGAAGTGGGGCAGAGATATTGAAAAATTCACTGAGTCATAGAATATACAGCACAGGTTTTAAACTGTATGAGTCCACTCATATCAGATTTTTTCCCCACTAAATATGTACTACAGTACTATACAATCCATAGTTGGTTGAGTTTGAATTTGTAGGTGCAGAATCATGGATAGAGAGGGCTAACTGTAAAGTATGCATAGGGTCAGCACCCCTAACTTCCTCACTGTTCAAGGATCAACTGTAGCTTGTGAGGAGAAGTCTGCAACCTTAGCAATAAATGCATGGTTCAAAGAGTAAAAAACCCAACTGTTCATAATGTTGTGTTTTGTTCTCTTTCAAGGATATTTCTTCCTCATCCCCCTCTCAATCCTTTCATCTATAAGTAAATTCCACTACTAAACGCAGAGGAAGATTTCACACTCCAAGTGGTGACATTTTCCTTTTTAAAAGCATGTTATACTCTCTATAACTTCTATGTGGAAAACGAATTATTGGGTTTCCAGAGTAGATGCTAGGAGACCAGTAAACCAGACAAGTAATTACAGGAGGCTGCACAGAGATTGTGGCAGTGAAGGTAGAGAGGATGGGTACACTTGAGTGATAGTAAAGAGACAGGGTTGATTAAATGGATTATAAACTGAAATGTAACCTCATTAGCTGCCTTTTAAATAACTTAGTATCTGATTATATCTCACACATTGCCGAGGAAATTGTAAAAATAAAGTATTCTCTTCCTAGGTCAGTGCTCAATAAGGTTTAGTTAGAGTGTGAAGATAGTGAAGCCCAATGGTGAAAAGTGGGATGAGTTTTAGTCCAGCTTCTCTCAGGGTCTCCTTGAGCTGAAAATGAATTCAGACCTTAAGTCCCAGATAAGAGAGCTGAATATAACAGCAGCCAGGGAAAGTAAGCTGATAGCGGTCAGAAAGCTATTATGATCATTGTTCCTGTTCCTCAACTGAAATCTTTCGAGAAAAACCAAGTCTGGTAAGTACTTGAATTGGAGAAAATGTTCAGTGAGAAATACATTATCTTTAAAGCCCAGAGGAGAATTCTGCCTAAGCCAACTCAAAAGGCTGTACAAAAAAATAAGCAAAAGCATCCTAGAAACCATACTCTGACAACCATGCACATGTGATCCTAGAGGACTTAGTCTTTCCAAGTGAAAGTGTAGGCAAGAGAATCCAGGTGAAACTGGATACCAACTAACTCAAAGATTTATTTGGATAAAACACAGCAGAATAATGTGGAACACAAGGTTGAAACTTTTTCTGTTGTCTACAAGGGCAACACAGGCAAGGATGTTAATTTTAAATACCCAGAGTCTCAGTTCTCAGTTGTAAACAAAAATGACTAAAATATTATTACAAAATATTTTAAAATAATGTAAATTTCATAGTCTAATTTAAAAGATATTCTAGAAATAAGAGAAGCTCCTTTTCAGAGGATGACTAAACTCCCAACAAGCTAAAGCAAAGCCATCCTATATAGCTTCTTATTCCAGAAGATACCATCAAGTTCTTGTTATCTGAAACTACTTATTATCTAAGAGAATGAGTTGAAAATACTTAGGTTACATCACTTTGCTTTACTGTTTTTAATATTGCCAAGAAGACAGCAGTAGAGAGCAATAGAGAGATCTTATTAACACCTTCTTAACACCTCATTAATACCCTGTGCATTCAGCACAGACCAAAATCCAACTTTGGAAATAAGGAACAAGTATTATATCCATGAATGATTAAATATGACAGGAATTTCACTTCCTACATAGTAGAAAACCCCACAAGATACATGGAACAAATGATTTAAACATTATACAAAAGACAGAAAATTATTCTTATTCCCTTAGAGAAAGGAAACAAAGTTAGGCATATAATTGCCATAGTTAGCTGCTTGGAGGCATTTCTGTGTCACACCTCAGAGAGGGGAAACCCTGCCAAAGTCTTATTTTCACTGAGTATAGGGACAAAAATGAGAGTTCAGGGAGGCAAAACAACTAGACTGTGTGAGATAGAGTAGTGGAGAAAGGGAAATTACAGAGAAAGAGAGCACACACTCCAGAGATGCACAGAGAGAGGGGTCCCCTCAAATATTTGGCTGAATACTGATTTTCTCATGTATGAGACAAACTATCCAAGATCAGAAAAGTATGAAAAGCAATAGGTCAAACAATTTCTACAATATACACAGGGCTAAGGATAATTTATGATCTCAATAGCCAGAGTTTAAATATCCAATGAGGCACTGGATATCCAATGGGGCTTCATTGACCTAAATCTACACTAAATAATCTTAAAAGCAAGGCCCAAAAGTCTGAAATTCATGTAAAACTTAATTTCAACATTCTTTAAAGGAATACAATTCAATTCAACCTTTAACAATATCCACCATCCACTCAAAAAGAACAAGATAAGCAAAAAAGCAGGAAAATATTATGTATACCTATAGAAAAAACATCCATAGACACAGAATGTTAAGTGCCAGAAGTGATTGATATAGCAGTAAACATGTTTAAAAAAAGTTATGATAAAGATTATAAATCATCAAGGATTTAAAGGAAAACATGAACATAATGATTCAAGAACTGGAAGAGGCTAAAATCAAACTTCTAAAGATGAAAAATAAAATACTTGACATAAAAAATACAATACATGGAATTAAGAACAGATTAGAAGGCAGTAAAGAAAATAGCGGTGAACGAAAGAAATAAGATAGGAAGTAAAACTGATCTTGATCTCAAACAATATGCTTGTCCACACAGAAAATCCTAATGAAACTATAAGAAAACCAACGAAATTACAAAGTGAATTTAACAAGGTTATGGGATCCGAGATAAATATATATTAGCTACAAAATTAAGAAATAATTTTTAAAATGCAAAAATAACATCTAAAACCATAAAATATTTAGGAATAAATTTAATGAAAGATGTGGAAGAACTGTACACTAAAAACTACAAAACACCATTCTGAGAAATTAAAGATCTTAAGAATTAGGAAAATGTACATTTTTGATTGGAAGATTAAATTTTGTTAAGGTATCAATTCTTCTCAAATTTATCTGTAAATTTAATACAGTCCCCCCCAACCAAACCCCTAATAAATGTAGCTCTAGACTAATAGAACAGAATTGAGAGTCCAGAAATAGATTCACAAACATGTATGGTCAATTGATTTTTAACATTGGTACTAACATAATTCCAAAGGAAAAAGCTATTCTTTTTCAGCAAATCATGTTGCAAAAACTATATTTAAAAAAAAAAAAAGGAACCACCTTGGCTTCTACCTCATGCCATAATACAACTTAATTTGAAATAGCTTAGAGACCAAACAAAAATTAAAACTATAAAATTTTTAGAATCATGTATTAGAGAAAGTATTAGTGAACAGTGGTAAAGATTTCTTAGACGAGATACAAAAAAACATTAGCAATAAAATAAAAATAAAAAATTTGACTTCATCAAGATCCAAACCTTCAGCTCTTCAAAAAACACCATTAGAAAAACCATAGACTAGAAGAAAATGTTTACAAGATATACTCCACAACTCAAAAATAAGACAACCACCCTACTATTTAAAAATGGGTAACGGACTCTTAGATAGACTCTTCATGAATATATATGCATATGAAAGATGTTAAACATTGACAGTCATCAAGGGAATATAAATTAAAACCACACTGAGACAGAAGAAGATATTACCAGAAAGGCTAAAAACCTGAAGACTGATTATACCAAGTTTTGGAGGGAATGTAGAACAACCTGAAATCTCTTTGAATCAACCTGAATCTTATACTTTGTCAGAGTATAAAATTATAAAACCACTTTGGAAATTCATTCGAGGGTTTCTTTTAAACATACCCTTACCATATGACCCAGAAATTCCATTCAAATAACTATTTACTTAAAAGAAATAAAAACACGTGACCACACCAGGCATTATATACACAAATAGTCATAGATATTTCCTGTCTCCAAACTGAAAACAATCTACATGTCCATGAGCATGTGAATGGATGAACTGAAAAGTTTGTATGAGTATTACTCAGTAACAAAACCAAAACATTAAACTATAACCCATGCAAAAATACAGAGAAATTTAAAAAGCATATTAGGCAAATAAAGCCAGATATAAAACAGCATGTACTATATGATTCCAGTTATATGAATTTCTAAAACTAACAGTATTATATTAGTGGTTGCTTGATGCTTGGGGCAGCAGGGAGAAAGACTAACTGCAAAGGAGATTGAGGAAACTTTCTGGAGGTAATGAAAATGTTGCCTTGATTGGAATGATGGTTACATTGGATACATATATTTTTCAAGACTCAACAAACTACACACATGTAATAGAATTCCTCGATGAAGTTTATTTTTAAGGAACTCTTAGTTTTTCTAATTTTACTGAAAATTAGTAAAAACATACACATATGGTACCAGGCCAACTTGGGTAGGTATCCATTTCCAAAAAGGAAAAGTTAAACAATTAGTCCAAAAGAGAAGTTACTTTATTGACTAACCACATCTTTCTTTCCAATCTTTTATTTCATTTAGATTCCTCTGATGTAGATCACTATGTTCCCTAATAAATAAACATAATCAAGTGAAAGAAGAAAAATTAACACATAAGAAATATTAACCATGTCTGTTATACTGCCTGCAATTGATACCCAATGATCTTATCTCATAATCAGCAATGCCACTGCTACAGTCTGAGTGTTTTTGTCCCTCCAAAAGTTCTATAATGAAACCTTAATTCCCAACGTGATCAGTATTAGAAGATGAGGCCTTTGGGAGGTGATTAGGTCACAAGGGGAGACCCCTTATGAATGGAATTAGTGACCTTATAAAAGAGGCCAGAGAAATCTTCCTTGACCCTTCCACCACGTGAGGTTACAGCAAAGCAGGCCCTCACTAGATACCAAACCTGCTGCTGACATAACCTTGGACTTTCCAGCCTCCGGAACTGTGAGAAAATGTTTATTATAAATCACCCTGTTTATAGTATTTTTGTTTTAGGAGCCAAAATGAACACAGTCACAGACCTAATGTCACTTGGTTTCCAGTTAGGTGAACCTTAGCTTCTTCATATTGCCAGTTGTCATCGGAACTGACACGTTAAAACATATTGTGATTTATAGTAGCAAAAGGCAATAGTTCTAAAATAAATTCACCTTTTTTAATGTAACCAGAGCATAACAATTCATAGTATCTCTTTATAGATTAAACATATTATAGTTTAAAACAGTACATTCTTAACCAACATTGTAATTTCAAGAGCACCACTTGAAGCAGCCTTCCTCAAAGCAGATTGTGTCAAGAATTTTAGATTAAAAATATCAATATTGGCTAGGAAGTTTCCATTGTATTTTTCTGTGAATATTATTAAATTTCTTATTTTTCTCTAGAGCAGTGTACCTTATAGTTAGTGAAATTTCTCTTGATCCTGTCAAGTGTAAGCATTTATTTCCAGAAAAATATAATTTGTATCTTTAATAGAAACACTCTGGGGGCTTTAAAGTAGGGAACAAAGTATTTGACTGAGGTCAATAAAAATAGCACTGTTGAGTGAAAAATGAAGTCTATGAATTATCAATTCTGTATTATAAATCCATTTTTCTAAGTAGCATGAAATATAAAGGAGCCAATATTATGTCACAAAAAATTATAGAATACTTAAATATTTATACTAGAATAGTAAAGTATAAATTTACATAAGTATTTTAATAACTCAAGTTACCATAGTGTTTTAAGTCTATGCCTAAGAAATTTTAAAGAAAAGTAACAGTCAAGAATGATGGGATTTTTTTTTCCTCAAAAAGCATTATCGTTATTAATGTATTCATTCAACAAATATCTGTTGATTGAACATCTACAATGCTCTAGGCACTGTTGTAGATGCTTAGGATTCAGCAGTGAAAAATACAGATAAAGATCACTACCTGCATGGAGTTTATATGCTAGCATGGAGAGAAAGATGTGAATTACATGATAAATTAGTAAACTATCTGATATAATAGAAATTAATAAGTGCCTCGGAGAAAAAGAAAAAAAACAGAGCAAGAGATATCAAGAGTGACAGGGTTGTATGTATGAAATCCTCATACCCATCAACTATATGTATTTTTCCATTACGCCAATATTTTAATAAAATATTTTTAGTGCAAAACAGATTCTATGTTCAGAATGCAATATCCATAGGTGGCCTCTAACCCAAGATTTGTCACAGAATAAACATTCCTTTAAATTTCAAATTCCCTTGGAATTCCAATTGAATTAAATTTCATTGAGTTCTTCATATCTTGTATATCATGTGAAGTAGTTACAAAAACAGTTCAATTCAAAAATTACTGAACATCTATAATTTTTAGTTTTCTGTGAGCTTTTTTCATGTGAAACAGTTGAGTTAAAATTTTACCATCATTTATTTCTTTGCTCAAGAAATGAGAAAATCATCAGGACTTCCCTGGCAGTCCAGTGGTTAAGACTTCGCCTTCCAGTGCAGGGGGTGTGGGTTCAATCCCTGGTTGGGGAGCTAAGTTCCCACATGCCTCACAGCCAAAAAACCGAATCATAAAACAGAAACAATATTGTAACAAATTCAATAAAGACTTTAAAAATGGTCCACATAAAAAAAAAAGAAATGACAAAATCATAAGATATTATCCGGTGCAAGGTTAAAAGAAAAAGATAAATCTTGCACTGGGTAATACCTTATGATTATGATTTATAATAAGTTATGAGTATAATTTTTCTGATTTATAATTATGATTTATCTCATGACACATTAGTTAATTCTTGCAAATTCAGAATGTCAAGAGATATAAAGTTTATTACTTTAATTTTAACAGTACTTAGAACTTTTCTTCCTGCTTTGGTGAGATGTAATTGACATATAGCACTATATAAGTTTAAGGTGTACAGCATAATGATTTGACTTAA
Organism: Mesoplodon densirostris; assembly: GCF_025265405.1. Taxonomy (NCBI): domain Eukaryota; kingdom Metazoa; phylum Chordata; class Mammalia; order Artiodactyla; family Ziphiidae; genus Mesoplodon; species Mesoplodon densirostris. The sequence continues at coordinate 109,416,125 of NC_082663.1, read as the reverse complement.
ATACACTGTAAAATGACTACAGTAAGTTTAGTGAACATCCACTTTCTTATATAGATACAAAATTTAGTAGAACATTTTTTCTTATGATGAGAATTCTTAGTATTTTTCTTAACTTTCATATATGATATACAGCAGTATCATATATATCATGTTGTACATTACATCCCTATTACTTATTTATCTTATAACTGGAGGTTTGTACCTTTTGACTACTTTCATCCAATTATCCCTCCCCAACCCATTGCCTCTGGTAACCACAAGTTGACCTCTTTTTCTATGAGTTTATTTTTGAACTATAATTGAGCTACAACACTATGTTAGTTCCTAGTACACAAAAGAGCGATTTGATATTTCTAAACACTTCAAAATGATCACCACAGTAAATCTAGGTACCAACTGTCATCATACAAAGATATTACATAATTATTGACTATATTCCACATAATATATATTTCATACCCATGACTCACTTATTTTGTAAATGAAAATTTGTACATTTTAATTTCCCTCACCCATTTCTCTCCTCCCCCAACTCCTCGCCTCTGACAACAACTTATTTGTACCCTGTATCTGTGAGAATTTCTGTTATGTTTGTTCATTTGTTTTGTTTTTCACGTTCTACATATTAGTGAAATAATACAGTATTTGTCTTTCTCTGATTTATTTCATTTAGCATATACCCTCTAGGTCCATCCATGTTGTTGCAAATGGCAAGATTCCATTCTTTTTTATGGCTGAGTAATATAACATTGCATATATATATATATACATATATATATATATATATATATGCAACCATATTTTCTTTATCAGTTCATCCACTGATAGATGCTTAGGTTGCCTCCATATCTTAGCAACTGTAAATAATGCTGCTATGAAAACTGAGGTGTCTATATCTTTTTGAATAAATGTTTTCTTTGGATAAATACCCAGGAGTGAAACTGATGGATCATATGGTAGTTCTATTTTTAATTTTTTGAGGAAATTCCATATTGTTTTCCATAGTGGTTGCACCAATTTACATTCGAACCAACAGTATACTAGGGTTCCCTTTTCTCTACATCCTTGTAAACCCTTGTCTTTTTGATAATAGCCATTCTAACTTTGTGAGGTGGTATTTCCTTGTGGCTTTGATTTGCATTCTCCCTGATAATTAATGAGGTTGAACATCTTTTCACGTTCCTGTTGGCTTTTTGTATGTCTTCTTTGGAAAAATGTCTATTCAGGTCCAATGCCCATTTTTTAATCAAATTGTTTTTTTGATGTTGAGCTGTACAAGTTCTTTGTATATTTTGGATATTAACCCCTTATCAGATATATCATTTGAAAGTATCTTCTTGCATTCAGTTTTATTTTTATAATTTTTTATTTATTTAAAAAAATTTTTATTTATTTAGTTTTGGCTGCATTGGGTCTTCATTGCTACACACAGGCTTTCTCTAGTTGCGGTGAGCCAGAGCTACTCTTCGTTGTGGTGTGCAGGCTTCTTATTGCGGTGGCTTCTCTTGTTGCAGAGCACAGGCTCTTAGGCGTGTGGGCTTCAGTAGCTGTGACATGCAGGCTTAGCATTGTGGCTCGTGGGTTTAGTTGCTCCACAGCATGTGGGATCTTCTCGGACCAGGGATCAAACCCATGTCCTCTGTATTGGCAGGTGGGTTCTTAACAACTGGGCCACCAGGGAAGTCCCTTGCATTCAGTTTTAAAGCCTAAGTTATAAAGACTAAGTAAGCTTAATAAAATTAAAATGTTTCTAATATTTAATAATAGAAACATTTGGGAGAACAAAAAATGTCATGATTATATTAGATAAGACACATAGAACTTAAAGCTAGAGGCTTGGCATCTCCAAAAATAACCAGCTGAAAATGTGGCCCCCTCCCCCTTTGCTGCACCCAAACCTCCAACTCCACACCACTACAGGTCTTTATGCTTTTTTGGTTTTAATTTTGCCTTCTTTTATACCTCTAGGTAATAATCAAATAGGAGAGTAATGAGGGTGAATAGGTGATCAAAGTAAAGGACAATGAATTATAACAGGGCAGAAAGTTCTGTGTACCTACCAAACTAAGGGTCTACCTTTTGGAGTGAGGATCAAAATGTTATCATTCTTGAGAACTTAGTCACAGGAACACACTCATGTTCACCACACTTAATGTCACTTTTAACTTCACAGTAAATGGATATGAGATTAACTTGTCAATTCATGTTAAATTTTATTTATTTTTTATACAGCAGGTTATTCGTTATTTTATACATATTAGTGTATATATGTCAATCCCAATCTACCAATTCATCCCACCACCACCACAGCCCCCCCACCCCACTTTCCCCCTTTGGTGTCCATACGTTTGTTCTCTACATCTGTGTCTCTATTTCTGCCCTATAAACCAGTTCATCTGTACCATTTTTCTAGATTCCACATATATGCATTAATATATGATATTTGTTTTTCTCTTTCTGACTTATTTCACTCTGTATGACAGTCTCTAGGTCCATCCACGTCTCTACAAATGACACAACTTCGTTCCTTTTTATGGCTGAGTAATATTCCATTGTATATATGTACCACATCTTCTTTATCCATTCATCTGTCAATGGGCATTTAGGTTGCTTCCATGACCTGGCTATTGTAAATAGTGCTGCAATGAACATTGGGGTGCGTGTGTCTTTTTGAATTATGGTTTTCTCTGGGAATATGCCCAGTAGTGGGATTGCTGGGTCATATGGTAATTCTATTTTTAATTTTTTAAGGAATTCAAGTTAATTCAAGTTAAAAATGAGTGTTTTTTGCCAAAATCATGAGTTTTAACTAACCTTATGTTTATTTCAAGAATTTCTTTAAAAAATATTATGTACTCTTGGCTGAACAGCAAAGGCATTCATTGTCTTGTGCATGAAGTACAGAAGGTTTAAGACCACTGTATCCTCTACATCCTGTGTCCAGTTTAGCAAGGAATTCCAGATGTACAAAATTAGTTCTTTACACTTGTACTGGGCAAGAAACTTAGGACAGAAACAAGACTAGTAATTGGTTGGGTGAAGACAGTAAGAAATATGGTACTCTCCTTTCCCTACTTCCCTAAGCTAGAGATGTCTGCTAAGAGATGGGCACAAGTTTAGCTCAGATACAGGCTCCTGGTAGCTTTGGGTACCACTGCAAATGTATTTAACTGCACCTCTCTCATTATTTCCATGGAAATTTATACCTCTGTAGAGTCTTTCTGTTGTACTTCATGGTTAGTTCTTCCTGTTTCTTCTACTAAAGTGTACTCAGCTTGAGCTCAAGGAGTCAAAATTGAGAGGGAGGTACAGAGACTTACCATATACCCCCTGCCCACACACATGCAGAGCCTCCCCCATTATCATCATCACTTATCAGACTGGTACTTTTTTTTAACCAAGGACACATGTACATTAACACATTATAATTGCACAAAGTTGTAATTTACCTTAAGTTTCCCTCTTGGTGTTGTCTCTTTTATGGGTTTGCTAAGTAAATTACATGTATCTTAAATTACATATATCTATCATTATTATACCATACAGAGTATTTTCTCAGCTCAAAAAATCCTCTGGTGCCAGAATGAAGACTACTTCTGGAATATCCACACCGACGCAGTACTATTGCTTTCTCTAGGCAGCTCTTCACAGACTTTTAGGAGAGCTTAAATGTGTCTTATAATGGGAAGAGGGAGGAAGGTACAATGTGTGTGTGCATCCATGTAAGTGCTCTGTATTTTGCTCTTTTCACTTCTGTGCTCTATGCTTGCACATACTGAGCTCGGCCCATTCTGGGGTTCTGTTGGGGAGTTTGGCTTTCACCTCCATTGCAGTTTCCTTGTGGTCTTAGTCATTAGCAGACTTCCATGTATGTACTTTCAGAAAATCATTACTAATTTCCCCATGATCGGCTACAATTCTCTTCACTTTTAAGATTTCATTCATTTTTGTGTTCCTTTATTGTCTCAGGAAGGAGAGAGGCAGGCATACGTGCACATTTTTGAATGAGCACCAAGGAGCTCCCTCTGAAATCATAACTTCCCACTGCTGATCTCAGGCTAGCTCGTTAGCCTCATGTTTCCATAGTTCTTTTTCTGTTGACCCACATATGGCCAGTGTTTTCATATGCAGGGGTTTCTTAATGGTAGCAGTTGTGGGGTCAGATTCTTGGTTTCACACTTGGCTCTGGAACTATCTGATGCATCACTTCAGGAGAGTTGCTTCCATTGTGTGCCTGAGCCAGGGCACAATCAAGATTATTACTGTCGTCTACCTCTCAGAGAAACCTGAGAATGATTTCATGCATTTTCACTGCCATAGCATTTCTAAAACAGTCTTCTGAGTTTAAAATAACCTTCTCTGTCATAAAAACCATAAACAGACACAGGAAAATGCCAGCAGGCAAAGGTAAACTGAGTACATTCCAATGTTCCATCAACACATCTTGAGAATTCTTCATCCTCACTGGTGAGTGATTCCTGAACAACATCCAGAATGCTAGGCTTAGGGGCCAGTAAGGAAGAAAAACAGCAATATAACTTTCTAAATCCTGCCCCTTGGTAGAACTTATCCTCAGTGTTGATTTCATTATGATTTCTCTTTTTCTACCTCTCTGACTAAATGAGAACTTGATGAATCATTGCATAATTAAATAACCATGAAACAGCAGGATGTATACTCTGGGTGCTCTCAACAGGCAGGATGTGTTTTCACTTCATTTGGTTCATAGAGGAAAGGTGACTCAAAGGGGAAATTTTTTCTTCTTAATACATTTTTTTAAACACACAATACATATATAGGGAGAAATAAAGGACTTGCTTCACAAACATCAACATTTATATTAACTTTCTAAACTTTTACAGACAACTAACCAAAGAAGTCCAGCCTTTAAACATCCCCTTATGTGTTTCCAGGATTTGGATTAACTAAATGAATCATTTCCATGTGGGTCTGGCCTCTGTCTCTAGCAGAGACACCAAAGGACTATTGCAGCAGGGATTGGTTATTGTCTTTGCTATTAGTCTCAGATAATTAGTCAAAGAGCCAAAATATACTGATTTCCTTAATTCCCATGAGGATACCAACATATATATATATATATATATATATATATATATATATATATATACACATACACACACACACACACACACACACACACACACACACACGATCTAAAACTTTGTATTTTTTCAGTAGTTAATACTTTTAGGTAGAATGTCTAGAATCCTATTATTCTTTATAATTCTTTTTTTTTTTTTTTTTTTTTTTTTTTTGTGGTACACGGGCCTCTCACTGTTGTGGTCTCTTCCGTTGCGGAGCACAGGCTCCGGATGCGCAGGTCCAGCGGCCATGGCTCACGGGCCCAGCCGCTCCGCGGCATGTGGGATCTTCCCGGACCGGGGCATGAACCCACGTCCCCTGCATCGGCAGGCGGACTCTCAACCACTGCCCCACCAGGGAAGCCCTCCTTATAATTCTTAAGCATTGTAAAAGGCACAGACCAGGTGCTCTGACAATTCTTGTCCCTGTTCCTTTCACGTGTGTCTCTAACTTCCATGACAAACATCCTGCGTTGGATTCAGGTGTTAAGAACCATTGACGTGAACCCCTTGATGTCTCTGTATTTGGAGTCCCTGCCCTCTCAATGTGTTACTATACACACTAACATGACCTTACCTGCAATGTTTGTCCCTATAAGCCTTTAGAGTTTAGTTTACTTCAATGTCCAGAGAGGCTTACTCTGGTCATCTGCAAGCTTAAATAATAAATGAGACCATATCTGACATGAATTCTGAAGAGGTCCTCCTTTTTATGCTACTTCACCTGGAGATGTGCCTGCCTGGTTTTTTTCAAATTATCTTTGGGGCAGTTATTTATAACAAATGCCTTCCCATTCTCCACTTTGAGTTTTTAAGAGCCATTATGGGTTGTCGATTTCTGAAGACAAATTACCACCACTGCTTTCTCATGTTGCCCCTACTTCCTTTCTATTGAAATAGTTTATAAAATCACTTGTTTCCCTGGTAGTTTACTTTTACCAAAACCATTTAAATTCTTCACTGCTTAATGAAAAGACAGGACCAGAAACTGGCAATACGAGGACAGAAATAGAAAAATCAATCTGGTTCTAAAAGTTATTTTAAGAAGGGTTTTCCTTAAAAAACTTAATTTCTCATTAACCCTGAAAAATTAGGAGCCTTGGATTGTCATTTAAACATTTTCCTGACATTGAATAAAGTAGGAAGACCTATTCCAACTTATTAAGAGAGTACATGCACTTACATACCTAAGCAATTCATTCCAGTGACTGGAATTTTGTTTATATACAGTGAAAAAATACATAATTTAATTTCTAATAGCTTTATTTTAAATTTGCCTTCAGTTAAACAACTGATTAGACAAAAAGTCTGTCTATATGTAAGTTATGAGTTATGAGCACATTTGAGATGGGTACCTTTAGAATACTACTAGTGAGCAATACATTTTTAGAATGACCTGTAATTTTAAAACATTTAAATGCTGTATATTATTTGATATCTTATACCTAGGCAAGGTGCTGAAATTATATTTTTACATGAAAACAATTGGCTATCATCGATTCTGCAGAAGATAAGCATCAGTCTTCTTAAAAGCAATACGGAAACATAATTTTGGGGTAAAACTGAAAGAGTACTCCAAGCCTAAGTCAAAATTTTCCTACAAAATAGAAAAAAAGGTATGAAGGGAGACTTAGGAATGGCACTAAAGCGTAGGATTAGCAGGATGAATGAGTCTGATGTACCCTGAACCTATGCATCAAATAGGCCTAAATTTCATGTGGTATTTTTGGTTTAAAAAATTCCAGTAAACACATATTTTTATATGTGTTTATATATATATATTTTTAATATTTATTTTTGGCTGCGTTGGGTCTTCATTGCTGCGCGGGGGCTTTCTCTAGTTGCGGCGAGGAGGGGCTACTCTTCATTGAGGTGCACAGGCTTCTCATTGCAATGGCTTCTCTTGTTGTGGAGCATGGGCTGTAGGTGTGTGGGCTTCAGTAGTTGTGGCTCGTGGGCTCTAGAGCGCAGGCTCAGTAGTTGTGGTGCATGGGCTCAGTTGCTCTGCGGCATGTGGGATCTTCCAGGACCATGGATTGAACCTGTGTCCCCTGCATTGGCAGGCAGTTTCCTATCCACTGCGCCACCAGGGAAGCCCTCATTCAATTTTTATTATGGTTGATGAGAAGTTTATAACTTCTATAATAACATGATTTCATCTATATGATACTGCCTTCCCATCGATAACCAAGTTTCTCAAAAAACACAATATTCGTGTGATCTAACAGTGGAGCAAGTTGCCAAAATACCTCTTCTCTTTAGAATAGCAATTCCTTTTGTCCTTCAGTGGTTTAGAAGTGGTTCTCCTTTCTTGGATAAATAGACCACAGAGACTATCCTGTATGTAAGTGTGTCCCTCAAATTTCTGCCATTTGGTTTAAAATCTGGAAGAGTGTTTTTGCAGGCATTCTGCTAAAATCACCCTAAAATAATCATATCGTTGGTTCACGAATTGGCCTCCCTACATGGAGGGCAAGGAAAGACCACTCCAGATTGGTAGGTGGCAGTTCTAATAAGCAACTTACTTAGGAGGCTTGCTTGTACAAGCACTCACCCACCAGGACCTTAAAAGTTTCTATATGGACCTTACCTGGGTTTAGCCTGGATGGTCTCCACACTTTAGTCTCTCACGGTTACCTCCTAGTGACAGCTCTGCCTACGGGAACAGTGGGTTCAAGATTTCATAGGTTCAGCTCTCCGGTCAACTCAACTGGTGGTCACATCCTCTCAATGACCTCCTCCAAAACAGCTGCTGTTCCTAAAGCTGGCTTGTTAGCAATCTTTATTTTCCAAGTTTCTATCAGAGCACATCTTGTTCTGACAACTACAAATAGCTTCTGTGATCTGATTGATTGTATATCTGTGGTCTTTGGCAGAAATGCAGCTTTGTCCATCGTGCACATATCCCTTATGAAATTATTCCAGATGTGTTTACTGTCTACTTACTACCTTTTCAATGAATATAGTTTATTTTAGTAACAGAGGTCCAGGAAGGGAGCAAGGAAAGCAGGGTTTTGGCTCTGGCTTGGCACCTGTATTTGAAAGCTTAAACAAGGCACCTCACCTCCCTAAATTTGTTTGTCAACAGTAAAATACGAGTATTGACTAAATATTCTCCCTTTCTTAGTTTAAATGCCATGGAATTTTTTCATTATGAAGGGTGGACCGTGTCTTCTTTGGTACATATAATCAGCTTAAGCCCTACTACTGATGTAATACAAATTCTTTTATTACCATAGTATCTGTTCTACCTCATGGTGGCTGGATATCCCCCTTCCTGAGACATCTAGCTACTTCTAGGTTTTTTTCCACTAAGGTCTGTAGTCCAATAGTATATCTTTTGGAGGGAGAGAATATTACATTAAGGTGAGAATTAGCCTCACTTAAGAAACGACTTCCTTTGAACACTTTGGGCTATCAAATTTGGCCTGTAATTTGAAGACTTTCCTTTCCACTCTTTCAAGCAATCTATTTTAACTTTAAAAAATTACATCAACTGATCAGCTCTTTGTCAAAAAAAACCCCACACATCACACTGATTGACAATTTGAGATTATACTCCAAAATTTAAGACATCAGGTAAAAAAATTCCAGAATAGTAAATCCTACTTGTTAAATAGTGGAAATATATGTGTTTGTACCTAAACTTTTTTGTCTAGTTGACTGGCTTTAATTACACAACTCTCAAGTTTCAGAACGAGATGGAGGTTCACTTTATTTTTAAAGGATTAGAAGGGAAATCCTAATATTTCCAAGAAAGGCAACATTTACAGTAGCTCAGGTTAGAGACCCAGGAACATTGCCACTCAAGAGGCAATACCATCAAGAGCAAAAGGGAGAGTGCTTCTACTCCTACAAAACCTATATCCTAAGATGACTCACTTAACTTCTCAGTTCTCACATCTGTCAAGTGGGAATATTATTAAATTCCATCCATGCATAGTTACTGAGAATATAAAATGTGAACTTAGAACTATTAGACGCATGTTACACTCTATATAAATGCAAGGGCTGTAGTTAAAGCATACAGTTAAGAGATGGGATGAGAATCGGGACATAGCTTTGATCCTATTTAAGGCAAATCATCGACCCATCTGGGCCTCAGATTCCCCATCTGTAAAAGAGGGAGCTACATTAGACGATGTGATTTCTCTATCAACTATGAAATTTTATGACAGAAGAATTGAAAGCTGGGTAAGTTTGTCATTTGATAAGTGTGTGAGGCGGGGTGAAATGAGTGTCTTAGTCTTACATAGCCTGCCAAAGTCAGGACTTAATCCAGTGGGCCTATTACATGCCAAGCAACATGCTAAGATCTGAATTAAAAACATATTTTAAAACTTGTTAAAAGTGGCGTTCTCTTCCATTGCTCTTTCATCAGTAAAGCTTAACAAACAAAACTCTTCGAGGGATAAAAAAACAAAGTACAGTTAAGTACACCAATATGTGATGAGTTTACAAAACCAGTCTCTAGTGTTTCATTAGCGAATGCAGCTGTTTTCTTGCTTTTTTACCCCAGCACATTTTTTCAACATGATATGTATGTCTCCACTGTCCTATGTCTCCATGACACAAGACAACAAACACAATTCTGGCACAATAATTTAAATGGTCCATGCAAAAAAACATTACTTGAAAGTAATCTCTATTCTTATAGCAATTTATAGGAAATATGGGAATGCTTATATATACATATTATCTACTCATGAATTTATATAAATTCATATTCATGTGTTTAATTTGCTTTAAGAAACTCTTAAGGGAAAATAGCACAAACGTACTCACACGAGACACATTTTAGTGTCTATGGTTAGTATGGTATCTTTATGACTAACATATTAACAAAATACTAAGGAAGGAATATCAAAGGTCAAGGTGCTTTCACAGGGGGAAAGAAGACTATCATGGATTTTTATTTCAGGGCAAAACCCTTAGGCCCTGACAAATGTTTTCTGAAGTCCTGCTAATATTCAACATCCTTCCTGAATTGCATTTACTGGATGAAAACTTCTTTGCTCAAGTCCCAGGAAGAAGTAGAACATCTACTTCTATTTGAGAACTTAATGTCAGCAGCTAAGAAAGTCAAATTCGAGAGCACATGGCAGAGCTTTGGTGGCCCTGGTACCAGAGGACAGGAGAAATAGACACTTCCCTAAACAGAACAATCAGGAAGCAGAGATGAGGGACCACCTCAGTCTACTTCACAATGTAATCCAGTGTTAGGTCATGACCATGCTTTACGTATCATCATTTAAAGAGATTTTAAACATGTATCTTAAATTGGCAACGAAGGATCATTTGCATATATATTTAGGAGTCCCTCAACACTGAGAATTTTTAAATTTTTATGTATTCATTTTGATGCTAAATAGGAGAATTTGTTTTGCTATTGAAAAGCCAAAAATTCTCTTTTGCAATAATACTTCCAATTGGAAGACATTTTCAGAGAATAATATAACAGTTCCTCAGGTTAGTATTTGTCAAACAGAGGTATTTGGAAGCCTATTAAGTCTGAAAGATTTTTCCCCTTGAGCATGGAGAGCTCAAGTCTGACTTGACCAAGACTAAATAGGGAGACCTACAAAGAACAATTGTTGATGCTGAAGGTGACCTTGCCATTTCTATTCAGTCTGAAATAGATTCAGGAAAAAACAAAAAAAAAACCCTCTGCAGGAAGACCTTCAACAAATGCTCAGCATAAAATTGTGCAGAGGACTTAGAAAGCCACTACAGTAATGGGATATCAGAGAGTTAAGCTAAGGGGAAAAGCTTTTTTGGGTACAATATTTAAACATCCTAAAACTTACTGGGATACATGCTTCAAGCCCTATGGCACTTACTCTGTGTTTTCCAGTTTGTGGCTACTGCCATCAGAACCACTTGAGACAACTTGATAAAAAAAAAAACAACAGATGCTTGGCCCAGTCCCAGACCTACTGAATCACAATTTCTTGGGCAGGGGCCTGAAAACCTGATTTATATTAAGCTCCCCAGGTCATTCTGATGCACAAAGAGATTAAGAACTACCACTCAGTTTTAAAAGGTACTTAGGAAATAGCACCAACCCCTGCATAATCCCATTTCTTCCTCCCCACTATGGCTAAGACATAGAATATATTGAAAATGGCAACAATGTCAGGTATAACTTGGGACTATGTAATGATCCAGGGGCATCAGTGATGAGAGAAATGTTTCCGTAGCTTCTTCATTAGTTTTCTCATTCTTGAAATTCTCAAAATGCTTTATTGTCAGAAGAAGTTTGGAAAAATGATGTTTAGAGTGCTAATATTAGCTTGACAATGATGGTTGTAAATAAAGTTAATACACAGTCATACATTCTTGTATACAGCTAAGGCCTCTGTGGCCCAGTTCAACACATAACATCTCAAAACACTTAAGACAGCAGAAAATTGTTTAGCCAAAATATTTGAACCCGATATTTAAAAAGAACAGATGTTCATCTTTTAACTAGAATGAATTAAGTAACATGTATTTCTGATTAAGTACATTCACTGGAGAAATTTGGAGAACACTGAAAAGCATAAAAAACAAATCAAAACACATTAAATATCAGCCTCAACTAGAATGTAAGTTCTATAAGCAGAAATTTTTGTTTCAGGCATTGCTGTATATACAGTACTTTAACTAGGTCCTGGCACTCAAATTGACTATTCAGTATTTAATATGGTTGAAAAGAAAATAACTATTGATATTTTGACAAATATCCATCCATGTCTCCTCTCATAAGCAAACATCCATCTATTTATGTATCCCTTAATGTTTCACTCCCTAGAAATTACTAGAATTTAAAGAACATGTCTATACATGTATTTTTAAATTTACCATCTTCCCTCTGGAAAGTTTTTCTTAATTACACACAAACTGTATCAGATTGTCTGTTTGTTTGCTTGCTTTTCCAAGTACTGTGGACAGTAATAATTTCCTATTTTCACTTACATTTTTGATGATAATTTTTCATGCTATGGTCATCTGCATCCTTTTTTGGTAAACACCTGGCAATTTCCTATTTGCCCATATTTCTAATATGAAAAAAAGAGCTAAAAAAAAAAAGAGCTGCCAGTTTTAAAAAATTGCTAACAAGTCTTTACGTTAAAAAGTGTAAGTTCTTTTTAATTATATGTTGCAGAATTTTCCAAAGTTGATATTTGCTTTTTAATATTACAGAGTTATAAGATTTTGTTTATTTTGTGGTTACATTTCTTAGTATTTTATTAATTTTTTCAATGCTGAGATAAGCTTAAGGTAATCAAATGTGCTTATCTGCTCATTATGTATGGGGGATCATTAGTTTAGAGTTCAATTTGGTGAAGCTGTCTTTATTTTGGGAAATGGGACCTGACTTATGGTATCAAACTATGAATACATGAGTAAAGTATGCTGCAACTTCAAAATTATGAGAAATTTGTGAAGAGTTGGTCATGTAGTGAGTTAATAATTGATGAAAGAAATACAAGTTATAAGCATGCATATTTGTAATACTTTTTACAATGTGGTACTTAAATGAGCTTATTATCATTCTCTCTTCCTTAAGATTGAATGAGGTAAGCTTAGAAAATGAGCATTGATCCTCTGGCTCAGTGGGCATCTTTTCGAAATCTCCCTTGTTAATGGATATTCTCAGTCTCTGACTTCTGTCTTTCTGACATTATGGATGACCTTTCCATGTAAGCCCAGGCTACTCTGTCAATTAGCTTCCGAGTGTGCTTCCTTGAGAGAATACAAACAGTGTATTTAGAGGCTATAGGTATAACCTTATATTTCCCTGAACTTACCAGCTTACCCTTGTCTGTCCTCATTTTAGGACTGACAGTAAAATTGGCTATGAGAATGCAAATGAATTTAGTTAAATTTTATTTTTAAAGTACAAAAAGAATTCTGTGTTGCTTTGAAAATGACCTAGAAAGTAGGTCCAATCCAGGATAGTGAAAATTCACTTTGGTTTTAATATTTAGGTGAAATAATGCATACAAACTAATGATTTTTTATAAAATTTAAATAATTCTCTCAATATTACTCCTAAATTTCATATAAAGTTTGTTTTTAATAATCTGAGATCACAGAAATCACTAGAAATCACTGGGAAAAAACGCACTGTTGTATTATGACTTTGCCAAAAGTCTTTATCTGATTAAATTTATTATGTTTCCTAGCATTCCCTAAACTGACACAGTGTCTAACTCAATTTTTTTTTAAAAGTAACATTTCTGAACACCTAAACCTAAAAATTGATTACTATCAGGAATTATGGGTAAGTCTCACTTTTGAATTCTTTGATGAATTAGAAATTCCCTCATGAGTAGGTAAGTGCCTTAAGATGGGGCAGTTTCATATTATATCTTTGTATCCTCAGAGTTCATTTGACATGTAGAACATACACACATACAAATCATTGTTGAAAAATTAAATCTGCAGAGAGAAGGATGGCTGGAGACAGAACGCAACCAGGAGAAAGAAATATTAGCTCTGCCAGCCCTGTTTTAGTCATATTTTTGACTATTTATAATAAAGGGAAGTAAACAGATTGGAAAGCACCACCAAATACCAACAATTAGGTCTGCAAAACTCTCAGCAAAGCTGTGGAGTTTTACTCTTCGCTCATGTCCTCTCCCCTACACAACTGCCTTATTCAGGCCTCACTGCTTTCACAGTGCAGAGGGAACCACTAAATCCAAATATTCAAATGTATGCATATATACAGAACACAAATAAGTAGTTTAAAATCCTCTCAGGAATTTGTATCAAATACTGTATACTTCTTATAGCTAAAGACAATAGGCACACCGATTAAAAAATGATGTTCTGATTTATAAATTTGTATTTTACTAAACAGTAAGTAGTGAGTCCGCATTTTTCATACCTTGGATCAGCTTTTCTTTATATGAGGTCACCAGGTCTTTGAGCTTTGGTTAGCAAATAAACAATATCCCCTCAAAGCTCTGAGGAAATGGGAACAGCCTTGATGTGGCCTGGTTAGGAAGACATGAAAACCCACTGAACAAATCACTGGCGGAGGAGGTGAGTCTGCATTTCAGTATCTCATCCGTAAAGGAAATTGGATGAGTTAATTTCTAAGGCTGGATTTACTGAAAAATTCTTAATTTCTAATTAAGCATTCACTATTTCTCAGTGTATTTCACCATCTAGGTTCATAACAAATCACATACAAGATACATGCCTTTCCACAAACAAGAAAAGAACAGAAAGCCAGGAGGGAAATACTTAGAAACTTGTTATCAAAACAGACTCCAAAAGGAATGTTTGAAAATACTGGATCTCCTTTCACTGAGCTATTACCACTTTCTTGAAGTGATATCTAGATTACATGGTCCATTTTTATAAAATGAAAGCCGAGATACCATCATAAGTTACATCCCACAAAGGCGGGGACTTCACTTTTCTGTAAATGAAGATTTATATGGAAGATAAATAATAAAACATGAGAGATGAGCTGCTCTGGATGAAGCAGTGTTGAGAGCCCTATTCCCATATCATGCCCCGAAGGGGCGCCATAGAGCTTCTAGTGCACGTGTTCCCGGACTAGGATCCAAGCATGCTTGTACTGAGATATGGATGTTTCCAGCTCTCTGAGCAGCCAAAGCATTTCAGTATGTTGCCTCTCCTGATCAAGCTTTATCAGTTTACCCTAAGGTACTCTAGAAATGTTAGTTTTCTTTTTTACTTGCACTGTGATAGAAAGATTGAAAACCACTGTAGCACGACAGATAAATTAGCCAGTTAAACTTGAGTTAACAGGTGTGACCTGTTGCCACTAACAGAAGAACCTTAGTATGGATCTTAAAGTACGTGTGATTGGGATTGCAAGCCCACCCACCTGAATTTGCTTGCCAGCCTGCCCCACAAGGCTGAATAAACTGAATCGCTCAATTCAACTGCTTACTTGGGCCGGGGGCGGGCACTTAATTTTTCTCAGAAGATCATTTGGCTTATTGGGGTACCTCTAGCTCTTTATGATAAGCCATGCCATCTGCATAAGAAAAGGTAGCTATTTTTCTATTTTGTGATTGGAAGGCATGCAACTAGTTCATTAAGGGGGAAAAATGCCTTAATTTGGGTAGAAGTTAAAGAAATTGGAGCCAAGGTCTTTGATATACACCACTTGAGGTGAATATCTTCCATCAGGAGAAGACCTGCCCTGTCAGATTAGATTTTCAGAAGTATTCACAGTTGAGACTGTGTTAAGTGCTTTATAAATATTATATGAAGTTCTCATAAGTAACAAGATCTTTAACAGTTGAAAAATCTGGAGTTCACAGGAGTGATGATAAAATTCTATTTATTCCAGGTGATCTCTAAGTCCTAACAGATAAGACAACCTGGTTGGTTGAGCCATTCCAGTAGTTTACTGTGGGCCTGTGTTTGGGTGACTAAAAGCGCGTGCCCTTCACCCCATCAGAATTCTGAGCTCTGTGAAAGTACATTAAATGTGGATGCAAGGTCCCCAGATGATTTTACTGTATAGACTGAAAACCAAAGTGAAGGGCTGCCTGTTTACCAACGAAGGCAGACTAATTCTTAAATGAAGACAGACTAATTCTTTAGTCCATCTTCAAGAGTGGCAGATGAAGAGTTACTTAATATCAATGATCAGAAAACATTCAGGCCTAGTCCAACTAACAGCTAATATTCAGCTAACAGTTTTGGAAGCAGGCAAAATTCTCCCAGTGCCTTTTTCAATATGAAGTAATTATCAGATGACTCCATACAAGAAAGATGTATTGGGTGAAGACAGTTTCATAGAATTTCAAAGTGGAAAAAAAAAACAAACTGAATTACAGGTGTTTTTTTTTTTTTTTCTAACCCTGGCATATTAGATTCACTTTGGGACAATTTTTTAAAATACTGATTCCAGGATTTTAACCAGAGATCAATTAAACCTGAATTTCCAATGACAGACGTGAATATTAGTACCTTTTTGAAACTCCCTGCTGATTTTTATGCGTAGCCGTGATTTAAGAACCACTGTTCTAAGGCTTTAGAGTGAGGTTCAACCTGTCACTTGATTATTAGGCAATGCTTCTCTAACTATGGCCTGCACAGAATCACCTGGGAATTTTGGTAAACCACAGATTATGTCCTGGTAGTACTAGCATGGGGATTGAGATTCTCTATTTCCCACAGGTATGATGGTGATGATTTGAGGGGCTCGTTGAGTAGCGAAGTCTCAGAGCACTGGTTCTCAAACTTGGCTGCACATGTATCAGGCTTACCTGTCCCATTTCAGTTATTTGTATTGCTTACCTCACCC
Source organism: Mesoplodon densirostris (assembly GCF_025265405.1). Classification (NCBI taxonomy): domain Eukaryota; kingdom Metazoa; phylum Chordata; class Mammalia; order Artiodactyla; family Ziphiidae; genus Mesoplodon; species Mesoplodon densirostris. The sequence goes on along the minus strand of NC_082663.1, from coordinate 109,399,736 downwards.
TGTGGGCAATAAGGTTTGAGCGCTCTGGGTTACTCAATGCCTACTGCACATTAACCCCAGGTCCGCCGGCACGACTAGCAACACCCCAGAAGAGCTGTCTTTAATCGATACATACCAGGAATAATTGGCCTACTCAACAGAATTTTTTTAGACATTGCCCTGGTGTATGTATCGTGAGCTGTCCTTCCCCATAGCTGATATTTAGGAATATTCAAGGCTACGCAGTTTGTGGGAGAGCCCATAAAACAGGGTTCATTCATACCAACTCCTAGCTCCAGGTTCTTAAACCTCTCCATGTAAGGATAACAGAAACAACCTGACAAGGGAAGTCAGCATCTAAGTACCTGGCTCAGAGTAAGTGGTATCAAGCTCCTATTACTGCCCATTTTGTACGAAGCCCTTCACCTGTGTTGGGCATGGCCAGTGCAGGTTGTGCAGCTCTTTTTAGACAACTAGATTGTAAGCTCCTTCAAGGAGTAAAATGTCCTAACCTGTTAAGGCAGGAAATGTTACAAATATTAAAACAAACCATAATATATATTATATATTACAATATAATTGTATCTATTAAACCAAACTAACCAGCCAAAAGCCAAAGAAACAAACCCTGCCAGAAAGAATTAAAATGAAATGGCTCCAGGCCCTGGATTTAAAAAGTCGTAACCCATCTGGGGAGAATTTGTTTTCCAGCATTCCCCAATTGTGTCCAGGACCTCATCTTTGTACTAACCACCCTGTGTGACCTGTTTTGTCTCTCACTAGACTGAACTTCTTCAGAACAACAGCTCTCTCTTCTGGAGACATTCCCCGGCAGGAAGGCTTTCACTGGGTAGGTATTCAATAAAGCAGTACTGAAAGAACAGACAAACCCATATATACTCACTCCAGAAAACTCTTGGTAGCCAAGGTTTGCTTGCAGTCTATTTCTTATGTGTTAAAATACTTCAAAACCTGTGCTGCTGGTCTATCAGTGACAGAACCATGTTTGCTGGATGATGTTAATATAAATAAACCCCATGTACCGGAACATCTTTCCATATTCTAAGTAGCCAAAATAGAGTTGTGTGTACAATCTAAATTTTAACAGTGATAGCATGATTGGATTTTCCAGAACTATTTTTGCTATTTGCAAGTTAATGTGGACTCAAATCACTTAACATCTTCCCAAGTATCTTTCATTTATAAATTTAGTAGTTCTTTCAATTGAGTAGAATTTTTCAAGGGGTGAAAAGTAGATGCTTAACCTATTTGAGAAGTTTCGACCAACAAAGCTGATCTCAATATAGTACTCTTCAGCAAAATTTGTGAATTCACAGAATTTATTCCAAAATCTAAAATAAAAAATCTATAAAATGTGTTTCACAAGATTAAGTAATGAGCTCTCATTCATTTGTTCTTGAAAAAAATCTCAAACAATGCATTCAATCTAAAATCTCTAAGCTGGTCCAGACATTCCATAAAGATGATAATTTTTTTAATGAATGCCCTTATGCCTTATATAATCATTGGATTTTTTAATGTTTATCAAAGAAAAAGAAAATGAGGTAACATTTCTTGGTCACACCTTTATAATTGTGTTTGCGTTAAGGTTATGTCTCTTAAAATTATAAAGGGCATCCTTGTTTGAACCAATACAATGATTCACCTCCTCTCCTAAGAATCCATTTAACACTTGAGGGGAATCAGCCATTCTGTGCTTGTGTTGCTTGATTTTGTAAAAATTCTGAGGCTCAATTTTTAGCCTTAGGCAACCTGTTCAGTCTTATTTTAAATGAAGGTTTTCAGAAAAGTATAACCCTAGTATCTAGATGAAAGAGTAGATATTTTTTGTCATCTCATCCAACTCCATTTCCTATAAAAGAGAACCTAGAGATGTCTCAGAAAGGCTTGTTGAAGGCTGCTGCAGAGAGCTAGGACAAGAACCAGAGCCCTGCCCCACTACCCTTTCCACTAAAGTTCACCACACCCGTCTGCTGGGAGGTAAGTCCTCCTTAGAGCTCTTGTACTCCTCCAGGTCTTGCTGGGTGTGCCATGTCTTCAAGGCCCTGAACACTTCTACCCAGGCCACTTCTCAGTCTTGTTTATGCAGCCGGTACCCTTGAGTAATGAGGTAACAGCTTTTTATGGACAAAGAACAGGCTTGCTTACTATCTGCTATAAAAGTTCAGTGTAAACCCTCTGAGTGCATGACATCCATCTGGCACATACTGCATCGCCCCTGTGGGACTTAGGTGTAAAGGGAACCAATGCACATATGCTACTGCTCACACTGCTTGCACAATTAAGTCCTTTGTCTCTGATGTCTTCTGCTAGCATCCATGAAACAGTAGCATGGTCATTATCTTGTAAGACGTGTACAATCAAATCCAAAGCCTGACACTGATTTTAGCTTGAAAATTCATGTCTACAGGTTATTAGAGCAAATGATTTAACTAGATTTATTCAGAACATATGAGATTGGTCAACATGGAAAGAAAACAAGGGCGAGTGTATAGGTGTGTTCCCATTCCTCTTAATTCTAAAAAGCGTTTATGCTAATTTTGGTTCTAATCATGTCACTTAAGACTTTTTACTCAAAGCTAACTAAAATATTCAGGTATTTAAAAGAGATTCATTTAGTTTTAGCTAAGTATAGTTATTTTGTAATTAAAATATGCACAAAGTAATTTGTCAGTCAATATTCATCATAGAAAAATTAAGCTTCTATTTATCTCTGGAAGATGTGACTACAGAGGTTGGGTGAGTTGACAAAATTTCTAATTACTTTTTTGAATGCATAGCTAAATCAATTTAGTTAATATTTAAAGGAAGACTAAAGACAGCAAGATGGTTGGCATATAATGGAACTCATCTTTCTCAATGAGCTCTCTAAAGAAATAAGTATTTTAAAATGTTTAGTCTTCAAAAAAAGCTATTTATAGCAAACAGAGCATAAAGTTGTCTGTATAGAAATTTTAAAAAAACTTGGAAATAAAGAATCCCCACTTGCCATCCATCGTCACACATCATTACTTGCTCACGGAGGCTTCCCTCGCACAATGACTGGCTCTCGTGACGGCAAGAGGGAGTACAGCATAGTAGTTATGGCAGTTACAGCAGTTTCTAAATTCTAGGTTAAAATCTGCAGTTAAAATCTCAGCCTTCTCACTTCCAACCAGATGGATGACGACCCTGGGCAAGTTACGTATTCACTTAGTTCTTCAGTTACATTATATGGTTGTTATGAGGATTGAGTTACGTAATATGATAGATGCTCAAATGTTAAATTTGATTCACTTTAAAAATCTGAAGTATACAATTTAGAACTGCAGTGAACCTTACACATGCTACAGTTCAGACCAATCTCTTCATTGTACAAATGAGACATTTGCCCCCGGTGTTAAAGCTATTAAGAATGAAGCCGGGTCTACCATTTCAAAGCTTTCCATTACACAGTGCATCACATAACCAGTGGCTCTTTCTCCAGTATTTAAAGGCAATCCCCCATTCTTTTCTTTCCTGCCAATTCCCTCCACCAACAACTCCAACCATTTTTTTTTTAATACGAAAAGGTATGTGATAAAAACACACAATGGTACATCTATACCGTGCTGTCTACCTGCAGGAATGAATTGCTGAAATCCAATACAGACATCATAGGACACAGTATTTAAGTTTTGCCAAATTCTCCAAAAGAAAAAAGCACTCACTTATTGGCATACAAACAATACAACCAAAAAGATGCTAACATTTGGGTAACGGCTAACAATTTACACCTGCCTTCTTTGTATGTTTCATGTATTATTTCTGGGGTCTTAATTTCTTGGAAAAATTCCCACATTTCCAACATTTACAAAGCATTCCACATTTTTAGTTGGGGCTGCCAAACAGGCTATTTTGTGAAAGCACAATATGCATTTTCCAGAAGTCCCATTCAAAGCTGCATGTATTCAAGATACGTTAACAGTGAGTATTAACCATAGGTTCTGAGACACATCACCTTTTATTTCTTGCCTTTACTGTCTCGAGTGGGAGGAACAACTCAGTAAGGAAACAGCTGTGAGAACAATGAACAAATCTGAAGCCAAGGGACTTTTATACAGTTTAGTGAAATATGCTGTGCAACTAACAATTATATCAAGAAATGAAGCCTCATCTATGACAGGTATGCTCTAAGTTGACTATTTTCTGCAATGAAAATGACAAAAAGCTAACCTTACAATGAAAAATGCTACATAATTAACACAACAGACATACACTTTCCCTCCCATCCCACTTTTCTGGAAACAAATCAATAGAAGCTAGATTTATTGTCTTGATGGCATCCCACTTATTTCCTTCCTCTTTTTCTTCATATAAACATGACTGCAAATCAAAAAAAAACACAACAAACAAAAAAAGCAAGTACATTAATTTTCTATTGCTGTGTAATGAATTATCACTAATTTAGCAGCTTAAGAGAAGTTTACTACCTCATAGTTCTGCAGGTCAGAAGTCCCGGCACAGCATGGGGGCCATCTCGGCTCAGGGTCTCACAAGGCAGAAATCAAGGCATTGGGGGTCCCGCCCGCATTCTTACCTGGGGGCTCTGGAGGAAAACTTGCTTCCAAACTCACTGAGGTTCTTTGCTAAATTGAGTTCCTTGTGCTTGTACAACTTAGGAGCCTGTTTCCTTGCTGGCCTCCCAAATCCTCAGCCTTGTAGTAAGCAACAGAGAATTTTCTAAGTCAGCAACAGGGAATCTCCCTCCCATGGAATCCCTCCCACAGACTGAATCTCTTTTGCCAGGAACAGCCCAGTCCCTTTTAAGAGCTCACCTGATTCAATCAAGAACACAAAGGCAGTCTCCCTATCTTGAGGTGAACTGAGTTGAAGCCTTAATCACCTGAGCAAACCCTTTACAGCTGAACAGAGATTATTAGTACTTGCCTGTCAGGGGCAAAGTGTGTGTACACCAGAGTGGGAACCTTGGGGCCCAGTTCAAAATTCTGTTTCCCACAACAGGGAATTCAAGATTACAATCTCTTTAACTGGAATTAATCGGTTATTTTACTTGACCACCATTTTGGACTTTAATCTCTTCTAAAAATAAATTTTCAATAAGATGTCTGCTATTCAGGCTTAAAAGATAAAGAAAAGCAACATGGTAATAAGAATTCTAAAAGCCAATTGTAATTATTTCATAACCATATCAAAGTAATTGATGTATCTCATTATGGTAGCCTAGTGATTTTTAAATTTTTTAATCATGGGTTAAACAGTGACAGTAATGCTCCATGGAGGATCAAGGAAGCATTAGTGATGTCAGAATATTGATTTGTAGTTATCTGAGGATTAAAGTAATGGTAATTTTCATATTATCAGCTATTCTCCCAAATTGTTCAAAACCATCTGGAAAGAAGTAAGGCTAGACTGAAGATGGGGCACAGGGAAAGTTCTCGGCGCTGGAAGCAGTCCTTTAGCTTTGCGAATGTAAACAGTGTGCTGTTTTATAGATTCTAAAATGGATCCTTTTTTCTGTTCTCCCCCCTTTCCTTCTGATAATCTCTAGCATTATCAACTAATGTAAGGAAGTCCAGGGCAATGTGTTAAGTAATGTGCTTGTCATCTTGCTGAGCCTTTCCTCACCTCTGCAACTAGAAACATCTATCTCTGGGTCTCACTAGTCACACTTGTGAAATAAAACTGTTCTAGAATTTTATAGCTGAAATGGACCTGAGATCATGATCTTTAAAGTTCCACTCAGATCTAAAGTCACATTTACCCAAATATCAACTTTTAAAAAGAGAAAATATTCTTCCTAATTAGAGAAATGTGGTAATTAAATGGATGTTATAGGGTATTTGGTTTCCTGGTTAGAATAACTTTTATTACTTTTAATTTTAGATAAAGTTTCTGCATATGTTTTAGCATTTCAATAAATGATGTGTCTTGATCCTGTCTCTAACCCCCTTGCAATTCAAGACACCGGACTATTCTTTTGCTTATGTTCTCAAGGTCTTTATTTACATCAGTTAAAAGAATTTTGTTACCCTACAAAATTGGAGACACTTCCAATTCAAAGACTAATGTATTAAAATCAATTCAGGTTTCCTATAATAAGGCCTTGTCACCTTGCTTGCATGATCTGCAAAAAAGAAGGGAGAATGCAGAATTCACAAGTATATTACTCTAAACTTTGTTGTACTGACATTCCTGAACCTTTGACATAATTCAATTCACTTTTACTGAAAGGTTATGATATATCTGATTTTGTACCAGACCCTAAGCTTCCTTGGGGCATCTTTCTATCCTCAGCACATGTTTAGAACTTAGTAGGTTCTCAAAATGAGTTTCCAGAATGAGTATAGAATAAATGCACAGGTCCTGCTTTCAAGAAGCTTAGAATCTAGTGGGAAAGATGGATTTTAGCCCAGTGAAACCCATTTCAGATTTCTAATCTACTGAACTGGAAGATAATAAATTTGCGTTGTTTTAAACCTCAAAGTTTGTGGTTATTTAATATGGTAGCCATAGGAAACTGACTCAAATTCACAGAATTGTTTCAGCTGTGAAAGGCTTCATTGGGGTGGTATTTCAATGAGAGGAAGAGCCAGGACTCAGTGGAGGAAAACAGGTGATGTTAGTTAAATCCTTGCTACTCATAAAGTATGGTTGGTCTCTTCTGAGCAGGGCTGGTAGATACTGGCTTTTTTTTTTTTTTTTTTTTTTTTTGGAAATGCAAAATGTCAGGCACAGAAGCCAGACCTATTGAACCAGAGTCAGCATTTTAACAAGATCCCCAGGTGATTTGTATTCATATTAGAGTTTGAGAAGCACTAGGTTAAATTTATTAAAAACTATTTTAAAATGTGTAGAAATCTTTGATTCTTCTTTTTTGACACACAAGTTTGCTGGGAAAAAAATTTAAAACATAACCCTAAGAAGAATGCTAGATTGCTGTTTGTTACACTGACCAGAAAAAAAAAAAAAAAATTCTACTCTTTTAAATAAGAAGGCCCTTCAATAAAATCCATTTACCCCCATGGACAAAACATTTTCCTTCTTCGAAAATTTCCATGAGTTGAAAGATTACAATGTCAAAAATTTTATACCTTTAAATAAATATTAGAATCCCTGGAAGAGTAATCAAAGAGCCATGCTGTGGCGGACAAAAGAACTTCATTCACATAATACGTTTTCTTTAATTTCTTTAATATAAAAGACACCAATGTTTCATATTTCACATAATATTTTTTAAAAAGTTTTAAAACCCTATAATAAGTATTTAATGAAAATAAATTTATTGAATGGTAGTAATGACTGCAAAAGTAATACTACCAAATCATTACTGAGGCCTTTTGCATTAACAGTAATTGGAAGGTAGGTGGAAAAAATTTCAAACAAGAATATGGATGTTTTAAAACTACAGTTTATCCAGCCTTTATCTTTTTGCTAAATCCTGTGCATATTAGAAGATGTATTCAAGATGGTTATAAAGCTACTCAGCTAAAGTAATACTTCAAAGATCTTAAAACAGCCCTCCACTAATGATATGGTGTTGCAAATCCTCTCATCTGTTTACAAAATTAAAACAAGCAATGAGCGAATGAGTCTTTCTGGGTAAAAGATTCAGTTAAAAAAGAGAACATGAACAGAGAATTAGTGATGGTGAGCAGAATAAGAAAATTAGCATAATTAAGAAAGATATGTAATTATTCAACATAACTTTGTCTGGTTAAACCAGTGCAACATAATAAATAACTTGACTGCATTGTGAGCAAAAGGGGTAACACGATCCATAGTCCTGTTTTTAAATTCTCGTTTAATAATCCTATTTCAATCAACCTGTAAAGTAAAAGCACTGAATCCACATTAACATTATAACATACATCTTACAATAATACAAAAGTCAAACTATTACTGGTAGATCTTTGTGCACAATTTAAGAAAATTTCACAAGAGTGTGCACTTTTGAAAGTATGATCAGTGTATATGGTATAGAGAAAACAGGCACCTCCATTATAATTTTTTTAATAAATAAAAAGCACATTAACATAAAAAGAAGGTAAGCAGCACCTGAAGCCTTTGACATTTGTAACTAAATGCTGGTACCCAAAAGGTCTAATTGGTTAAGTTTTACTAAGAGGCGCAAAAAAGGAGCCAATTTTTGACTTAACGTTTTAATTCGACTAGAGACATGAGCTTGTCTGGGCTTACAGTCCTGTCACCTGACGGTGAGTAGCATACCAGTTCTTCACATGTCATACTTTGGAAAGCAGACCCGACTCCGGAGCACTCGCCTTAATTAGATTCTGAATTTCCTTGAATTTTGGATGATCTTTATCAGCCACCAGCTGTAGCAGAACAGCTTCACTTGTAGTCACTATGATCCCAGTTCGAGCAAGACGCTTAAAAAAAAAAAAAAGACAAATCAAGAAATTAAGTATGAGAATGAACACTGTATTAAAACAGCAAAAAGCATGCCAGGACACAACGATTAGTGTCCTCTATCAAAACCATGGCCCTTAGCCATACCAACAAATTCAGAGATGAGGAGAGATTTCAAACTAGCCACACCACAAACCCTTTATGATGGTTCTCAATATTAGTAATAAGGACTAGAAACAAGTAAAAGAGAATAGGCAGCCAATATTCTCACTTGCCAATATTCTCACTTATATGCACCAGGGACAGAGGGAAATCAAGGCTAAGGATGGTAAAACAATGATTCTTAACTTCTTTTTTTCCTCTCTCCAAATATCTGACATTAAACTGCATGCCCTTCCCATAAGTAAGAAATGCTGGTGGTAGAGGAGCCTCATGTGAGGTTTAAGAATGTGCCCCTGGACGACAACAGAACCACTACCATTGCCACCATTGTAAGCTTTTTAGAATCATAAACAGAGTATAAAATTTAAGGTTGTATAGAGTTTCATTGACAGGTGAAAGAACATCCTTGCCAAATTGTTCCAGTGGAATCATAATAAAGAGCTAAGGACAGAAATCTCAAGGAAGGGGAGGAGGGAAAGGGAAGGAGGCGGGCAAAGAAGAGAAAGTGGAGAAAAAGGTGGGAGAGGGGAATGGGAGGAGAATTCTAGAGCAGAGATCCATTTTCTGGATGTATTTATCAGAAACCTTAGGGAAAAAAACAGACCAACTGTTTGTTACCCCAAGCAACATTCACTGTAAGAGCCTTAGAAGATGAGGTGGTTAGACACGATTCCTACACAAGTTAGAGGAAAAGACGTGGATCAGTGTCTCGTCATAAAGGGAGTCACCTGAATAAACAGGACGTCCCAATGGAGCCAAAGTAAACCCTTCAAATGGCTGCAGATCCAGAGACCCAACCTTCCCACTGGCAGACTCTTCCTTTTTATCCCCAAGGATGCGGAAGGGAGTGTAAGCCATAGCCTACTTATCAGATAGCAAGCTTGGACCTCAAACACCAGCACAGGAGTGTGCAGAGCAGGCTGACCACAGCTCTGGAGAAATGAAGAAACAGCAGAGGGTTACATAGGAAAGAAGAAGAAATAAGTGAGGCTGCTAGTGTCCTTTATGTTGGGACAAATCCCAGAGGATGAGTCATCACTGAGTTCTTTAAAGACTTCTGGAGACTAATTTCCTCCTCCTTGCTTTTCAGTCAACTCCCGACTATTGTATCAAACCCTCAGAATCTCAAAGGACTGTGTGCTTGCTTCAGACAGCAGGGTGGGGAATAAGACTAGCTGCAGATCGGTGCCGTGAATGTCCAGCCATCCACACGCAGCTCTCTCCCTGGCTGCCCTGCCTTCCTTACTGCTCCCTGTTGAATCAATGGACTTTCAATCAGTCAGTCTGAATCTGAATCATACTTTCAATGTCTGTGAAAGTGCAAACAAAGGTCAGTTCTCAGTCATCTTTCTAGTTCCTTCATGAGGCAGGAAGGACAGAAAACTGTTTCCAGGTCCGAGGAAGAAATGTGATGACCCAGGAAGAAGGCAGCTTTTTTCCATAGTGCTCTCCTGACCAAACTAGAGCAGCAACGGATCCACCCTAAGCCAACAACCCTCAGGGAGGCTGTGAGTCCGTACACCGTGGCAGGGGCAAGCTGGGACACTAGAGGCACACAGAAAAACACTTTAGTAAACAGAAACTTACATAAAATTATTTAACTTCAAGACTGAGATATGCCCAATATTGATTGCATTCGAAAGTAATCAAGCCAAGAACCTGTGTTAGGGGAGGGCGTGGCTCACGCCTTTGCTAAAAATGCAAAGTCTTTAGATCAGACTAACAGATCTTCCCACGGTGCCATCTTCCCACGGTGCCTTCCCAGCCCCAACCTAGAAGGGTACCTGAGCAGAAAGAGAACAGCAGCACTTTTTCCAGACACTGGAAGGTTCCTGCCCGCCACCTTGAGCTATGAGGACACCTACAATACTGGTCCCACACTCACTTTATCTCCTGGCTTTAGAAGGGGCAATTAAAACTCCAGCCGTTTAATGCAAATGGGTACATGGCTTAACAGGCTTCCTGAGTTCTTCCCTTACACGTGCAAAACCAGTCCAACTAGGCCAAAGGATAGGTTACTCTGACCCACAAACCTAAAAATGCAAGAACACAAAGCCAAGACAGCCTCAGAGAGGGTGGGGAATAAAAAAGACTAAACCCATTAAATTCCCAAGAAACACTAACAACTCCCCAGAAGTACACGGACATCAAGTTCAAGAGACGGTTTTATTCTATTTTATCTCACATTTACTCTACAATTGTAAGTTGAAAGGAAAATGCCTGTCAGATGGTAGGTGCTCAAAAAATTTTGTGGAATAAAGCACACACCACAGATCCTGGCAGAGAAGTTTTAATAACGGTAACTATAAATCTTATTAGTACAATGGTCTTAACAGGCAATATGGGGTCTCAGGAATGACCTTAAGTAGTTGTGTTCTCAAGGAAAAAAAGAAGGGGAGCAGACCAGAGCTCTATTTCACCTTCATAGTCACAGAAGAAAAAAGGAGACTTAACATTTCTCCTAGGGACTGAGGGACTAAAACACCTCCATAGCAAATTAAGACTAAGAGGAAAAATCTGAAATGTGGCACACATCTTCCCCCATCACCACCTAACCTGCTTCTTCTCTCCCTTTCAACTTCAGCACTGTAAGCCAAGGCAATACTGGCTGCTCCAGGCTCTTCCAAATCCACCCCAGACCATATTCCTTCCTTCCCTCCTCAGAACTTCTCAGGACTAGTCCCTTCTGGGTCTTGGAAGCTGATATATGCTTATACTTTTCTGATCAGATGAACCTCATGAAGACAACAAAAACAAATAATAGCTACAGTAAAAATAAAAGCAACAGCTAACATTTGAGTGTTTACCATATCAGACACTGTACTAAGTGCTATCGATACATTATTTCATTTAATCTTCACAAAAATCCTCCCACATAATGACTATTATTTCTATTTCACAGTCGACAAGAAATTAATCCATCAATCTAAGAAAGAAACAGATGAACCTATTTGCAAGGCAGGAATAGAGACACAGACTTAGAGAATGGACATGTGGACACAGTGGGGGAAGGTGAGGGTGGGATGAATTGGGAGATTAGGATTGATATATATACACTACCATGCATAAAAGAGATAGCTAGCAGGAACATGCTATAAAGCACAGGAAGCTTGGCTCGGTGCTTTGTGATGACCTAGATGGGTGGGAGGGAGGTCCAAGAGGGAGGGGACATAGGTATACATATAGCTGACTCACTTCATTGTACAGCAGAAACTAACACAACATTGTAAAGCAATTATACTCCAATTAAAAAAAAAGGAAGAAATGGAAAATTTTATTCAAGCCAAAGTGAGGATTATAATCAGGGAACAGCCCCTCAGAAAGCTCTGAGAACTGGTCCACCCGTTAGAAGTCAAAGCAGTTACATAAATTGAGACAGAGGGCTGTACATTAAATGACATATTATTGACAGTTTACATAATCCAGATCTTAGTGCCATTGTGGTGGGTCATGTGACCCTTTAGAAGATCAAGAAGGAATGTTATCTTTTAAGGGGTTGTCTGCTCTTTATGGTTGAGCAGGTATTTCTGCTGATGGGAGGTTTGGTCGATGCATACTTTAGATACACAATGCACAGTAGGGAGGAGAGAGGAGGCCAAAGGTCAAAGAAAATTTTTTCATGTTTAAATTTTCCTTGTCTTGCCATAAAAATATGAATTTTATTTCACATCACCAATGAGAAATCTGAGGCAAAGATATTAGGTAATTTGTCCAAGGACACAAGTTTACAAAATGCCAGAACCTGAATTCAAACCCGTATTACCCCTCCACTGTTTAGACTCCTCCTAATCAGTAAGATTACAGACTACCTCCAAAAGAATGAGGCTCAGATGGTAAATGGCTGTTTTTATTCTGAGTCTTGGTAGAACACAGAACTGCCAACAATCAAAATTTTCTGTAATAAATGGCATAATAAAGGCGTCTAAAAAAACTTGAATGTAGGACAAAAGTTCTTGAAATCTCTTTACAAGCAAGGAAAATTTTTGGTTTTGTATGTTCTTAGTTTTTCGCTTCCTTGGAAACACTTCAAATTCTGGACCTCAGCATTACCATAAAGGTATTCAGAGAAGAAAAGAGCTGCCTGCCGAGGTAGCTCGGATCTGACAGTGGAAGTGTTTAAACTCAGATTACTAAGGAAATTTGAAAAGTGGAAACTAACTATGACTGTAAGAACAGCTTAAAGATCTCTGCTGAGAAGGGAAGAAGCAACACTTAGTATCTAACTAACCAGAGAACCCAGTAGTCCAAGTGGACTTGAAAATAGTTGAATAAAATAAATAAAACCATTTCCACCTGTAATCGCAAAATAGGACTCACTGCTCAGGAATAAGAGAAGGGATGGCCAACCAGGGCCTTAAAACCACTGCTGCTGCCAGCCACCCGCCTGCTTCTGCATCAGCCCTCCCCACTGACTTGAGTCAGTGGGATTAATTGAGGGAGTTTGTTTTTCAACAGTCTCGGAATAGGCAATGCTTACGTAAGGCTACTGTTATGCAACACTGATGAAAGTCATCAACTCCCTGACTCTGAAGTATATTTTGACACTCCACACAGAGAGCCATTAAACACTGTGTGTGAGTGGTGCCCACAGTAAGAGACGGGCACCCCCTATCCCCAAAAATTCAAGTCTGAGGAAATCTAACACATGGCTGAACCAGGCTTCGGCCCACCATACCCTAGGTGTTGGCTAGACCCTGGCCGAGTTAAGCCTAGGTGAACTGTTGTTAATTTGCAAATCTTTCAGTAGTTCAGAGTAAGCTTACTGGAATGCCTCTTAGTTCATGTGCAAAACTAGCAAGTTACAACAGAAGATGTAAAGGAGCGCTTGGAATTACTAGACATCTAGAAATAAAGACAGAAGATGTAAAACAGGATATGATGGTGAGACCTCAGAGGTTTGTCGTGCGTAGTAGAAACCCCGGAAATGAGTCTGATTGTTGTCAGACCAAGCTCAAATTTAAGAGGTAAATCTTTCACTGCTGTTACATATTTAATACTCTCCAAATTTACTTGGAAGCCTTGGCTAACGATTTATTTTAAAGCAGGACAATTACCTCAAGAGCAAACATCCTGTCCATCATGCTTCTCGATGACGTGGCATCAGCGACAATATGAACCTCGATACCTCTGCCAACGAGCTCCAGAGCTGTCTGCTGGATGCACACATGGGTCTAGTAGGAAAGTAAAAACCATATGTAATAACATGGTAAACTACAAGTATTTTACAAATGTGCAGCAACACGGTAGAGCAGAAAGAGCACTACAGGTCTAATGGCCTTGTCCACATCTAGTTTTGCCTCCAACTCACTAGTGATCTTGAGCATAAACAACATTTCTGGCTTTGGCTGCCTCTTTGTTAAGTCAGGGACTGCATTACATCAATGTTCTTTGTACTGGGAACCTTGAACATATTCTTAGAGCTCTGTGAGCACTTTTTTTTAAAGATTTTCATCTATGTCATCTGGATGACCTTCATATGGCTGACTACTACCACTCAGTTTTGATGCCACTCACAGTTGGGTTTATTTCTGTATTCACACCAAGTGCCTAACACAAAGAACGCGTTTGCAGTACTGCCAATTGAGATAATGGTGGGAAAACTGAGTTGTTATAAGGCACCCAGTAGTAAAGGTAGGCCAAGTTAAAAATAACTTGTAGCACAGGCAAAAAATACCCAGTATACATCACCAGAAAATGAATTCTACAGATTCCATCTTTCTAAGTATGAACTTGTAACAATTCATCAGCAGAGAATAAAGAGTAAAAACATGCTCCAACAATAAGTGGATTATATAACCAATGAAAGCAGATTTTAATAATGCCAACCAACCTTATCTTCATATGACAAGAGGGCTGTGGAGAATTATCAACTGACAACTCATTAAAATTAGCACTGGAGGACTGCTCAAAGATGATTTTGATTAGACATGAGGTCTAATGATGAACAAGCAAGAAAAGCGCAAAAGTCAGCATTTGGTGTGACATATTTATACAAATAGGCTTCCTTTATTTTATCATTATTTAAGTCAAAATACAGAAATATTTAATATATATCTAAACCTGAGGCTACATCTTCTACTATTAAAACCTACTACTCTGAAACCTACTATCAAAACATCATGGATGTCTTAAATTAATATTATTTGGATTTCACTGTTTTTATGGTTTTCATAATTTTAAAATTTTAGTTCAAGAGGTGTTTAAAAGCTATGAATAAATACTTATATTCTGTTTCTACATGTCAAAAAAACAAACCAAACAAAAAATCATTTTAATCAGCATTAGGAATCCATGAGTATTTTTTTTCCTTTAAAAAAATAGGTATACATGATTCAAATGTGAAGGACAATTAACTGCATGACTTCTAAGGTTTTTCTAAAACAAAAACATGACCAAGGTGAGCTCCTATAACACATAAATAAACATACTGTCTTTGGTGAAAATGTGTTCCAAAAGTTGGGGTTCAAAGCAAAGGCCCAAGAATCAATCAACCTAGATTCAAATGCAGCTTCATCTAACTTTAACTAACTCTGTGACCTTGGGCAAGACACATAGCATCTGTGTTTGAGTTTTCTCACCTACAATATAAGACCAAAAGTACTTAGCTCAGAGGATTGCTGTGAGAGGTCAACAAATTAATATATATAAAGTGTTTAGATCAGTGCCATGCAAGTAGTCAACACTTAAAAAATGGTAGCTATTTTCTATCAGTTACCTACATGGTATTCTATATACAAAATTACATTCTGGAAATAACAAGTTTTCTACAAATGATATTGTGTCCAAAACAGAACAAGAGGTACTCACTTCTACTCCAAATAACACAACACTCCTGACTCCAGGAATCTCTGCTAATGCTGCTTCTACTTCTGGTAATACCATTGAAAACTTGGTCTTTGGAAGTACCAGTTTTACACCCGTTAAATCAATTTCTTGAACAGTGCTTCCAAGACCTTTAGGGTACTGTTCTGTTACAATAACTGGAATTCCTAAAATCCGGGCCCCTTGTAACTGGAGGAAAAAAAACACACAAAGATAAGTAGCAATATACATATGTTTGTGTATGAATCATGCTTTAGCAAATTGGAAAAAATGAACACGCAAGCATACCAATCTCTGTCCCACACTAATAATATCTCCAAAATACTTGATGGCTGGTCTGAACCTTTCCTGCATATCACAGCAGAAAAACACAGTGCTTGAAGGTGTAAGATTTCCCAGGGTAGTGAGCTGAGGAAAAAAGAAAAAAAGAATGATTTAGCATTTGTTATACAATGACATTTATTTTCAGCTGGAGGTCAGTAAAGAGAGAAAAACATTCCTACTGTTTGACCCATTAAATCCATTTCTACAACTATTGTCTAAGAGAAATGATATGAATAACAGGAAAAAAAAAATTATCCCCAAAGATGTCCACTGAATTGCTTTTAATAGTGAAAATTAGAAATAAACCAAGAACCAATACAAAAATGATTTCACAAATTTTAACACATTCACATGACAAACATTTTTTAGCCTATTAAAATAACATATGTATATGTTTTCAAAAAACGTGCACCATTTAAGAAGAAATGCCATAATCTAATGTTAATTTTAAAAACGGAGCACAGTTCAATAGTATTTCAATAATGTAAAAATATGAATAAAAAGTAGAAGCAAATATATGAAAATATGAACACGTGGTTATATAGTTAGGGATGTTGATAACATTTTTTCTTAATACCTTTCTTTTATTTTTCAAATGCTATTTTAAAACATTTGCTAAACGTTATTTAAAAATATGTATTACTTTTATAATAAAAAACCAGTAAAAAACTTAAATCTGATGATGGCATTGCTTACAAGAACAAAGAATAAAATTTAAATAATCCGTAGCAAAGATTATGGAACAAAAAACTAAAAAAACAGAAACAAATCTAGATATCCTGCTATCATCAACACAGAAATATTAAGTTGGTATTCTCAAGAATAACTTCTTAGACTTCAAAAAAAATTCAATGAAATGATGCCAAGCACATCACCACTGTCAAATGGAAAGACATAAATTTGACATCTGAATTCTTACACATATTTATCACAATCGGGAAAGTCAATGAATTAAGATGAAAACTGGGTATCAGATTACCATGCTTTACATTAATTGCTGTAGTTGGTCTATTATAACAACTTGGGCCCAATATGGATCTACCAAAAAGTGAAAAATCACTGTTGAATACAAGAATTTAATTCTTAAAAGTCCATGGTACTTTTCTTTCTACCTTCTCAAATTAGAGAAAGCTCTGGAAAGGATGCAGTTTGATCATGAATGAACCCATGCCACTACTCTTACTGGGCACCCCGTAAGTCTCCCCTCTAATTAACCTAACCCACCCACAGACAATAATTACTCATAATTTTATAGAGGAACCTGAGTCCTGATTACATGGTGGTGGCTTCACCACCAGCCTGGCCCTAGACTCTGCCTTAGTATCTGTGCACATGGCATACTCCCAAGAAACAATTACAAGAATTAAATGAATCATCAAAAGCAATCTTTTATCCTTAACAGTATGACTGTTCTAGTCAGTTTGCACTTTTATTTATCTGTGTCCTGGTCTGAAGGACTCTGGCACCTTAATCTCCCTCTGGTATTAACTCTATAGGTGTGCACTGATTAACCACATACAGTCCAACACCAAGCTCATGTCAGAATGCGAGTGTCATCTTTAATTCTAACACTATGTGGAGGGTTTTCCTACTCTGCCAATAAAGTATGTTTAAAATAAATATTCAAGCATCTTAAATTATATATGCCATCTTTGGCTGCTTCCTTACTTAAATTTTTAATGCAAGTACCATGCTTCCATTTTGGTCATTATCAAAAGCAATGAGTCTGATGTATATGTAAGTACTTAGGGTACTTTGTTGAAAACCAGTCACTGTGACCATGTATCTTAAATTCTCAGTAAACATTAAATCTTGGCTCAAAAGGCTTAAAATCCATATATATATAGTCTTTTAGAAATTTGAACCAGGGGTCCCTAGTCATCCACAATGTGTTGAGGGGACACTATGAAAAGCAGTTTAGCTGTAACTGTCTTGTTTCAAGTAACTGTAATGCACCTTAGCAATTTTCCCATTCTACTACATGGGAATACCACCAAGCAGGCAAAAAACTCCCAGGCAGTTGCCTAAGTATGCTGGATGGCCATGCACTAACACACAGCCTACACTTGCTTTGATCTCCAGCTTTCAGATCTTATCTCAGACTGTATTGACTAACTCTGTATACATTCCTAACAAGTTTGGTTGTCTGGATTATAAATTAACATAGGATTGGAAACAGCAAATCTGAAAGGAAACTGCTGAAGACAGGCAAATTGATAGCAGCAAGAAATGACAGCTGAGGAAGAAAAGATTAAAAATACAATAAAAGCAGATCAAAACTCAACTAGCTCTCAGTCTAGACTCCAATGAAGGAGTAACAAGCTGTATGTAAGTTATAAATTGGGACAAAATCATTTTATCACACTCATTAAGAAAATAAGTTACATAATATTTGAGGACTACCATATAAAATGGTCAAAATATTGAAAATTGGGATACTTAAAGGAATAAAAACTTACCTACTCAGAAATCCTAGAATATTCAGACTTGTGGTCTCCTGGGGTTCCTGTTACCTGGTGCTTCCCTATACCTCATTTCAGCTGTGAGGCATCTGTTCTAGGCAGGGGACCACATCATACGTATGTCATATTAGACACAGATTGAGGAGGTCAGAAAATGCAGCCCTGAAATCCTTAGCACCCTGCAAATCCTTTCTAGTAGAGGAATCCATCATCTACAAACCTTCAGTTAAAGAAAGAAACCATAGAGATAAGCGTGTGAGGCATATTTTTATGCAGAAATGACTGGTTATAATTTCATGAAACAAAAATGCCTTAGACATTCTCCTCTCCAGGAGTTGACATCCCCTTGAATATGACCTGCACTTAGTAATTTGCTTCTTCAGAGTATAGAGGGAGGGTAATGGTGAACACGGCCTCAGCCAGGTGATCAAGATTGAGGTAATCCATGGTGACAGTATTCAGCTTTGATATGTGATGAGAATGACCTTCATGATCTTCCTCTCAAAATCTCACAACCCTGGTTGAAGCGTGAGGAAAACACCAGATAAACCCAAAATGAGGTCATTCTACAAAAATATCTAATCAGTACTCCTTAAAACTGTCAAGGTCATTAACAACAATGAAACTCTGAGAAACTGCCATAAGCCAGAGGAGTCCAAGGAGACATGACAACTAAACGTAATCAGTATCCTGGATTGGATCCTGGGACAGAAAAAGGACATTAGGGAAAAGCTAGTGAAATCTGACTGAAGTGTGGCACTCAGCTTATAGTAATGTACCAATGTTGGTTCCTTAGCTGTGACAAATATGCCACAGTAATGTAAGATGTTAGCAAGAAGGGAAACCAGGTCAGGTATACAGGAGCTCTCTGTACTATCCTTTGCAACTTTGTTGTAAATCAACACTATTCTAAAATTAAAAGTTTATGAAGAAAAAAAAAGGTCTCCCTATGCCATAGTAGTAGGGGGAAAAGATGCTACTTTATGAATAAACTCCATATCTTACAAGACAGAAAAAGGAGGATTTGAGGCTACCAAAACAAAAAACAAACAAATAAAAACTCTAACCAAACCCTCCATCCACGCCAAATCCACATGAATTTCAGTAATTGTTGTTAAATTACACACTGACTCTATAATTCAGGGACTTCGTAACTTGACTCCCCCATCCACCCCAAATCCACATGAATTTCAGTAATTGTTGTTAAATTACACACTGACTCTGTAATTCAGGGACTTCGTAACTTGACTCAGAAATTCCTCTTAAACCAAAACCTTGTACATAACTAAAAGTGCTGCTCATTGTCAAACATGTTGCAACTGCAAGATAGCAAATTAAAAGTGACCTTGACCAAGTGCCATCATGAGTAAAAGTGAAACAATTACAGATCAACACATATTCAAGAAGTATGAAGAAATCACATATAAGTATGTGTATATACACACACCTTCACATATTTATATACATAAATCCCTACACATACACATACACATAACAAATACGTATTTCAATATACATATTTCAATACAAAAAGTTGATCACAATGGCTTCCTCAAGCAACAGTTTAAGAGATAAATTTCAAGTATAAATTTTTTGTCCACTTCCTTAAGAACTGTCTTGGCTGGCATTCAACCTTAGATTTCATATTCAAAAGACTCTTCATCCCCAAGTCTCATTATTACCACGATCATAACAGTATTTACTACCCTCCTTCACTTCCACATGTGCTCTGACCATTTTCTAACAACGGCTGCTACATCTGCAAGCAATCTGCTCTTCCCTTGCTCGGTTACTCAGGACAGGCACATACACAGTGGCTGGCCTTGCTTAGTGATACATGGTGCCCCACTTCTGTTCTCTCCATAAACATAATGCATGGTGATTGTTGTATGTTGAATCGTGTGTTCTAAAATTCATATGTTGAATTCCTAACCACCAGTACTGTACCTCAGAAAGTGGCCTTATTTGGAAATAGTCACCGAAAACATAATTAATTAAGGTAAGGTCATACTGGAGTAGAGTGGGTGCCTAATCCAACAGGAGTGGCATCCTTATTAAAAGGGGAAATCTGGGCACAGAGAAGGCCATGTGAACATGAAGGGAGAGATCAAGGTGACGTGTCTACATGCCACGCAATGCCAAAGACTCCCAACAAACCACCAAAAGCCAGGAGAGAGGCATGGAACGGCTTCTTCTTCACAGCCCTCAGAAGGAACCAAACCTGATCTAAAGCCTCCAGAATTATGAGAAAATAAATTTCTGTTGTATAAGCCACTCAGTCTGTAGTATTATACTTTGTTACAGCAGCAACCTAGCAAACCACTACAGTGAGTAAACTATATATCTTTAGGAATTATTAAAGTTTGGAATTATAAATGTGATGTTTTCAAAATTTTAGTAGTCTATTATAGTCACAATATAGGCATGATGTGCTTGGGAGAGGGGTCTAGAAGGGGATATGAGGTATCATTATTTCACTGAGAAGTGTTTCCAAGGAAACCTGATTACCACAGGTATAGTAAGGCTTTGTTCCAATACTGACTCAAAACAGAGGTCTGTGACATGACTCTCCCAGGTTACAAGAGTGCCTACACAGGACAGCCCAGGGGCATTAGAATCTGAGTCCAAATGTCCATTTCACTAATTTCAATTACACGAAATGCAGCAAATCATTAACATCTCCAAACAGCTGCTTCTTAATCTGTAACAAAGTAATAAAAATAGTATCTACCTCATAGGGCTATTTCAAGGATTAAATCAGCTTCATGTAAATCAATCAATAAATGTATTAGGTTATTGTGTATCCCTCCTATAGGAAATATACGCTCTGAAGGTCAGCACATGTTAAAAATAGTAGTTCTTCTGTAATGAGGTTAAAATACGACTTACTACTAAAATCCCTTATGAAAACAATAAATATATAGAAAGAAATACTGATATTGCCTAACTTATGTTAACATAGTCTACAGAATTAAGAAATGATTCATAAAGTGGATTTCTAAATGTCACCAAAAGACTGACCATTACATGATCTGCTCCTGGCAAAACGGTTTGGGGCTTTTTAATTTAGACTGCAAGAGAATATTTATTTCACTCTTATTTTACAACCTACTCACCTGCTGTAAACACTAATGTCACTTGCATTGAGGTTACAACTCCAGCGAGCTTTCTAACTGCCTGAGGGAAGCCAGCCAACTCCATCAATTTCAGTGTTAAGGATGATGGGTTTCTTTAGATTGCACTTGAGGTTGGAGAGAAGGTGACACTGGCCAGATCCCAGGAACACAGTGATACCTGAATCTACTTTGGATTCCCCTTGGCAAACTAAATGAAAGAAAAAAATTTCCAAACACAGTTTGGAAACTGTGTTTAGCTCCCACTCAAACACAGTTTATTTATAGGTAGCCTCTAATGTATCCACAAGAGGCAAAATGTGTACAATGCTTTGGGCAGTAATCTGCAATGTTAAATTTTTTAAAAGTGGGCGGGGCAGACAATATCATACCCTCAGGATCCAGCTGTTTTCTCCAGTGCCCCTGACACTGTGTGCCTCCCAAGATAGTTCCTGACTGCTTCTCTAACTCAAGACTTCTGAGCATTAGTTTATCTACCTGCTCCTCCTACAGGCTCCATAGTAAAGGTTCTGAAATCAAAAATCACCACCATCCAACTAGCAAGCCCAAGGGAGACCCAAGTCCTTTGCCCTTTCTTTCCAAACCTGCCTTCTCTCCCTTCCCACCATGTACTCTGGGGTCTCTTCTAGCTACAAAATGTCTACACCTCTGTTTAGAATAATCATAGTACTAATAAACTTCCAAGAAGTAAAACCTGGAGCAGAATCCCTTCCCAATTAACTACCTCAGGAAAAAGTAGAAATAACCTTCCCAGGGAAGCCCGTATCTTCTGCCCACACGAAGCTGCCAGAGCCTTCCTTCCTACATACAGAAGTAAAATCCTCTCGCTGGTGTCATTCTTACTACGTCCTTTTCTTCCTCTCTTCTACTTGGGCTCTGCCCTCCCTGGTGATAAGCTGGAAAAATACACTGGTAGTGGTATGATATCAAACTTACATGAGTTTCCAGGGTTGAATTCTCCATTAGTTAAAACTTGGGAAATACCTTGTGAAAAATTAACACTTATAAGTCATAAAAATGACCTAAATTCCCACTGTATAATCCTCTCATTTACATTTCTTCCCCTGCGTCTCAAAATTCCTTAGACTTCAAGCATTTTGACAAGGCTGAAGACACATAAACCGTGCTTGAAACATGAGCTGTCTTCAGACACTTGGTCACTTGGACAGAATATTTCAGAAAAGAAGACACTAAAAAGTTACCACAGCCTAATACTGGCAATGGGGGTCTTAAAGATCAATCCCCACAGAACCACTAACCAACCACCAGTGCAGACAGTGTGGCACAAGCAACCACTGTGTTTTACAAGGTCACTAGCAACGTCAGTCAGAACAAGCGTGAAAGCAAACTCGGACCCTTGTGTAAATTAAGAATACATTCTAGAATATATTGTATGTTAGCCAGGGCCACAGAGGCTATAAGGCCTATTCTTGGAGAAATAATAAATGGCATTATTTAAGCTGTGGATTACATGTGGCCAAACATGCTCTTCACCCCTGCCTCTGGGAGAAGGGGCCTATCATCCCCAGAGCATGGCCTCACTGACAGGTCACCTTGAGTCTTGCTGAGTGACAGGCATCTGTTCCACAGAAACAATGAATAGCATCAAAACAAAAGATGTTACAAGTTCAAGTTTGTGGCTTGTTTTCCATTCTGCTTGATATTTTCATTAAGCATGAAAAGAGAACATAAATGCTATGGCCAGCTGTAGGATCTTCACACGCTTTGCCATGGAACCTCAGGCAATTTCCTACATGTTCTGCTCTTTGGTAAAATGAAGGAGTTAGATTACTAGGTACGGAACAAGAATTGGGTCTTATCCATGTTTACATTCACTGGGCCAGGCACTTACAGCTGCCACTCAAATGTGGAGTGAACTCTAAGTTCTCGTCCAGCCATAAAATGTCCATATCTCTAGGATTACACAGCCAGGTTCCAAAAAAATATAGTAAAACGGTCATGAAAAGAAGTATCTTCCCTTTTTCTTCTGAGAATATCCATACACACACACACACACACACATATATCTCTCTTCATATAAATAGGTATCAGAATAAGTATATGGATATATATGATATGTGTGTATATTCCTCCACATTATCTATTTTTAAGCTGGGGGAGGCACCTGGCTGAAGAAGTCAAGCTATTGTGATTATTAAAATGAAAAAATATAAAAATATTTTAAATACTTTAAAATATATAAAGTATCCTATAACAGATGCTTAAGAATTATTGGACTATTTAGTGGGAAAAAAATAACATTTTTAAAAGAATGGGACAGAGTAGTGATATTATAATTATTATTTTAAACACCACCACACAAAATTAACTATATTTTATCTCCAATACCAAGCAAAAGACTTCAAAAGCCACATGTGACCTGAATTATATAATGCCTTTTGAGAATGTACAAGACATTTCAGGTATATACATATATTTTATTAACTTCTAAACTGATAAGTTAAAAAGAGTTCTCAGATCCAGGCTTTAAATTTTTCAAAATAAGAAATCCCATTGTTGGGGGGAGGGGGAAGTCTTAAAGACTTGGGATGGGTGCTAGTTTGGCATAACATTTTATTAGATAACAGCCCACTCTCTCTCCCAACCACTACGGGAAATGCATCACAAAGAAGTCTGCATCCTCAGTAAAGCTCCAGATCTCTTCAGCTAGTATTTGGATTCTCCCCTTTATTAATGGATTTGTCAAAGGTGCATCCAGCTTCTTCCATATTTTGGCAGCAATAATCTAAACAGACTGACAAGGAAGGCTGCAGAGAGGTGTCAGCCATGAAAACTCTTGAAGGCATAAAAATGGGTGGTAGTAAACACCTACCAACCACAACTCTCCCAAGAGCAGGGCAAATTCTATGGTATCAGACATCAACTGCCTCCCTTTTGGCTCTCCAAGGGTTGACCACAGAATCTCATAGCCTTTGCCCTCTGGTTAAAGTATCTGCTTTGGAAGCTTCTGGCCTTCCTTTGCTATCACTTGCTGGAGTAACAGCAAACAAGACCAATTCCACAGACAACTACAAGTGAAAAACAAACAAACAAACCACCAAAACCTACAGAATAGTCCTCAGAAAATGACACTTGAATATTAAAATGCCTTCTAATCCTGAATCCCACATTTCAGTTTGGTCTTCCAAAGAAATGGCTTACCGGTTTCTCAACCCAAAAAAATGGTGGTGGTGTAGTACCTAAAATCACCTTTTGTTCTTGCTTTTCAACAGGATAAATCTTCCGGTGAATCCTCTGAGCTGAGCATAAAAAGAACACAAGAGGCAGATCTGCGTAGTATTAGAGCACGGCTTTTTAAAAATATTAAAAAGGCATAAAATAATCCTCAGGTATGACAACTTTTTCGGCCAGCACGACCAGGAAAGAATGGTCTAGCCAAAGTCGGGTATTTAAGAAGGTGCTGCAGTGCTGAGTCAAACGACTTTTTCAAGGTAGGCAACGCATATATGTAATCAACAGATTCAGTTGACAGTTACTAGGAAGAGGCTAAACAAGGTTATTTCACTTAAGGTTAGGAAAGACTTAAGATCAAAGGAGCTGAAAACTGGGGAAGAGGATGGGTGAAAGGATATGACTCTTGAAGTTTGTGTTTCCGCAAGTGGTAAACACAACTCCGGGAACAAACCCTAAGGCCGATACGCCCCACAATCTCTTTCCCCCGGTTCTGCATCAACCCAAATAAAAACACAGCTACTCTGCACAGCCCTTTCGGTTACGCAGGAGGCTGGGACTCGCTCCCGGCACACAAAGCGGATGCGGGCAGCTGAGGACCACACACGTGGGGGCGTTCGCGCGCGCCGCCAATAGCCGGGAGGCCCACGCCCCGTCTTCGGCCGAGGCCAGCCGGTGACCGTCACCTTCAGACAGGCGCCTTCGCTGGGCCATCCCGGAGGCTTGCGACAGCGGCACGGCCCTTCCCAGCGGGCCAGCCGCGCACGGTCCGCCGCCGTGGGGCACCTGAGGAGCGCCGCGGGGACGGGGACGCATGGGGACCGGGAGCTTTGGCTCGGCGCGCGGCCCTTCCGCGGGACCCACCTGGATCTGCAGCGGCACGAGGCGCACCTTGCAGCGCTCGCTCACCGCGAAGCCCTTGGGCAGGTCCACGTACTGGCCCCACTCCTCCGCGAAGAGCTGCACCACGAATTTGCGGTGCATGTCGATCTGGTCGCCATACAGACTGAGGAACTTCTGGATGAGCAGCTCGTAGCCCGCGCCGTGCGGCACGGCTGAGGGCCGCGCGAAGACCGAGAAGCAGAAGAGCACGGGGACCGTGCCCGACGGCGCCCCCACGCCACCGCCGCTGGGGAGCGCCGGGACCACGGGCTCCGCCGCCGCCATGTTCCCCGAGCGTCTGCTAGCTCCGAAACCGCGAGGCGCAGACACCGCCGGCAGCCGCGGCCCCGCCTCCCCGCGCCGCCTGTCGCCTGCTCTGGAAGGCGAGGGGGCGGGTCCTGGCGGCCACGGCTCCCGCGCCCTCCTCCCTGCCCGGCGGAGGGCGGACCCTAAGGAGGGCCGGGCTGTGGGGCCGGCGCTCGGACGAGCGCCCCCTCCAACTTCCGGCGGCGCGCGGCCCCTCCGGAGGGCCGCGAGGGGCCCGGTCGCCTCGCAGACCCTCGACCTGCCTGGGCTGCCCGGTGCTCTAGTCCTCAGAGGAGATCTGTGGCCCGCCTTCCACCCCGCTCCGCCCACCGTCGAGCGGTGTGCTCCGGAAGTTTGGGCCTGTGCTTGGGGACACGGGGCTGCCCGGCTAAAACTGCTGGGACGCGTTACCTGTCGGTCTTGTCCAGAGGCAGGCAGTCCTTGAGGACGGCGGCAGTAATCTTAAAACCAGTCGGGCAGGCTGATCGATGCCCTAAGAAGAGCGGTGGGAGTCGATGCTTCCTTAGGAGGGCCATCCGAGACTCAGAATTTCATGTTTTTCCACCCCATGAAACACAGTTATCTCTCTAGTCGTGGATCTGAGGTCTTGCCCTCCCTTTATCTCAACCCAATTTCCAGGAGAAATTGGACGGGGAATTGCAAAAAATATAAAGGGGTTTAAGAGTAAAAATCAGGACTTTATATTCAAACTGAGGATTCTGTTTTTGAGCGAGTAAAAGCAATCACCCTCAAATAACTTCTGACTTATGAACACTGTAAGGCACTATAATTAGCTGGAATTAGAAAAGTATACATTATGAACAAAGTTTCCTTAAACAGAAGGTCCTGGGAAGATAGGCTTATGACTCTAAACAGACAATTAGATTTTAGATATTAGGGGTTTCGTCTTTTAGAAAGAAAGAAATGTCAGAGTTTTTCAATTGTCATTGCTGACATTTAGAATGGATACTATTTCATTCTAAATGAGGGGGGTGGCTATCTTGTGTATTTGTAGGATGTTTAGCAGCATCCCTGGCCTCTACCCACTAGATGCCAGTATCACCATGCACCTCCCTAACTTTGACAATCAAAAATGTTTCCAGGGCTTCCCTGGTGGCGCAGTGGTTGAGAGTCCGCCTGCCGATGCGGGGGACGCGGGTTCGTGCCCCGGTCCGGGAGGATCCCATGTGCCGCGGAGCGGCTGGGCCCGTGAGCCATGGCCGCTGGGCCTGCGCATCCGGAGCCTGTGCTCCACAACGGTTGAGCCCACAACAGTGAGAGGCCCGCGTACAACAACAACAACAACAAAAATGTTTCCAGACATTGCCAAATAACCCCAGGGGGCACTTACTGGCAATTTGCCCCCAGTTGAGAACCACTGCTTTAAAATAATGCCAATACCATCCTTTGGCCTCTACTGCTCACTTGTACCCAACCTACTGAAAATAGTCTGTTTTCTGTCTTCTCATCAAACTTTGAGATTCCATTTAAAACTGTTGTCTGAACCCATCAAACCAAAATGATATTTTTGCAGATATCATTCCACTGAAAGTCTTCTGTATGCAGATGTGCAAATCTGTGCTAAGAGAAAGGTACTTTCTCTAGACGAACTAATTACAAAAAGGTACCTATTCTAGGGGGACTAATTATAAAAGTGTTCCTTCTACTCACTAATGCCTTCTGGGACAGAGCAGATTGGAGATTGGAAATTGGTCTGGACCTCAGTCCCCCTCAACAAGCACCTCTGCATCTGCACGGTCTCTTCTGATGGCCCCGAGTCAACATACTTATTCCACTCTCAGATTTTATAAATGGTTTCTTTACTGAAAGTCAGAAACCTAATTTCCATATCCATTGTACTACCTGAGATTGGCCTTTGGCCATTTAATAGTGCAGTCTCTGTGGTAAAAACACATCAAATAACATTAATAAAACAGGTATTTGATGGATATATTCACATTTATTGAGTACCAACTGTGTCAAGCAGTGCATCACTATGCTAGAAAAGTGCCATGAGTGCACCTTTCACTGATAATTTACTATTCTCAGGAAGCTAATTATTAGAGTATTAAGTTTTATAAATGTTGTTGGAAAGAGTCAATGAATAAGAATCCATAAGCAGATATTCTAATGACAAGAAGAAAATAACTATCCTAATTGACAAATCATTACAGGTAAAATGCCCAAAATGATCTCATATAGGACTCTGAGGACATTTATTAGTTGAATTTAAGCACTTACTTTCAGAATTTAAATTCAAAGCAATTCAAGAAGTTAGTTTATACAGTATTGATTAATATGCTAATGCACTGCAGAAACAAACTTCAGAATCTCAGTGGTTTAATATAACAAAGGCTTATTTCTTACTCCCCCTAATTAGCAGTAACATTTGACAAGCTGATTACTCCTTCCATTTTAAATCATATTCTTTACTTCATCTCCTGGATACCATTCTCTTTTATTACTCCTTCTACTTCATTTTTAAGTTCTTTTCCCACATTCTCCTCATTTCCCAGACCTCTAAACATTTGAGTACACCAGGGCTTAGTCCTCACACCCCTTCTTTAAGACCCATGGCTTTAAATAGCACCCACAGACTTTTGACTGCCAAATTTATGTCATGTAAGACCTCACTCCTGAATGCCAGACTCATATACAAGTGCCTATTCGATATCCCCACTTGGATCTCTAACAGATTTCTCACATTTAATTTGGTTTTGCACCCTCTCCAAACATTCTCCTGCCTGTGTTAGCATGTAAGCAAAATGTCAACCTCATTTTAGTCACTAAGTACAATAACCATGAGCTTATCCTTTATTCCTCTTTCTCTCTCCCCCCAACCTATCAACAAGACCTGATCATCAAAATCCAAAACTTCCCACCCAAGGCCAAACCACCATCATCCCTCATCTGACTAAAACACTATCCTCTTGAACTGTGCCTATTTGTTGATTTTTGTACCCCGAAAGGCCACTTACCACATGGCAATCAGAGTAGTACTTTAAAATCGTGATTTCACAGTACATCACTCCTCTGTTCAAAATCCTCCAGTACATAGAAACAGAACTCAAGAAAATCCAGATGTTGGAATTAAGAGAAAAGAGCTTTAAGGTAGTTGTTGTATAACTATATTTAAGAATGTAAAGGATGTTTATAAGAATGAACAGAGAATATCAGCAGATATTGCTGCATATCAGCTGAGAAATGAAAATGACAAAAAATAAACAAATGTATGTTTTAACACTAAAAAGTACAATATTTGGGAAAAAATTCACTGGATAGTCTAAACATCAGATTATAAGTTACAGAAGAAATGATTAGTGAAATTGCAAAAAAGATTTATAGAGTTTATCCAAGGTGAAGAACACAAGGAGATTTTAAAAATATGAAATAGCCTTAGAGATCTGTAGGACACTATCAAGTGGTCTAATGTATGTGTAATCGGAGTCCAAGAAGGAGAATCAAGACATAGTGGGACAGAAAGAATATCTGATGAAATATTGGCCCAAAATAGCACTTCTTATTAAGTCCTCAGCATGCTAACATTTATCTAAGAGCTTAGTATCAAGGAAACCCACATGTGACATTTGGTGTGAGGAATGATCCAAGAAAGTCACGGTGAATGGGATTTGAAAGCTGTCAAGCTAGTAATGAATACCTTACCATTTCCAGAGAGTGGAACATAGATAGTTCCTGGCAACTGTCCTGGCAACTGTTAAAACTTCACGAAGAGTGAACTTGGATCATATTCCAGTGGAAAGAAGTGCCTTAGCTTTATCAACCATTTGAAAAATATGGAGGAAATAATAATTATAGAGATAAAGGAATAATAACTATAAAGATAAAGAAAACTTGTGACAGTTACAAGTCTTTATTGATGCTCTAGAAAAAGACAGAAAGATAATTGCCAATTAAAAGATAAGTGTGAAATCC
This sequence comes from Mesoplodon densirostris, assembly GCF_025265405.1. Classification (NCBI taxonomy): domain Eukaryota; kingdom Metazoa; phylum Chordata; class Mammalia; order Artiodactyla; family Ziphiidae; genus Mesoplodon; species Mesoplodon densirostris. The sequence goes on along the minus strand of NC_082663.1, from coordinate 109,370,170 downwards.
AGAATGCCTTTTTTGGTAGCGTTGAAAGAGGCTCTCAGCTCCTACAGTGAGAAGATAGAGAATGCTGAGGACAAGGACTAGGACTTAATATCAAGAATAGCAGAGCTCCAAAGAACATTAAACTCTTAAACAATACATATTTTCTCTGCCAAGGTCAGGGCCCTGGTTGAGAAATGGAACCATGACACACGGGATGGGACTGATAACACCAAAAATCATGAGTCCTCAGATTCCTTAATGACTAGCATTCCCCAATATTTTGAAGACAGTGCAGAGGCTTTTCCTCAGCAAGACATGAACTCTCCCAGGATTTTCCCTCCACCTTCCCTCCCGGTACCTAGGCCCATACATAGGCTTAAGCAACAGCAAAACCAGGCCATAGATGTACTGGGCCTGATAAGGAAAAAAAGGAATGGAATCTCAAAGGAACTGCAGAATCTAACCAGCAGGAGCTGAGACCATGAATGGCACTGGAGTGTGAGGGTGCATGATCAAGGAGGTGGAGCATAAGTTTATCAATCAAGTAACTTCCAGCATACAGAACTTAACACCCTCGTAAAGCTTTTGGGAGATAGAACAGACACAGTGCTTCTAGGGCAGCTCCTACGTGGACCACACATTTACATTTCTCAGTCCAAAACTATGGTAGCTGTCTTTCCCTCTGAAGAGATATAAAGTGGCTGGACATCCTGCAGAACATCACATTCATCCACTATATTGATAACATCACACTAATTGGAGAAGATAAGGAAAAAGTAATTATTCGTGGCAGGGTTTGGTAAGACCAAAGAGCTCCAGAGGGGAGAGAGAAACTCTCAGAAGTTTCAAGGACCGATCACATTCGTAAAATTTTAGGGTCCAGTATCTAGGGCATTCTAAGACACCCCCGTCAAAGTACAGGACAAATTAATGCTTCTTGCACTTGCTATTCCCACCGTGAAGAAGGAAGCACACCGCCTAGGAGACCTCTTTAGTATATCATAGAGACACCATATTCCACAACTGAGCATAAGCCAAGACTCATGCTGCACAACATGAAATGCTTCCAGCTTTGAGTGGGGCCGAGAGTAGTAGAAATGGCTTTGCAGTAGGTCCCAGCAGTGGTGCAAGCAGCCCTGCCTCTCAGACCATACAACCTGACAAATCCTATGTTACTGGACATACTAATGGTACAAAAGGATGCTGTTAGATTTATGGTAAACCTCAGTGCAAGAATCACAATGCAGACACCATAAGTTCTGGAACAAAGCCATGCCACCTGCAGCAGAAATTTATATTCTGATAGGACATAAAGTAACCATGCAGATGGAACTGCCCATCCTGAGCTGATTTCTGTCAGATCCACCAAAACCTAAGGTTAAGAAAGCCAAGAGGAAACCCATAGAAAGCTGGAAGTGATTTTTATGGGATCAATAATAAGCAAGAATGGACAGAACAACTGAACTACATGAGCAGCTAGTCTAAACACCCACGTAATCCACCAGTGTTTCACCAGTGCCTGTCCCTCAGGTCAGACAGGGAATTCATTATCACTAGCTGATGGGGTATAAAAAGTTTGAGCTTAGTTCACAAATGGATTGGCTTAGTATGTTGGTATAAGCCTTGGAAGTCAGGAATGAGGGGAAATCCTCCCAGTGGGCAAAACTTTGAGCAGCAAGCTGGTCATCTATTTTGCATGGAAAGAGAAATTGCCTGAGCTGAGCTTAGAAAAAAACAGAGAATCATGAGCAGTGCAAATGGCTTGGCAAGCTAGTCAGGAACCTGGAAGAAGAAAGATTGGAAAATCAGGAACAAAGAGATCTGGGATAGACACATGAATGTGTTCATATGGGAATAAGCACCAAGTGTGACAATTTTCATATTGTATGGTAATGCTCACTAAAAGGAGCCTCTAGAAGAGAGATACTATCCCACCAGGTAGACAACCAGAATATATAAAGGATTCCTATCAATCAATGATAAAAAGACAGCCCAATTAAAATGGGAGAAAAAGACTGGAACAGAACCCTCATAAAAAAAGATAAATATCCAAAAAGTACATGAAAAAGTGCTTAATGTCACAAGTTGTAAGGCAAGTAAACATTAAATCAACAACAACAAAAAATACTACTTCACCCCACTAAAATAGCTAAAATTAAAAAGACAATGACAACAATATAGAGCTAAAATTTTTATACACTGTAGTGGGTATGTAAATGGCACAGCCATTTTGGAAAAATTGATAAGGAAGCTTTTTACACAGGTAAATATGTACCTGGCCTTTAATCACAAAATCTCAATCCTCACTATTTATGCAAGAGACATGACAACATATATCCACAAAAGGGCTTATACATCAACATTCATGGAAGCTCCATTCACAATTTCCCCAAACTGGAAATAACCCAGATATCAATGAGATCTGAGAAACAGATGGTGATATATTTATACAATGGAATACTACACAGAAATAAAAAAGAATGAATATTTGATACCCTAAGAATGTGGTTGAATCTAAAAGCAAAAACAAAAAACAAAACCAGGAAGCCAGACACCAAAAAGTGTGTACTGTGTGATTCCATTCAAATGAGGTTCAAAAAGAGATAAAATTAATCTCTGGTGATAGAAGTCAGAACAACGATTTCCTGTGGGAAGAAGTGGAATGATTGGAAGGGGGGACAGTATTTTCTGGGATAATGGAAATATTCTGTATTTTATCTGTGTATTTAAGATCTGTGCATTTTACTGTATGGGAATTTTTATCTTAAAATAATTAAAAATTAAAAGTACAATTCAATGTCTTATTTCTCTGATCCTAATTTCTGTCACTCATGCTCTTCTCCAGCCCCACTGACCCCCTGTCAGTCTCAATCTTTGTACTTGCTGCTCTTTCTGCCTGAAAACTATTCTCCCAGACAGCCACACTCGCTGAGCTTTATATGAGTCTATATGAGTTTTTGCTCCCTCATTTAATTTACATCTGTGTTCAAATAAGGACCTCAAATCAAAGCCATCTACCCCTGCTATCTTATATAAAATAGATCACTTACTGTGATCACAATCTATACCCATTTCCTACTTCATTTTTTTCTTCTCCTTCTTAATACTTATCACCATTTGCATAGATTGTGAGAGCAGAGACTTGCTTGTGTTGTTCCATGCTGTATCACAACCCAGCACACAGTAGGCTCTCTACAAATATTTGGTGAAGGGTTGTTACACTGAATTTGTCTTCAAGCTTACCATATTTCAAATCCAAGGTATATTTAGTCAAAGGGGATTTGTTTCTAGGTGACTGCTCTGTCTGCATTGTAAATGAATCCTGAGACAACTATTAGTGGATTATTGGATTTCTCAGCAGGCTCCAAACAAGATTATCTGACTCCATTTGTGTTTTCTGGAAAGTGTGTGGTAAGGAAAGCAAAGAAAGTCAAGTATCAAAACAGCTTTTATACTCTCCTCTCTGGAGAATTCTGACAATTTTCTGCAAAGGAATGGGAAGCGTGTCAAGATGTCATTTTATACATAGATAGATTATGGTGCAGTCAAATGATTTGAAGAGCTACCGGATAAATTTTAGGACCAGAGGAGACCTTAGAGATCACTTAGTAGAGACATCTAGCAGAACCTTATTGCTAGGATTTATTATTATTATTTGATTACAACATCACCAAAGATCTTACAGTTAATTGCTGGTGCATCCAGCTGTGAGTGTCACTCATAATCTTACTCAAACTCACATTAATATAAAATTGAATTGTTTGAATTTTTCATCAATTCATCAATTTATTCAACCAGTGAATAGGATTGAAGGGAGTTCGGGCTTCTTGTAGGATCAAAGACAGTTGTTCTATTGAGAATGAAATTTTGTTAAACATACAGGCAGGTTAATAATTTTGGAATAAGAAAATGAGGGAGTTGCCTAATTATATTTTCTTTTGTATTATTTACAACAAGGTCTTAAATGTCTATTATCCTTATTTCTTGGTATAATTTAGATATATATTACTATATTAAAGATATATATATTACTATATATATATATATATATAGTAATATATATATATATATTACTATATTAAAGGCAGTCATAATTTTGGCCTGGTCAGGTATTCCTAACTCTGTCTTTCCTTATTTTCTTTTCAAAGAACATACTTTCAGAGTCACATTTCTATTTGAAAACATTCACCTTACCGTGGTCATATTTTGAAGACAGAAAGGTGTTTCTAATTTATTCTATTTTGTATTTTAGAATGTCCACATATCTCATCAGGAAGTTTCTGTGCATTGCTGAGTCTGGCTCATTTTTCAATAAAGGGGTTCCCAGAGTAGAAAGGAAAAAGCAGAATTATAAGCACTTTCCTAAATCCAGAACTCCTATTGTGTCCAAAATTTATCTTAAGATCTTGAAATCATCAACCTAAGACAGTTTAGCAACATCTCACTAATCCCAATTAATTTTAATCACAATTTGCATGGCTTTAATTTCCTCAAGTTCGGTTATGGCTGGTTTGGAATCCTTAATCACATTGTTGCTTGTCTTCACTGCTCTGCTGCAGATGGCTGTGTCATGCTTGGCAAATGCAATTTTGTGATTTGCCATTCTTTGACAGAAGTTAGTACAGTTGTTCCTTGGTATCCATGGGGGAATAGTTCCAAGACACCCCCCACCTCAGATACCAAAATCTGTGGATGCTGAAGTCCCTTATGTAAGACGGCATAGTACGCAGAGCTTTTCAGGTCAGCACAGCGTTTACCATCCACATCTTCCCTCCTCACAAGCTGAAGGAAGCACCCTTGCTCCTACCAAGGGCTCCACTTGGGCTCTGGATCTTCCATCTCTCAGAGACTTCTGTTCTTCAATTATCCCCACTGCTGTTCTACATGAAAAATTTCTCCCTCTCTACTGATCTCGCTCATTAGACATGAAGTGAGGTGATAATGAATTAACTCTTTTCCTCTTCTCCTATAAATATGAGCTCATTTCTCTGCTCTCCATAGAAAAACTTCTTGGAAGAGGTAATTCCGATTCTCTTTCCATTTACTCCTTAACTCACCCTGCTATGGCTTCTGCCTTCCTCAGTCCACTGCTCTTGTCAAGGTCACCAGTGATCTTTTTGCCAAATCCCGTGACCATGCCTATGGCTAAGGACCGTAACTGTGCCCTGAACTTACCAGACTTTTCAAGTATATTCAACACATCTCTGATCACTCTCTGCTTTTTGAAACCTTTTTAGGTTGTAGCTGCCATTACTTTATATTCCCCTAATTTTCCTTCTTGCTGACTGCTTTCATCAGCCTTTTTTTTTTTTAATGTTGTTCTTTCATTATCTGACTTTTAAATGTCAGCACACAGCAGGCCTCAGTCCTGGATCCACTTTTCTTCTCTGCACACTTTCCTCAAATGATTATGATCTATTCCCATCATTTTCACGCCATCCAGATGTTACAAAAACCAAATTTATTTCTCCAGTGCCAACTCCTCCTTGACCTTCAGAGTCATGTGTCAAACTGCCAGCTTGACCTCTCCACCCATGTCTCCAGGACTTCTCAAACATACCATGGTCAAAGCAGAACTTTTAATTTTCATTCTGTAAATAGTTTTTTTCAAAGTCTTCCCCATCTTAGAAAGTAGCACTATCTCAGAAAGTGAGACTGCCTCACAGTGAACAAGCTAGAAACATGTGAGTCCTTCTTGACTTATTCCCCTCCAGCATGACAACATTCATTTCACGAGCAAAGTCCATTGCTTCTACCAACTATTGACTCTCAGGTTGCAACACTCCTAGTTGAAGCACATCAGCTGTTATTGGATTACTGCCAAGTGGTTTCCCTGATTTGACTCTTGCCCCCTAGCCCATGCTCCAGACAAGGTGAACAGTTGAAAACATAAATGAGAACATCCTACTTCTCTCCTTAAAAACCCTCATTAGCTTCCAATTTAAAGTGAGATAAAATCCACTTCCTCACCTTGGTCTGCTAGGACTCACAAAGTCTGACTTAGGCGCTGCCTCTCTGTGCTCACCTCATGTCTGTGCTTATATCACACTGCCCCAGCCACATTGAATTCTCTAGGAATTTTCCTGCTTCAAAGTTTTGTACTTACTCTGCTTGCAAGGTTGCTTCCCAAGATTTTACCATGCTGGGCTCCTTCTCATCCTTCAATTCTATCTAGAGGAGATTCCGGCAGTGGAACCCCCTTGCTCATCATATTATTATCTTTGTTTTTCTTTTAAGCACTTGCCATCCAGTATTCATCTTTTCCATAAGTTTATTTATGAAGTGTACACACTACACAAAGGCAGATACTTTGTTCACCTCTTTCATCAAATTATTCTCAGTAGCACAGTACCAGTCAAATACAACTCAATAAATACTCGAACAAACCAATGAATAACTAAATTTAATTGATTAGTCTTTCTCCTTAACACTCTTTTCTATTCTCCTTAACATTCTTTTCTATTCTCTGGTTGAGTAATTCAAAGTCATTTCCCATTCTCTCCCCAAAGATGTTGTAATATAGTTACATCATAGTGTGCTCCAAGGTCTCTGAACCTAAATTATTGACAATCTGAATTTATTTATATGTATTGTATACATTAGAAATACTTTTACTTGCAAGAAATAGAATTCCTGAAAGAGTTTACATTTTGCATGTAACTAGAAGTACAGAGGAGGCTTGTGGCTGCAGTGATGTCTAGTTTAAGGTTGGCTTCTAATTCTCTCACCTTTCCTCTCCTGGTCCCATGGTAGGCGCTGCAGTTCCAAGCATCACACAATTATATTCAGTGCCTGGAAGCAAGCGCAACTCAAGGGAGAGACAGTTTTCTGTCACTCCCTTGCCACTATTAAAGGAAAGAATCTTTTCCAGAAACCCCTGAGCAAACTTCTGCTGGCATGCCGTTGGCCAGAAATGGGGCACATACCCACCTGTAGAAATAAAAGTAGGTATTTTCATACTAAGGAGGAAGGAGGGAATAGCTTCTGGTGGACAATAAAGAATAAGGGCTATAAACTATCACAACTTTAGCCAAATTTCAGCCTTCCCTTTTTGGCTTTGCTTAGCAAAGTCGGCAGATGGCAACTGCCCCAGATTCCACTCCATTACTCTACTTGCAAACCAGCAATGTTTTCAACACATGAGCACTGTGATTGAAGCAGACAGGGAGGCCTTGTGCTTTCTTCACTGTGGTAATACATGTGGGCTCTGTGGCCACTTTAAATTGTCGATTCTGACATCTCCTTAAATTTTAAAATCAAGCTATGAAGACTTAAAGTGATTTCTCATAACTGCCTTTCTGGAGCTAAAACTTGGGAAAACTAGAATTTCTATAATTAATATTGCTTTGAAGCCAGCATCTACTTTCCTAGGCAGGATTTTCCCCCAATTGTTAAAAAAAATTATTTATTTATTTATTTTTTAGCTGCATTGGGTCTTCGTTGCTGCGCGTGGGGTTTCTCTAGTTGCTGCGAGCAGGGGCTACTCTTCGTTGTGGTGCATGGGCTTCTCATTGTGGTGGCTTCCCTTGTTGCAGAGCATGGGTTCTAGGCACACCGCCTCAGTAGCTGTGGTACACGGGCTTAGTTGCTCCGTGGCATGTGGGCTCTTCTTCCCGGACCAGGGCTCCAACCTGTGTCCCATGGCAGGTGGATTCTTAAACACTGTGCAACCAGGGAAGTACCTTTCCCCCAATTTAAGCTTACTAAAAGATTAGACTATCTCCTATTACTTTCCTTTTCAGGAACAACCTCTCCAATCCTATTCTGATACCCCCAGAGATTGTGCTACTGGATTTGTAAGCTTTAGGAGTGAAGAAAACAATATATGGGGCTAGTGTGGAGAACAGGTTCTTGGTGCTCTAGCCAGGCATCATGGCTGTGCCACTGAGGTGGGAGAGCCAAGTTCAGGACCCTGGTCCACAAGACACCTACCAGCTCCACGTAATATCAAACTGCAAAAATCTCCCAGAGATCTCCATCTCAACGCCAAGACCCAGCTCCACTAAACGACCAGCAAGCTACAGTGCAGGACACCCTATGCCAAACAAATAGCAAGACACGAACACACCCCATCCATTAGCAAAGAGGCTGCCTAAAATCATAATAAGGCCACAGACACCCCAAAACACACCACCAGAAATGTACCTGCCCACAAAAAAAGACAAGATCCAGCCTCATCCACCAGAACACAGGCACTAGTACCCTCCACCAGGGAGCCTTCACAGCCCACTGAACCAACCTTAGCCACTGGGAGCAGACACCAAAAACAATGGAAACTACAAATCTGCAACCTGCAAAAAGGAAACCCCAAACACAGTAAGTTAAGCAAGATGAGAAGACAGAGAAACACCCACAGATGAAGGAGCAAGGCGAAAACCCACCAGACCTAACAAATGAAGAGGAAATAGGCAGTTTACCTGAAAAAGAATTCAGAATAATGATAGTAAAGATGATCCAAAATCTTGGAAATAGAATGGAGAAAATACAAGAAACATTTAACAAGGACCTAGAAGAACTAAAAAGCAAACAAACAGAGATGAACAACACAATAAATGAAATTAAAAGTTCTCTAGAAGGCATCAATAGCAGAATAACTGAGGCAGAGGAACGGATAAGTGACCTGGAGGATAAAATAGTGGAAATAACTACTGCAGAGCAGAATAAAGAAAAAACAATGAAAAGAATTGAGGACAGTCTCAGAGATCTCTGGGACAACATAAAACACACCAACATTTGAATTATAGGGGTCCCAGAAGAAGAAGAGAAAAAGAAAGGGACTGAGAAAATATTTGAAGAGATTATAGTTGAAAATTTCCCTAATATGGGAAAGGAAATAGTTATTCAAGTCCAAGAAGCAAAGAGAGTCCCATACAGGATAAATCCAAGGAGAAACATGCCAAGATGCATATTAATCAAACTATCAAAAATTAAATACAAAGAAAAAATATTAAAAGCAGCAAGGGAAAAACAACAAGTAAAACATAAGGGAATCCCCATAAGGTTAACAGCTGATCTTTCAGCAGAAACCCTGAAAACAAGAAGGGAGTGGCAGGACATATTTAAAGTGATGAAAGAGAAAAACCTACAACCAAGATTACTCTACCCAGTAAGAATCTCATTCAGATTTGATGGAGAAATTAAAAGCTTTACAGACAAGCAAAAGCTGAAAGAATTCAGCACCTCCAAACCAGCTTTACAACAAAAGCTAAAGGAATGTCTCTAGGCAGGAAACACAAGAGAAGGAAAAGACCTATAATAATAAACCCAAAACAATTAAGAAAATGGTCATAGGAACATACATATTGATAATTACCTTAAATGTAAATGGATTAAATGCTCCAACCAAAAGACATAGACTGGCTGAATGGATACAAAAACAAGACCAGTATTTTTGCTGTCTATAAGAGACCCACTTCAGACCTAGGGACACATACAGACTGAAAGTGAGGGGATAGAAAAAGATATTCCATGCAAATGGAAATCAAAAGAAAACTGGAGTAGCAATACTCATATCAGATAAAATAGACTTTAAAATAAAGAATGTTACAAGAGACAAGGAAGGACACTACACAATGATTAAAGGATCAATCCAACAAGAAGATATAACAATTATAAATATATATGCACCCAACATAGGAGCACTTCAATACATAAGGCAACTGCTAAGAGCTATAAAAGAGGAAATCGACAGTAACACAATAATGGTGGTGGAGTTTAACACCTCACTTTCACCAATGGACAGATCATCCAAAATGAAAATAAATAAGGAAACACAAGCTTTTAATGATACATTAAACAAGATGGACTTAATTGATATTTATAGGACATTCCATCCAAAAACAACAAAATACATATTCTTCTCAAGTGCTCATGGAACATTCTCCAGGATAGATCATATCTTGGGTCACAAATCAAGCCTTGGTAAATTTAAGAAAATTGAAATCGTATCAGTTATCTTTTCCGACAACAATGCTATAAGACTAGATATCATTACAGGAAAAGATCTGTAAGGAATACAAACACATGGAGGCTAAACAACACACTACTTAATAACCAAGAGATCACTGAAGAAATCAAAGAGGAAATCAAAAATAGCTAGAAACAAATGACAATGAAAACACAATGACCCAAAACCTATGGGATGCAGCAAAAGCAGTTCTAAGAGGGAAATTTATAGCTATACAAGCCTACCTTAAGAAACAAGAAACATCTCAAATAAACAACCTAACCTTACACCTAAAGCAATTAGAGAAGCCCCAAAGTTAGCAGAAGGATGGAAATCATAAAGATCAGATCAGAAATAAATGAAAAAGAAATGAAAGAAATGATAGCAAAGATCAATAAAACTAAAAGCTGGTTCTTTGAGAAGATAAACAAAATTGATAAACCATTAGCCAGAATCATCAAGAAAAAAAGGGAGAAGACTCAAATCAATAGAATTAGAAATGAAAAGGAGAAGTAACAACTGACACTGCAGAAATACAAAAGATCATGAGAGATTACTATGAGCAACTCTATGCCAATAAAATGGACAACCTGGAAGAAATGGACAAATTCTTAGAAATGCACAACCTGCCAAGACTGAATCAGGAAGAAACGGAAAATATGAACAGACCAATCACAAGCACTGAAATTGAAACTGTGATAAAAAATCTTCCAACAAACAAAAGCCCAGGACCAGATGGCTTCACAGGCGAATTCTATCAAGCATTTAGAGAAGACCTAACACCTAACCTTCTCAAACTCTTCCAAAATATAGCAGAGGGAGGAACACTCCCAAACTCATTCTCCAAGGCCACCATCACCCTGATACCAAAACCAGACAAGGATGTCACACAGAAAGAAAACTATAGGCCACTATCACTGATGAACATAGATGCAAAAATCCTCAACAAAATACTAGCAAACAGAATCCAACAGCACATTAAGAGCACCATACACAACGATCAAGGGGGGTTTATTCCAGGAATGCAAGGCTTCTTCAATATATGCAAATCAATCAATGTGATATACCATATTAAAAAATTGAAGGAGAAAAACCATATGGTCATCTCAATAGATGCAGAGAAAGCCTTCGACAAAATTCAACACCCATTTATGATAAAAAGCCTCCAGAAAGTAGGCATAGAGGGAACGTTCCTCAACATAATAAAGGCCATATATGACAAACCCACAGCCAACATCACCCTTAATGGTGAAAAACTGAAACCAGTTCCACTAAGATCAGGAAGAAGACAAGGATGTCCACTCTTGCCACTATTATTCAACACAGTTTTGGAAGTCCTAGCCCCGGCAATCAGAGAAGAACAAGAAATAAAAGAAATCCAAATTGGAAAAGAAGTAAAGTTGTCATTGTTTGCAGATGACATGATACTATACATAGAGAATCCTAAAGATGCTACCAGAAAACTACTGGAGCTAATCAATGAATTTCGTAAAGTAGCAGGATACAAAATTAATGCACAGAAATCTCTTGCATTCCTATACACTAATGATGAAAAATCTGAAAGTGAAATTAAGAAAACACTCCCATTTACCATTGCAACAAAAAGAATAAAATATCTAGGAATAAACCTACCTAAGGAGCCAAAAGACCTGTATGCAGAAAATCATAAGACACTGATGAAAGAAATTAAAGATGATACAAATAGATGGAGAGATATACCATGTTCTTGGATTGGAAGAATCAACATTGTGAAAATGACTCTACTACCCAAAGCAATCTACAGATTCAATGCAATCCCTATCAAACTACCAATGGCATTTTTCACAGAAGTAAAACAAAAAATTTCACAATTTGTATGGAAACACAAAAGACCCCAAATAGCCAAAGCAATCTTCAGAAAGAAAAACGGAGGTGGAGGAATCAGGCTCCCTGACTTCAGACTATACTACAAAGCAACAGTAATCAAGACAGTATGGTACTGGCACAAAAACAGAAAGATAGATCAATGGAACAGGATAGAAAGCCCAGAGATAAACCCACGCACATATGGTCAACTTATCTTTGATAAAGGAGTCAAGAAAAGACCGCCTCTTCAATAAGTGGTGTTGGGAAAACTGGACAGCTACATGTAAAAGAATGAAATTAGAACACTCCCTAACACCATACACAAAAATAAACTCAAAATGGATTAAAGACCTAAATGTAAGGCCAGACACCATCAAACTGTTAGAGGAAAACATACGCAGAACACTCTGACATAAATCACAAAAAGATCCTTTTTGACCCACCTCCTAGAGAAATGGAAATAGAAACAAAAATAAACAAATGGGACCTAATGAAACTTAAAAGCTTTTGCACAGCAAAGGAAACCATAAACAAGACGAAAAGACAACCCTCAGAATGGGAGAAAATATTTGCAAAGGAAGCAACTGACAAAGGATTAATCTCCAAATCATACAAACAATTCATGCAGCTGAATATCATAAAAACAAACAACCCAATCCAAAAATGGGCAGAAGACCTAAATAGACGTTTCTCCAAAAAAGATATACAGATTGCCAACAAACACATGAAAGTACGCTCAACATCATTAATCATTAGAGAAATGAAATCAAAACTACAATGAGGTATCACCTCACACCAGGCCGAATGGCTATCATCAAAAAATCTACAAATAGTAAATGCTGGAGAGGGTGTGGAGAAAAGGGAACCCTCTTGCACTGTTGGTGGGAATGTAAATTGATACAGCCACTATGGAGAACAGTATGGAGGTTCCTTAAAAAACTGAAAATAGAACTACCATATGACCCAGCAATCTCACTACTGGGCATATACCCTGAGAAAACCATAATTCAAAAAGAGTCATGTACCAAAATGTTCATTGCAGCTCTATTTACAATAGCCAGGACATGGAAGCAACCTAAGTGTCCATCAACAGATGAATGCGTAAAGAAGATGTGGCACCTATATACAATGGAATATTACTCAGCCATAAAAGGGAACGAAACTGAGTTATTTGTAGTGAGGTGGATGGACCTAGAGACTGTCATACAGAGTGAAGTAAGTCAAAAAGAGAAAAACAAATACCGTGTGCTAATACATACATATGGAATCTAAAAAAAAGAAAGAAGAGAAAATGGTCAGAAGAATCTAGGGGAAAGACAGGAATAAAGATGCAGACCTACTAGAGAATGGACTTGAGGATATGGGGAGGTGGAAGGGTAAGCTGGGACAAAGTGAGAGAGTGGCATGGACATATATACACTACCAAAGGTAAAATAGATAGCTAGTGGGAAGCAGCTGCATAGCAAAGGGAGATCAGCTCGGTGCTTTGTGACCGCCTAGAGGGGTGAGATTGGGAGGGTAGAAGGGAGGGAGATGCAACAGGGAAGAGATTTGGGGACATATGTATATGTATAACTGATTCACTTTGTTATAAAGCAGAAACTGCCACACCATGTAAAGCAATTATACTCTGATTAACATGTTAAAAAAAAACAATATATGGGGCTAAAACAAATAAAGAAAAACCTATTGGGACTTTTTGTGCACAATTTTTTTACAGTCCCTTAGCCTTATTGAACTTAGTTGTCTACTTAATCCTCCATGTTTCTGAATCAATTACTGCTTTGGCCTCACCTTTTCTGGAGACTATTTACTGAATATTTACTGCTACCAATCCAAGACTAAGCACTTTACATGCATTATTTAATTTGATTCCTATAATAATCCAATGAGGCAATGTTGTCTTCCTCTCCCTTAGTTCCCCGCCCCGACCCCAAGTTTACAGAGAAAATGGAGGTTCAGAGAGAAGAGACAGCTGTATGGGGTCATGTCATTTGTAAGTACAGATTAGGGGTTCAGTAAGAGGTCAGTTTCACTCCAAAGGCTCTTAATCACTGCAGTAGACCACTTTCTTTTGAATGGGTTTCTCACTGTTATTTGGGAAGCAAATTTTAGCTCAAGATACTATTCAGGGCCACTGGTTTCAAGGCTTAGGAAAATACTTCACATACCTCCCAGGTGATTTTGCTGCCTGGAATACAAATGGGATATCTTCTTAGTTGAGCAGAAGGAGAGGGCATTGCAGTATGGTCACTGTCTCCCTCTAAGGCTCCACAGGTCCCTCCTCCTTGCTGCACCTGATTGAAAGGTCTTCTGGTGGAAGGAGCCACATGTGTTCTATTCACTTCCCACAACAGCATTCGCTTCTTTCTTGAATTCACTTCTGTACCCAAACAGACACAAATAAGTTCCTTGAAAATACACAGTTAATGGTCTTTGAGCTGTCCAGTTCTGTACTTCAGAGTGTGACCTTATGGCCATTTTCTTAGAATACTAATAGCATATACTTTTATAATCCTTAGTATGTTACAAGCATGGGTCTAAGCATTCATATTAGTTTCCTGTGGCCTTTATCAAATTACCATAAACTAGTGACTTAAAACAACAAAAATATATTGTGTCACAGTCCTAGAGGCTAAATATCCAAACTCAGTATCATTGGGCTGAAATTAAAGTGTCACCATGGCCATGCTCTCTCTGGAGACTCTGGAGGAGGATCTACTTCTTTCCTCTTCCAGATTCTGGTGGGTACTGGCATCCCTTGGTGTGTGGTCACATCATTCCAATCTCCACCTCCATCTTCACATCACCTTCTTCTATGTCTGTCTGTGGTCAAATCTTCCTCCCTGTTATATATACCCGTGATATATTTATATACATGTGATCACTCCTAGTGTCCACCTGGATAATCTTGGCATATCAAGATCCTTTACTTAATCACATCTACAGAGTCACTTTTTACCATATAAAGAGACATTTACAGGTTCCAGGGATTAGGACCAGGTATCTTTGGGGGCCATGATTCAGACCGCTACAGCACATTACACATATAATTCACTTAATCACACAGCCATTGAGAGAAATATAGTTACTATCTCCATTTACTGGTGAGGAAATTGAGACAGAGAGAGATTATACAACTCATCCAAGATCAAATAGTCATTAAATGGCAGTATCTGGATTTGAACCCAGGTTCCATCATTCCTATAGAAGAATTCTCCAGACTGATGCGCCAAGATAGAAATCAAATGAAAAGAAGTTTCTCCTTTAAAGGCAGTAATCCTAGGTTATGGAATTTCCCCACTTTTTCATCTTTGGCAGGACTCTTTGTTCCATTGTGTACTTTATCATCTTATATACACAAAATCACTTTAAGTGCAGGGATTTTAGAATAATGTGAGAAAAGTATGCTATATAAACTGTATCCAGTTGAAGTATTTGCTGCATGAATGGACTTCCAACCAATCTATCAAAGGAAGACCATTGTTGGCAATAAGCAGTAAATAAGCTAGATATTCCTTATCATTTTTAATTTTTAAGATAGACCCTTCTGGAAAAGCTTTCTAGACCCCTGTACTTCCAATATTTCAACCCTAAATCTTCTTTGGTAACCCATAGATTCCAGGAAAGGGTTTTCTAGACTAAACATTCCATGGCATCAAATCTGTCACACTTCTAGTAGACAATCCTGTAACCTTTGGGCTATGGAGACCTATAGCCTTTGCCCTTTGAAGTCTTTGACCTACCTATCTCTGCTTTTCTTGCTCAGGTGAGGCTATTTTAATGAATCAGCTTTTCTCTTCCAGGAAGCTCTGTATTTATATCCTTTCCCAAGTCTACATTCTTTATAGCACCATTCAAACCAAATCATTTTCTATTTCTCTCCCCCATACACCCAGTTTCACCAAAGCAAATTTCATAGTTCTTCACATCACCACGCTCTTAGGGTCAGGTCACTTGGCCCAAAGGCCACATCTTCCTTCCACAGAATCTCATTCTCCTTTGACCAAACTAGCACAAGAGCTCACATGCACTTCAGTGTATAGCCTTAAGCTGTCCCACCAGTTCTGAGACACCACAGGTATTGCTATTCTACAAAATACTGGAAAAATGTATTCAAAGAATAATACCACATCATATAAAAATATTTTTTTAAATATTATATGTTGGTAGGTGGAATAAGACAATCCTTCATATATTTCCGGTCAGCATGTAAATTAATATAATCCTTTTAAAAAACAACTTGACATCATGTATCAAAAACCTTGAACTGGGCCTCCCTGGTGGCGCAGTGGTTGAGAGTCCGCCTGCCGATGCAGGGGATACGGGTTCGTGCCCCGGTCTGGGAGGATCCCATATGCCGCGGAGCGGCTGGGCCCGTGAGCCATGGCTGCTGAGCCTGCGCGTCCGGAGCCTGTGCTCCGCAACGGGAGAGGCCACAACAGTGAGAGGCCCGCATACCGCAAAAAGAAAAAAAAAAAAAAAAAACCTTGAACATATTAATGATCTTTGATCTAAGAATTCTATTTTGTAAATTGCTGTAGGTTAAGGTGCTGTAACTGCTTCCAAACATGTAAACTGGTTTAAACACAAAAGAGGTTTATTTCTCACTCATGTGACAGCCCTGGTAGGGTGACTTTCCTAGACATCCTGATTTAAAGATGAGGAGGCTTGTTTCTAAAGCACTGCCATTCCCTATGTCATCATCTGCACCTGGAAAACAGAAGAGACAAGAGAGCACGGGGAAGCTATATTCACTTAAAGCCTTAATCCAGAAGTGACAGACATCACTTTCCCCCACCTTCCACTGGTAAAAGTGATGCAAAGTCTATACAATACAATATGAAAACATATTTAAAATATAAAAATTTAAAAGCAAGAGACATTTGTAAAGAGTATAAATTTAATTAGGTTAAAATACTCATCTATAGAAAAATTTTTAATGCAACAAAATTTTAACTGATATTATCTATGATTTTTCACTTTGTTTTGACTTTTTATATTTTACATTTTTAGTGATTATTTTACTGCTTTTCCCTTGTTTTTTTTGTTTGCTTATCATAAAAGTTCCTTTAAGTAATAAAATATGACAGATGTAGTTGAAATCCCTTTACAATGTCTCCTGAGAACCCTCTCCTCACCCCAGAGAAAACCTTTTCTGGAGTTTGTGCATATTTTTCCTGATCAAGTATTTTACTCTGGGTATGCAAGTATGTTTGAATAAAAATCTACGATTACTGGAATATTTTAAATTACTTGAATGGTATCTATTTTTATTTTCCATGTAACATTATCTATTCAATATATATCCACATTTATTCTACAGCTCTAGTTCATTTATTGCAACACTTCCATAGTGTTTCATTGAGTGAATATAATACAATCCCTTCATTCATTCACTATATTTGGATATTTAGGGGTCTTCAGTTTTTTGCTATTCCAAAGAAATATTGCAATGAACATTCTTTTATATGCTCCTTGTCAACTTGTGATAGATTCCCTAGAATATATTATCAGAAATGAAATTTGTTGGTCACAGGTTAGGATCATATGGAGGTTTATTAAATATGGCCAAATTGGTTTCTCATTGAGTTCATATTCTACTAGGAAAATATGAGGTTCAATTTTCCATACCTTTTGGCCAATTCTTTGACTCTTTCTCTATTTTTGCCAGTCTTACAGCATTTAATTATATTTCTGTGGTTTTAATTTTCCTTTCACTGATTAATTATAAGGTTAAACATTCTTATATTTTTGTTAGACATTTAGATTTCATCTAATAACTGCCTATTTTAATTCTTTGCCATTTGTGTTTATTTTTTATTAATTGATTTCCAGCATTCTATATGTGTGTGTGTATATATATATATATATATATATATATATATATATATTCTCAAAACTCAACTCATTTTAAAATATAAGCATCCCAAATGTCATTGCTGATCTTGTGGTCTGATATATTGCTTGACAAATTAACCTAAAAGTCAAACTGATATTTGCTAACTCTAGTGGGAAATTATATTTTCAAGTTGTTTTTATTTTCATTAATACATGTAGTTCACTAAAGGGATTTCTTGGGACAAACATAGATTCCACACAGATCAAAGAAAGACAAGCACTGAACTTCTTATAGTTCACCTTCCCTGTAGCTAAACACAACAGAATCTAAACATGCTGCCAACTGTCGAGGATTTTCGTACTGCTCATCCAGGCTTAAATATCTGCTAATTGAGATAATGGCTACAGTCCATCAGTTAATAGTATTTACAACAAAAACATATGGCCAGTACTTGGAAGGCCAGACATTAGCTAATGTGAGTCATTTCCAGATGACAAAGAGATCATTTATATTGTCCCTATGAATTCCACTTGAGTACTGTGGCATTTCCCAGGCTTGACCTTAAAAGTAGATATTGGTGGCTCCTTATGTGTTGACTTTTGGGAGACTCTGAAAAAGCCTACTCGTTCATCACAGATTATGAGGTACAGACTGAAGGAAACTCTACAGTTTGAGAGAGGTAGGGGAGAGATGAGAGCAAGAAGAGACAGAAAAGATTAGAACAGAGATTGAGCAAATTAAGTCTACTTTAGTCAAAATAGGTGGTAGTTTGTGCTAAAATAACAAACCCTAATATAATGACTTAACCCAATAAATAATTTTTCCTTAAGTACATTACATATTCAGCATGGGTTAGAGAAGGCTCTGACCAATGTAATTATCTGGGAGGTTAAAGCTTCTGTGATCATCAGAGCTTTCTCTCCAAATTGATATATATCGTTTCTGACCACACTTGGTTGTCCCTAGCAAATCTCATGGCCACCTATAACTTCAACGGGAACTGACAGACTTTCCATGATATGCCTGGAAAGAAATTGGAAATATTTGATAAACAGCATAGTGACTATATAAAACCATCATTCTGTTTATCAAATGTGGTTCAACTGCTTCACTCTCTGTCCCCTACTCCAAGAAAGACAGTCCAAAAATCCCACTCATGGGACTTCCCTGGCAGTCCAGTGGTTAACACTGTGAGCTTTCACTGCAGGGGGCATGGGTTTGATCCCTGGTCAGGTTCTAAAGATTCCCCATGCCACATGGCACAGCCAAAAAAAAAAATTCCCACTCTGTCATGGCATTAAGCTCAATACCTTGGCTCTCTGCATTGCATTCATCAGTCTCTACCTCAAATTTGGATGTGGCTACTCTAGAAATGGAGACCTGCCAACTAAAACAAGTTAAATTCCAACCAACACACACACACACACACACACACACACACACACACACACACACACCCATACATTAGGGTATACATAGGCTAATGCTGGAAGCAATAGGAGGCCAATTCAGGAAGTTAAGAACTGCTGAAAAATACTAGTTTAGTGATTTTTCTGTGACTTTTATCAATAAGCAGGATCAGGAAGTAGTCTGGCATTTTATTCATGCTAAACTAGGCCTAGGGTGATACCTGGAAAAGATAGACACAAGGAGCTTCCAATGTTTTGCCAATTAATATGATGAAGTTAAAACCCTGTGTAGCCTGTATAAAGATAGATAGGCAGCAGGATATGACACAATTTACTTTTATCCCAGGGATGTCTGTCAGTTTCTAGGTCTGCAAAATTAAATTCCCTTGTGGGCTAACTAAATTTAAACTCCAGGACTCCTTTAGCAAACGCATTTCTCATCTATTTCCACCTCATTTTCTTCCCATCTGTCCTGCCTGTGCCGTCTACAGCCCCTGAGCTCATTTGGACTGAAGTCTCATATCTGTGCTTCTGGCATCTAGTTTGTTTGGTCCCAACTGAGTTTTCCCCTACAGAAGATAGATCTATAAAAAGAGAGGGAATATTTTTCACAAGGATGGGGAACTTTCACAGAGCAACTGTTTTCATTAACTGATGGCATAGTTGGCTGAAAAATAAATGATAAATGAGAAAGTATGGGGTATCTTTTAATATGTAGATTATACTTCAAGAGGAGTAACACCAGGAAGTAAGGAAATAACCTTGTAACAAGTACAGAATGCCAAACACCAAGGGGAATAAACAATTGAAAAGAAAAAAACCTGGGGAACTTTTAAACAGAAGTCAGTGAAGGAGGCTTGTCCTTGCTGTCAAAGTATGATCTTTGCACTAGCAACATGGGGATAATCTGGGAATTTGTTAGAAATGCAGAATCTTGGGTTCTGAAACTTACAGAATCAGAATCTGCATTTTAACCTCATCATCTGGTGATTCATGTGTGGGTCAATGTTGGCACTCATCTAGATTATAATTATTAAAAGTTATTAAAATGAAAAAATATAATTGTTCATATGTTCTTGTCTTCAGAAAGCAGCATCGAACACAATGCCTGACAACTAGTCGGTTATCAGTGACTATTTATTATTAAGATCAAACTATCCCTTTTGGACTAGAAGTATTTCTTTTCCTGTGTAGAATATAATTGCTGAGATAAAGTATATGTGGACGGCTAAGCAATAACATAAAAACTGAAAAACAATTTTAAGTAGAGGAATTTCTTACCATTTGTATATTTACATATTCCTGTCCAGGTACACATACATAAATCATGTATACAAATATGTTAAATTGTTATATAAATTTAAAAGTATATCCAGGGTGGTGGGGTGGTGGTGTGATGAATCAGACAATTGGGATTGACATGTATACACTGATGTGTATAAAATGGGTGACTAATAAGAACCTGCTGTATAAAAAAATAAATAAAATAAAATGCAAAAATTAAAAAAATAATAATAAAATAAAAGTATAACTTTTGTCACTAAGTATTTTTATATAATAAAGGATACTTGGGACTTCCCTGGTGGCACAGTGATTAAGAATCCGCCTGCCAATGCAGGGGACATGGGTTCGAGCCCTGGTCCAGGAAGATCTCACATGCTGCAGAGCAACTAAGCCCGTGCACCACAACTACTGAGCCTGTGCTCTAGAGCCTGTGATCCACAACTACTGAAGCCTGCGTGCCTAAAGCCCGCACTCCGCAACAAGAGAAGCCACCGCAATGAGAAGCCCGCGCACCACAACGAAGAGTAGCCCCAGCTCACCGTAACTAGAGAAAACCCGTGCGCAGCAACGAAGACCCAACGTGGCCAAATAAATAAATAAATATTAAAAAACAATAAAGGATACTTGGACACAGAGATGGATAAGTGTATACATCACATATAAGTGACAGAATATGGAATAGGATCTGATCATAATCTAATCATAATCTTACATTATATCTAATAATTTTAGATATAAAATTATATTACATTATATCTAATAATTTTGAGGCTTAAATATTTTAATTAAGGTTAATTACAGTAGTATTCCATGATGAATTTCAAACAAGAATCAAGTTACAGCTTGAATGGTTTGGTTTTATGGTCATGTTCTTCTGGAATTTTAAACTAATAAATAAAAATTTCATCTTCAGTTTAAAATATTTGTCATTATTTATAATCATATATTTCTAATATTTGTTATTTTATGACTATGGGCTACTCTTCTGCTTTCTAAATAAGATGGGTTAAATTTAATTTGAATGTTAAGGCTTTATCTCAGGGAAATTTAAATTTTACTAAATGTTATCACAAAGTTTTAAATCTGAAAGCTTTCTTATACTTGATTTATTTTAATCTATTTAATTTTTATAACGAAAGCCATAAAACATAAAGTGATAAAACTAATTTATTTAATATTTTCCATGTGTTATCCACTTATGCCATACTGTTTTTCATGAGTAAAGTTCCTTTGCTTTAAAACGTAAATATACATTAGCATCAGCTTTTATTATGCATAATGCCTTATTATTTACATCTATGAAGGCTTTAAAAATAGGGAATATAGAAAATTAAAACATTTATTCTAAAGTAATCCAAAATTTTATGCATTCCATGATTACAATATAAGAATATTTGTGCACATAGTGGGTAAAATGCAAAATGCAAAAATAAGTTTATTTTAATATAGGATTATAGATTTTTGCTATTCTAGCCATTTACCTAATGTTATATATTCTTTTCAATAAAAAGTGGGTTTTCTCTGTGTGTGTACATGTTCTCTCATAATCTGTGGCTGGAATTTTCATCTTCTTAATGATAGATTTAGAAAATCATAAAGTCTTAATTTGAATTGAATTAGAGATATTAGCCTTCTTTATAGCTACTGTTTTGGTTCTGTTTAAAATTTTTCACCTCCCGAGTTCATATTCTCTCATCATCTAAAAACTTTATTGTTTTTGCTTTCACATTGAGATTTGCAATCAATTTGTATTGATTTTTGCTTGTGGCATAATGCTGAAACAGGCTTCATTATTATCCCACATGGATATCTAATTTTCACAGAGTAATATTTTGAAATCAATGTAATTTTCCCACCACTCTCTAGTGCTACTTTTTTCATAAGTCAAATGTCTATATGTACACAGGTATGTTAATGGTTTCTGTATTTTCTTTTTTCCTTTATTTTTCTGTTTGTGATGCTATGATAATATATTAAGTATTTTAACTGTATGATAGATCTTTAATTAAAGATTGAATTTACTTAATAGAATATTCAGATTTACTATCTTCTTTTGTACCAGTTTAAGTAAGTTGTATTTTTCTGAATGTCTAACATACATTTAGCTAAAGTTACAGAAAGAAAAAAGAAAGAATGGGACAGAAGGAGTATTTGAAGAGATAACAACTAAGAATTTCCTAAAACTAATGGAAGACTTCAATCATTAGATTCAAGAAACTCAAATTCTAATCAAGATAAAATTTAAGTTAGTGACAGATAAATAGGAAGATGGTTAAAGAAGTCACAAAAGTAGAGAAAGGAAAAGCAAAGAGATAGACTACGCAGAAAGCAAGTAGCAAGATTGTAAATTTTAACTCAAATACTGTTGATACTGGTTATAATTTCAAGTACTAGTTACATTAAATGTAAATTACTAAGTGCTAGGATTGGGATTTTTCAGAATGTCTCAGATGCCTTAAAGCTGTTCTATAGTCTCTGCAAGAGCTGATTCATTCCCAGTTTACGCTAACTCCTAGAATGCAATTTTTTGAGTCTTAATCTATGGCATTGGGTGTTTATAAGGGTCCCCACAATTGGTGGGCTCTGGAGGATAACTTTTGCTCCAATATCCCCTAATTTCTTCAATAGTATTGCTCAGCTTCTCTACCACTACTTCAGGGTTGACCAAAGATCTCTGGGCCAAAGCAGCCCCAGAGGGATGCTGCATTTCTCTGCATTTGTGTCAAGATTTAATTCTCTGCATTTCTGTCTTCTCATCCACTAATTTTTTACTGTCTTGTTAGGACAGTGATCACTTCAAGTAAATGTTTTACAACAAATTTTGTGCAAGTTTTCTAGTTGTTCTCAGTGAGAAGAGTGGTTTTAATTACCTAGTTTGCTACTATCAGTAAAGATAATTCCCCTTTTGTTTTTTTACATGTCATTTCATCTCTTTCTAATCTAGTTAAAATGTTTTCTTCATTTATTAAGCTTATTAAAAATAAGAGTTTTAATAGAATAGCATAAGATCCATTGAAAGTCAGAATCTCAGAATTCAATCATTAATATTATATTTAATATTTATAAGCCAAGGGTTTAACAGATTCATGGTATGCAATGCCCCATACCCAATTCTATCAATATTAAAATGGGCATAAGATTCATGCAAGCACATTTAACATCAATTTCCTTTACCTTAGCTAACTCTAAGGAAAAACATAGTGAACATAGATATAATATTAGGGATATGGGGAAAGTAGACTCCAAATATTTATAGCTTAGAAGACACACGAGAGATAGGAATACCATGAAGCTGAAAGAAAGGATAGAAATAAAGGTAGATATGTGCAGAAGACAAATTCCACTTTCTCTCAGTTTTCCTAGGATTTACTATGGCTCTTTGAAGCTGTTCTAGAATAGCTGGCAGTTCTCCTAGTATGCAAATAATGTTGAACTGTGGGTTTGTATCAATCCTTCTCCCATCTCAGTTTCACAGCTTTATGCTTGGTTATTCTTGATAATGAAAACAAGGCCAGATTGTATGGCCAGTTAACAGGCTGGATGAGACAGCTACCAGAACTTAAATAAATAGAAGTTAGTCTTAAATAACTCAAAGGCTTTCAGTTGCTTTTCTTAGTGTGAATGAGCAATGTGTAGTCAGTTGGCAAGAGACGGACTCAGTTACTTTAATACTTCAAGTTCTGCTTAATGCAGATTTGTTCAGAAACTGCTTATGGAGTAGGGAAGATTTCCTAGTTAAGACAAAGTCTCTGATGACTGTTGAATAATGAGTATGAATTAGAAAGGTTGAAAAGGGCATGGGGGAAGGGCAATCGATGCGGGGAGACAATTAAGAGATATATTTTAAGATCTCATTATGTGAGAACCAAAGGAGCAATTTCTGACTCTAAAAAGACAAAAGTTTCTGACTTGAGTAATTGGGTGGGTGGATAATGGTGCCGTTTACTGTTATCAGAAATGCAGTTAGGTTGAAATCCTGAGATGCATCCATATTTAAGAACTGAGTTGAGAAAGAGGAGCAAAGCGCTTTGAGATAACATAGAAAACCCAGAGAGGGCTTCCCTGGTGGCGCAGTGATTGAGAGTCCGCCTACCGATGCAGGGGACACGGGTTCGTGCCCCGGTCCGGGAAGATCCCACATGCCATGCGCGGAGCGGCTGGGCCCGTGAGCCATGGCTGCTGAGCCTGCGCGTCCGGAGCCTGTGCTCCACAACGGGAGAGGCCACGACAGTGAGAGGCCCATGTACCGCAAAAAAAAAAAAAAAAAAAAAAAAAAAAAAAAAAAAAACAGAGAAAGTAGTGTATTAGAAGCCAAGAGATTCGAGAGTTTCAAGAAATTAAGTACTCAAAGATGTCAAAAAAACCCCTACATTTCTAAAGAAAAAATTTAACAAATTTTGTTTACTGTTATCCAATAAATAAATATTGGACTTAACAATAAGTTGATGATTAAGTACTTTTATAGAGCAATTTTGGCATCAAAAATAAGATATCATTGAGTTAAGATGCAAAGGGAGTAAGTAACTGGAAATAACAAGGTCAGAGTAGACTTTCAAGACTTTATCTTAGTTATAGTGAGACGGGATGGTAACTGTAAAGAGGTGCAAGATTGATGGAGGGTTTGTTTGTTTGTTTTCCTCCAGAAGGAATAAACTTAAAGACTGAGAAAGACCCAAGGGAGTGATAGGATAAATATAAGAGAAAAAGTTCATAACTGATGGAGAAAATACCAAGTGAGAAAGAGCAGTCTTGATGGGAAGTACTAGAAAGTGGTTGGCTATAAAAAGGAGAGGACATTTTTAACAACTGAGGATAGGCGAAACTGCTTAATGAAGATAGAGATGTGAACATGTTTGTAGAAGATTAGTTGTGTAGATGATGCATGATCAGATGCTAAACCAAGCAAGATACATTGATTAAGCTGCACTCTGAAAACTCAGTTGAAGTTGATTTTAATATAAATGTTATAATTATGAGGAATGACAATTTGTAATAGTCATCCACATAATGAAGTCTCTAAATAAGATAAATTATACAGCGAACAAATCCAATAATAGATTTTCATAAAACTCTTGCATGCAAGACTGAAGTTGAATGACCATTATGGGATATACGGGAGTTGATAATGTTCCACAAAGGTTATATTCTCATCAGTTAGGCTACCCTGAGACTTCGAGGACATCCAGTCCGTCAACTAAAGAAAATGCCAGTTGTCAGGATACAGAGAATATATGAGACGGCAGAAATCAAAGAAGAGGACATGCCTAAAGATATGATACAACATAAGAGCTCAGAAAAGGGGTTTTGAAGATTTCACTACAACTCACTGCACCTAGTACTCTTTTATTTATATTAGCCTTTGCTATTTAGATAGAGATCACACATCCTTGTTTGCCTGGTCTACAAGTGTTGTCCCAGCCTCCTTTTCTATTCAGCATTTGTCATATGGAAAGCCTAGATTTAGGCACACCTAGCTGAATGTTAAAACTAAGAAAGGTCACGCTGGAGTTGAGTGAATATGCCAAGTTAGGAGAGCCAAGAAATTTAAATCAGATGGCCATGGCTGTTGGAGTTTGTCCTAAGCCACTCCTAGCCAATGCAGTTTGCTTTAATCTAATCTGACCTTGTTATGCTTGGTATTATAAGTTTAGCTGCTCAGACTATAGGAAATTAGCTAAGGCTGAACTACTGACCTGATGATAAAAATCTAATCTCAGGGAAAATGCCTAAGAGGCTCATAAACCCCTGGAACCTTTCTCAGGGTCTCCTAGGCTAAGAGCCAGTGCCCTAGAAAGAAGTAATTATTTGCCACCACAAG
Organism: Mesoplodon densirostris; assembly: GCF_025265405.1. Taxonomy (NCBI): domain Eukaryota; kingdom Metazoa; phylum Chordata; class Mammalia; order Artiodactyla; family Ziphiidae; genus Mesoplodon; species Mesoplodon densirostris. The sequence continues at coordinate 109,344,047 of NC_082663.1, read as the reverse complement.
TGATCAGGAAAGGATTGTATTAACATTTTTTTTTAAGGAGAGAAAAGGGGGGAAAAAAGAAAAATCAAATTAACTTCTCCTCTTCTCCTGTTAACTTGCATTGCCTTCCTTCTTTTCCTTCCTCATCTCCCTCCCCATCCTGGAAAACTAACTTATAATTTGAATATTGTTTCTTGAATACAAAAATCAATGCAAAATATTCAATAAGCAGGTAAGGGATTTTATGCTTTAGCTCAATGATTTGCCAACTTTCACACTGTAAACACCTGGAGGGTTGTTAAAACACATTGCTGGGCCTGCCTTCAGAGTTTGATTCAATAGGTTTGGAGAAGAGTCAGATAATTGCATTTCTAAAGTTCCCAGGTGCTGCTGCTGCTGCCCCAGAACCACACCTGCCTAGTTCTACGTAGCTGCACAAAATACTCTTCCTTGTGTGGTACTTGAGAAATCCCCATTCATTTTCCCCCCACCACATGGCTTCTTAGAGTCAATGAAAATTCAGGTGTGCATTGAAATCCCAGATCACTCCCGATTAGCCATGTGCTTCAGGAGACTCTTTGTGACCCTCAGGATGCTCTTGTAAGAATAAAATTAGAACATGTTAAGCTAAATGGCTACCAAGCTGCCTGATCACAAACCCGAAAGTCCATTGTTACCAACACAATGCCTGTAGGAGACAAATAGCGTAAACGAGAGCATCCTGTGTTAAGCGTGCACAGCTTGGACATCTCAGCAGGCCAGAAAGAACTTGTGGGCAGTCACTGTAGCGACAGTTAGTTCACATCCTCGTACGACTGAAATTTTAATGATAATTGGCGATTTTAAAGACTACTTAATAAAATTAAACAGTAAACCACCGTTCTAATTTAGTGCTTCTTAAATTTTGGGGGGGTTCTAGACTTACTTTGAGAAACTCAGGAAAGCTATGGCCCCTTTTCCCAGGTTGGTGCATCCAATTCGTTGGGGAAACAGATCTCCTGCGGGATCTATGTTTTCCAAATTCAGAACCTCTGGCTCTCAGTGCTTCAGGTTGATCCCTTCCTGATGAACGAGCAGTCTCACAATCCTATGGGCTACATCTGAGAAGATTTCAAAATCAGAAGGCAGGCACCTACTGAACAGACAGTCTCTGTTTTTAACTCAATCCTCTTTTGTCCTAGAACTCAGCATCTAGATTAGTTTCAGCTGTTGGGACAAAATACCATGAACTTTGTGGCTTAAAACAACACAGATTTATCTTATACCTCTGGAAGTCCAAAGTCCTAAAATCAGAGTGTTGGCAGGACTTCCTTCCTTCTGGAGGTTCTCGGAGAACCTGTTTTCTTGCCTTTTCCAGATTCTTGCTAGAGACCACTAGCATTCTTTGGTCTATGGCATGGGTTTCCATCCTCAAAGACAACAGTTTAGCATCTTTAAATCTTTTTGCTTTCATCTTCCTGCCTCTGACTTTGATTCTGATTCCTCTGCTTTCCTCTCTTCCTTTATAAGGCCTCCTGTGATTACACTAGGCCCACCTGGATAAGCTAGGCTACACTTCTCATCTCAATATCTTTAACTCAATTGTATCTGTAAAGTCCCTTTTGTATTTAAGGTAGCATATTCACAGGTTCTGGAAATTAGGACATAGAAATCTTAGGGTGTATGTGGGAGAGACATTATTCTCTCCACCACAGCATTAATTTCATTTACATCTTTCTAACATGCACTAGCTCTTGTTTGATTACCTTTACTTTCAAGACCAGTCAAATAAAATGAATAATAACTGTGGATTTCAGTTAATATCTTAAACTTACTTCTAACATTTGGTAGAAGTTAAAAGTTCTAACAGTACTTAGTAGAAATTATTACTTCTAACAACAGCCTCTCCAATGAATTGTGAAAAACTTCTAAAATTAGATGCTGGTAGCCACAAGTTAATAATTTTGCTTCCAATTCTCTAATGTAAAACCTGTACACTATGGAAACATGGTCTAATGATCCTATATTTTGAGATCAATTGAGAAACTATAGAAAAAGGACAAAGTAGGAGCTTCCCTGGTGGCACAGTGGTTAAGAATCTGCCTGCCAATGCAGGAGACATGGGTTCAATCCCTGGTCTGGGAAGATACCACATGCTGCAGAGTAACTAACCCTGTGTGCCACAACTACTGAGCCTGTGCTCTAGAGCCCATGAACCACAACTACTGAGCCAATGTGCCACAACTACTGAAGCCCACACACCTAGAGCCCATGCTCCCAACAAGAGAAGCCACCACAATGAGAAGCCTGCACACTGCAACGAAGAGTAGCCCCTGCTCACCGCAACCAGAGAAAAGCCCACGTGCAGCAACGAAGACCCAATGCAGCCAAAAATAAAATAAAATAAAATAAAAATTTATTTTAATAAATAAATTTATTTAAAAAAAGGAAAAAGAACATAGTGGGCAGCTTATCTTAAAAGTACAATGTAATCAATCAAACCTCTTGCACTTCAAGTGTAAAAAACACCATGAACATGCAATGAGAAAGACATGACTTCACAGAAATATTGTCAAAAATAAACTGTTATAGTTTTTTTTAGCTGACTCCATGATCAATATGAGTTTTTTAAGATAATGCAATTTTAAGCTGCATTAATAGTACTATATTTAGAAAAGGGGATAACATTCATTCATTCATAAAAGATCGTTTTGAAAGCATCTATGTGCCAAGTACTATGCTAGACAATGGAGATACTCTCCACTTTGTACTGCTACTCTGTCCTCACTAAAAAAAGAAAAAGTTAGGTTCATATAACCTGGATAAAAAAATGACATTACCGTTACAGGAAAACACTTAAACTTTAAACTCAATAAAATCTTTGTGCAACAATTTTTTCTGAATTATTACATCTGATCATGCAGATTTATTAGCAAAAATGCACTTTAAAATGTTTATTGTCATCTACATAATGCATCTGTTTTTCAAAATGTTCAAACATCATCAACAGTTTGAAAATTTTTTCTTTTCTGTTTTAATTTTGCTTATATTCCTCCTAAATATCTCTCACCATGAACTGTAATCATTTATAGAATTTTAATTCTATTATTTTTAACTAAACTTTTAATATATTGCAATTTTATGCTGCAATAAGACTAGTAAAAGAGATATTTTAAAATAAAAGATAATTTTTAAGCAATTGATTATGTAGGTGACACTCTAAATTGTCTCAACCTTTTCCACAGACTCAAATCTCTGTTTTATTATTATATTTCAGATGTACACATATTCTTAAAATTCCAAATTGATATGTAAGTGAGCAGATGCTATTTGTGTTAAAAGTTTTATGCCAAAGAAGTAATTAATTCCTCTCCTTCAGTAAAGTAAACACAGAAGAATATGGGAAAACATGAGCAGTGACTGGTGAATGTATCAGGTCACAAACTCAGGTGCACAGGAAGTGAAACTAGTTCTGGTTAACTTTTGATCACTTCACTTCACTTCACCTGCTGAGTTGTCCATCATTCCAATAGCCCATCTGGTCTGCAGATCAGACCAGTGGCACATCAGTGGCAGCTGAGTCATCCTTCTCCCCAACTTTATAGCTTTTTATTCCAATTCTTTCATTACTATCATGCCCCTCTTAAAAGCTTGGGAAAATACTTTGCTGTGCTCCCAAGCCATGCTGGCACAAGAAGAAATTCTCCCATGCTATCTCAGACCATTTTTGCCTAAACAAAATTTGTTTAAAAAAAGTTTGTTCTCTAAGTCTGTGAGTCTGTTTCTGTTTTGTAAATAAGTTTATTTGTATCATGTTTTTAGATTCTGCATACAAGCGATATCATACAATATTTCTGTTTCTCTGTCTGACTTACTTCACTCAGTATGACAATCTCTAGGCCCATCCATGTTGCTGCAAATGGCATTATTTCATTCTTTTTAATGGCTAAGGAATATTCCATTGTATATCTTCTTTATCATACCATATCTTCTTTATCCATTCTTCTGTTGATGGACATTTAGGATGCTTCCATGTCTTAGCTATTGTAAACAGCCCTGCAATGAACATTGGGGTGCATGTATCCTTTCGGACCATATTTTTCTCCAGGTACATGCCCAGGAGTGGGATTACAGGATCATATGGTAGCTCTATTTTTAGTTTCTTAAGGAACCTCCATACTGTTCTCCATAGTGGCTACACCAATTTACATTCCCACCAACAGTGTAGAAGGGTTCTCAGGATGCCTTTTTTTTTTTTTAATAAATTTATTTTATTTATTTATTTTTGGTTGCATTGGGTCTTCATTGCTGTGTGTGGGCTTTCTCATTGCAGTGGCTTCTCTTGCCATGGAGCATGGGCTCTAGGCACATGGGCTCAGTAGTTGTGGCACGTAGGCTCTAGAAGAGCACAGGCTCAGTAGTTGTGGCTCATGGGCTTAGTTGCTCCGCGGCATGCAGGATCCTCCCAGACCAGGGCTCGAACCCGTGTCCCCTGCATTAGCAGGCGGATTCTTAACCACTGCACCACCAGGGAAGCCCTTCTCAGGATATTTTCAATGACAGCTAACTAAAGGGACTTTATTGCCTCCCATAAATAAAAGTCCAGATGAAGAACAAATTGTAGAGTGGTCCAATTAGGGCCTTTGCTCCATTTCTCTGCAGTTGTCAACTCTGCACTTCCATATGTATGTGTCAGTTTTTTTTTTGTTTTGTTTTTTGGGGTTTTTTTTTAGCTTGATTCTCCTTATCATTGTAACAGAACTGCCATCAACAATTATGGCAACCTGCGCCCTTATTCACATCTGGCTGGAAAGTCTGGCTTTCCATTGCTGTCCATTAAAAGTAAGGAAGGACCTCCTCAGAAAACTTGCCCTGGTGTCTCATTAATTAGAATATGAGGCTCATTTCTATTCTTAACAAGTCACTGGTAAAGGCAATAGCAAGACCAACCACTTCTAGCCCATGAAATCATTACACAAATCTTATAAATAGAAGGAGAAAATCATCATCATCATTATCATTACCATCACTATAATCAACATTCCAGGTAGGTTTAGGAAATTAAACATATTGGTCATTTATGGACTTATTTTTTCTACTAGACACCCCCACTCCTGCATCTTGACAGTTACACTCCAGGGACCTATTCCCTAAGCATGGAGCTTCAAGCAGGCTTTTTCTAAATTTCTTATATCCAAATCTTTCCTTCTCATGCCCCTTCCTGCAAGCCTTCCCCATCAAGCACATTCTCTCTCCTTGGGGGTCTGCTAAATAAAAGTAAATAAATATATTATATACTATTCATTCATTTAATTGCCATTTAATTAAACTCCTTGTTTTTACTGACCTTGATAGCTTTAAAGAATACAAGACAAGTATTTTGTAGAATGTTCTTAACTGGGATTTGTCTGATTTCTTTTTCATGATAAGACTGGGGTTGTCTATAGGTTATTGCCTACATATTGTCTTTTTTTAGTCCAGTGTCAATAACTAACATCTAAGGAAAGCATATGAGAAATCTGTATTATTGCTTTGCTCTTCTCATATATAGAACTTTCCCACATGTCCTGTAAAAAATTGGTTCATTTTACTACAAAACTCCATTTGATCTAAACGTCTTTCATGTTTTCATACAGCACAAAATTAGATCATAATAGCTTCAAATAATGTTCTCTTTTTGGATTTAAATAGTTTATGAAGGTAATTAAATAGTTAAATCAGGTTTTGATGCAGATCAAAGACAATTGACCATTCATAGACTTCCTCTTTAAGCTTAATAGTTTGGCTTGCTTACCAATCACCAAAATATTTGACTGACACAGAATTTACAGGCATAGGTTTGATCATTAGCTTTGATATAAACCAATTAGTTCATATTTCTCTCTTACTGGTTTTCTCGGCACCATCAAAAAAAGAATTGTCTTTTTGTTTACTTACCTCAGTCTGACAGAAATTTGTTCATTATGTTATTGCCTTTTTGGCATAAGCTTTCATGTATCATCTTCAATATTTTTAGCTTGTCTTCATGAGAATATAATATCTGGTCTGAATACTGCAGCTCTTAATATATGGAGAAGTGCTTTAATTTTCCATTAAGTTATTGACAATTTATAAAACATATATCTATAGAAAATGGTATTTTTTGGTCTCAGATGTCCAGTTAGAGATAATAGTACATTCAAGAAATAGCACAAAGAGCCACAATATAAAAAGATAGCAAATGCGTTACCTATTTCCATTCCCACATCTGGCAGCTTGGGGTCAGCACAAGTTTATCTTTGACCCACCCATTACTGATAACGCATTCCTTGTTTCCATTCATCGTGCACAATGAAGCCATAGTAATTGCTTGGCTGCTCTTCCTATTTCAGATGTAATTCACAAACAACTAGAAAGAAGTAACATAGCTGTCAATTGTGAATCATCCTAGAAGACCCCCAAGAAGCACAGTCAATGAACAGTCCTCTGAGTATCTATCGGTAGAGAGGCTTCTTTGTAATTCTATGTCAAGATTAAAAGTTAGGGAATTGAACTTTAAGTTCAAGCCAGAATTAATCTAATTTCCATTTGAAAAGGCAAGATTTCAGCACTTAATTTCGGGCAATTTTGGCTTCTCTTCCATCTATCATTTCTCTTGACATTGGGTCTTAAGTTTTTGAGAGTGTGCTAAGGATACTTGGGGAGGAGGGGGGCATTGGGGCTGCTTAAATAAAGTATGATATAGGCATCAAAAACTACTATAAAAAGTGAGAAAGCTCTTTGTATACTAATTTGGAAAGATCTCCCATATACATTATTAAATGGAAAACTTGAGGTACAGAATAGTATTTTATATGCTTGAAATGGGCAAAGAAATAAGAATATGTATTTATACTTATTATATCTTCATAAAGACACACTGAAAGTTTTCACAAGAAATGAATAAAAATGGTTCTCTACTAAGGGCAGGAGACAAGTCAGAATGGAACCAAGACTCATCGATGTATCTTTTCATCTTGCTTTATGTATTGTTTTATTTAAAACCAGATGGTCTATTTAAAAGAAAATACAAATAAAATATTTAAATTCTCTCTTGACTCCACATACACTTCAAACTCTTTCTCTGTCCCCATTTAATGCAAAATTTCATAAAATTATCTCCACTTTCTCACCTACCATTCACTCTTCAACGTATCTGAACCTGTCTTATTGCCTCCCCACCAGTACTCTTGCTGAAGTCATTAATGATATGTATTTTGCCAAACCCATATAACAGTTTTCTTTCTAGCCCTGTCTTTCTAGATCAATCTGTATCATTCTACACTATTGACTATTACCTTGTTAGGTCTGTGACACAGTAGCACTCACTTACCTCTTATTTCTCTGATCACTCCGGTGTTTCCACTTCCATCTGAGCTCTAACTGTTGGTTCTCCTTATACGTTGGTCCTAGGCTCTCTGGGCTTGGTCTTGGGTCATCTTTCATTCTGCTACTAGAAGGTGTCCTTGAGCTCCTTAACATTTACATTTATGTGGCAACTCCAAAATTTTATCTGTAACTCAGACCACCCACTGAGCTCTAGACTGGTGGGGACATGCACTCTTGGATTGTTCCCAGTACCGTGTTACCACAGACAATGCCCAAGTCAATGACCTTGTAGATATTTCTTTCTGCGTACAGCCAGGTGCATCTGTTTGAATAAATTCCCAGAAATGAGATCACCAGACCAAAGACACATGTTTTAAAATGCTAATAGATTTTGCTAAACTGATTTCTATGGGGTTATATAACTTTACACTTGCATTAGCAATATATGAGGGCCTGTTTCCTTATTCCCTTGCCAACTGTTGTGAAACTTTTGAATTTTGCCAATGTGATAAGTGAAAAATAGAAGCAAAGTGTATTTCCAGTACATGTTTCCCTTATTATGAATAAGGTTGAACATTTTTTACACACTTATTTTCTCTGAACTGCTTATGTTCATAACCTTTGTTTTTTTGTGTTGTTGTTGTTTTTGTTTGTTTTTTTTACTGTTACTTATCTTTTCTAAGAGATCTTTATTTAAGAGATTATCTCTTATCTGTGATACAAGTTGCAGATATTCCCCCAGTTTTTCATTTGTCATTTGATTTTGTGGTTTTTTTTCCCAAGCAGAAATTTCTCTTGTTTTCTTTTTTTTCTTTCCCCTTCTCCTCTTTCTCCTCCTTCTCCTTTCTCCTCCTTCTCTTCTTCTCTCTCTTTCATGTTTCCTCCCCACTCTCTCCTGCCCCTTTCAGTCTCCTCTCTTTCCTGTCCTTCCTTTTATATACTCAAATATCTTTATCTTTCCATTTTGATTTGCAAATTTTGAGTTATAGTTGGAAAGGCTTTTGCCTCTCCAGTGTTATAAAGGAATTGGTCCATATTTTCTTTCAGTGTTTCACATTTAAATATTTCAAGTGCTTAGAGGTTATCCTTATATACAGTGTGTGGTATGAATTTATCTTTTCCAGATGGCAATCTTGTTGTTTCAAGAAGATTTATTTAAAATTTCATCTTTGTCCTATTGCTGTCATACTGTGTACTAAATTCTTGTCTTTGTTTCAAACTTTTGATCATTTTCCATTGGCCTACCTGTCTATTCATGAACCAGGGACACACTGCTTTAATTGCTGAGAGTTTATAATATGTTTTATTTATTTTTAAAATTAATTTATTCATTTTTGGCTGCATTGGGTCTTTGTTGCTGCACGTGGGCTTCTCATTGTGGTGGCTTCTCTCATTGTGGAGCACAGGCTCTAGGTTCGTGGGCTTCAGTAGTTGTGGCTCGCTGGCTTCAGTAGTTGTGGCTTGCTGGCTTCAGTAGTTGTGGCTCACGGGCTGTAGAGCACAGGCTCAGTAATTGTGGCACATGGGCTTAGTTGCTCCACAGCATGTGGGATCTTCCTGGACAAGGGACTGAACCCATGTGCCCTGTGTTGGTAGGCGGATTCTTAACCACTGTGCCACCAGGGAAGCCCTTATAATATGTTTTAATATGAGATATGACTCATTAGCCCTCATGGCTCTTCTTTTTTCAAAATTATCTTAGATATTTTTCCACACATACTTTAAAATCACCTTGTCTAGTTCTAGAATAGGGAAGTCTTTTTAAATATGGAAAATAACAGAACATACTTATATACTGAGGAAAATAATCAAATAGAGAGGAGAGGTTAAATTCAGAGGAGAAAGGGAGATAATCAGGAAAAATTCTTAAGTGGGACAGAGAAGATGAGTTTCAGAACATATATAATAAGAATGGCTTTTGATAGTAAAAGGAACATTCATTTCATGGCAAGAAAAATGAAAGTAATTGGCATATAGACTTAAATTTTTTGAATGTTATGAAAATGATGGTGTTCCCATATGGTGACTTATGTATTCTCAATTAAGTGTGAGGGGAGCTATCAGCTGAATGGAGTGGGGTGGATGAGGAATGGAAGATTGGGAAAGCATGAGGAAGTATTATATAGTGAAGAAAACATGAGAAACCAATTGGTTTAATGAAGATTGGGATTGACTGATGACATAAATTAGAGAGAGAAGAAGGCTGTGAGCCCTTTGATGAAGTTTTCAGAGGATGTGGTGGCAGAACCAAGACATGAGGATGTTATAGCAAGATTGCAGGGTCCTCACAGGACCAGGAATCATAATAGTCCAGAAGGGACCATGAGGTACACAGAGCATAACCTCTGGACCACAACATTTGGGGTATATGAGTATTTACCAACTCCACTTTAGTGGACCAAAGGGAAAATGGTACCCCCCAGGGACAGCCACATTTCCAATAAGGCAAATAGTTGGAAGGATGGGTTTGATGAGACATTGAGGGTTTATAGGGGATTTGGTATGCATAGATCTGGGTTCCAAGAGGGCCTAGAGGAAACTCTGGGGAGCAGGGAGAGTTAGAGAATGAGAATAAAGAAATGGGACACAATACATAGCCAGAGCTCAGAATCTTAGGGGAGTTGTTAAAATGCAAGTTCCCAGGACCTATATTCAACAGAGTTTCTGATTCAGGAGAGTTGGGTAGCACCTGAGAATCTGCATATTAAAAGATGCAAAAATGATTGTTACTCACTCTGGCCTTGAGAACCATGTCTCTTGTTGGAGGCTGGGGACTGTGGCAATAAGAGCTTCCTGCAGTAGTTTGATGAAGAGGAGGAAGCATCACTCTTCACAAGATCAGGTTGTGTTGACTGAGAAACGCAATCATACTTTCACTCTCTCACCTCACTGATGAAATGTGACAGAGTACACAGCTGTATGGTAATCATACAGCTATGCCCCTGTCTCCAGAAGGATGTGAGTCTAATAGTTTACATAGACTAAATGTCAGATTAAATCAAGAGACCAAAATTCTGACTAAGGAAAAGACAATGAAAGCACTGCAAGAGGTTAGTAAACTCCATAGACAGTTTTAGTACTGCATTTTAACTTTGACTTTTAATTTGGTGAAGACATTGCCCAGAGCTTTCTGGTCCGAAAACCACAGTCTCAATAATAAATCCTTTCACTAGTAAAAAAGCAGATGTAACAAACAATGAAAGATCATCAAGAATGTGGTTCAAACTTGATTTTTGTTACACATTTTAAAATTTACTTACAAATTTACTGATATGTAGGCAGAATTAACAGCCAGTGTTCTTCCTCAAGAAGATAACACTCATGTATGAAGTTTATAAAAAATATCAGATGCTTTTTCCTCTTCTCTTGAACTGTCTTAATTCATCTTAAATATGTCAACAAGTGGTAGAATCTACAGGGAAGTGAATTTTATTGAGAGAGAAAATGACAACCTAAAAATTACTTCTACTGAGAAAGGCTGAGTATCTTAAATTCCCCCCTGTAATAACACTTAATTCAATTCTCTGCTATCTGTCTTATGCTTTCCTTAAAGATGCCAAGATACTTAACTTTAAAATTGTCTTGAAAGCATACATAAGCAGTGTATGGCAGTTTTTCAATTCAAATGACACAGAGGGTAAAGAGTAAAAAGTAAAAACCCACCCATTCCCCATCCAGTTCTATACTTAATTAATTAGACGATCTGAAACTGTCCTTGTAAATATTTATACGTCTCAATGTATTTTTAACAATTTATAAATACCCTTTGTAACCTCCATTCTTACTGATATAACATGGAAATTATTCCATGTCAGCACATGCTGACTTTTCAGTCACTCTTTGTAATCATTGCAGAGCAACAAAAAATATGGATTCTACCAATATTTATTTTACTTTTCTATATTTTAAGTTGTCTTCAATTTTTCAATTAATAATGTTGCCCTGAACTGAATATAATCTGACATAAATACTGGCTCACTATCAATAACTTTTTATTCCTAGAAGTAGAATTGTTGGGTCAAATATACATGCATTTTATATTCTGATAGGTACTATCCTCCAGAAAGTTGAACCCATTTATAGGCCCACCAACAATGCCTATAAGAGTTCTATTTTTAGTATGTTGCCAGCTCTAGACAGATCCAATCTTTTTAATTGTTCAAATCTCATTGGTAAAAAGTATCTCATCCTTATTTTAAGTTACAGTTTCCTAATTTGTAATGAATCTTAAGATTTCTTTCCCCAGTGCTTCATAGACATCTATAATTTTTCCATTGAATTTCACATTCTCTATGCTATAATTATTATTTGCATTATATCTACACAGAGTATAAGCCCCCAAAACAGTATTACAAATTATGCTTTAAACAATGAAATAATATTTTTTAAACAAAGAAATAACATAATCTTTTATATTTACCCACATATCAACCATTTTCAATACTCTTCATTCCTTCCTGAAGATAGGAGCTTCTACTTGCTCTTATTTTTCCTTGGTCTATAGAAGCTACCATCTTATTTCTTCTAATACACGATTCCTGGCTATAAATTTTTTTAATCTGAAACTTCTTTTATTTCATTTTCATCCTTATAGAATACATTTCTGGCATATAGAATTCTGGCTTCAGTTATTTATCATTTTAAAAATATTATTCCATTTTCTTCTGTCTTTCATAGTTTCAATGAGGAGTCAGCCATAATTCAAACTGGCGGTTTATTCTATTATTATTTTTTAAAATTTTTATTTCTTTATTTTTGGCTGTGTTGAGTCTTCGCTGTTGCACATGGGCCTTCTCTAGTTGCAGAGAGCGGGGGCTACTCTTCATTGTGGTGCACAAGCTTCTCATTGTGGTGACTGCTCATTGCAGTGGCTTCTCTTGTTGTGGAGCACGGGCTTTAGGTACATGGGCTTTAGTAGTTGTGGCACGTGGGCTCAGTAGTTGTGGCTCACAGGCTCTAGAGTGCAGGCTCAGTAGCTGTGGTGCATGGGTTTCATTGCTCCATGGCATGTGGGATCTTCCCAGACCAGGGATCAAACCCATGTCCCCTGCATTGGCAGGAGAATTCTTAACCACTGTGCCACCAGGGAAGTCCTTTATTATTATTTTTAATGTAACATGCTGTTTTATTCTCTAACTACTGTCAAGAATTTCTCTTTATCTGTAGTTTCCAGCAGTGTGATCATAATGTGCCTAGGTATGGTTTTCTTTGTATTTTTCCAGTTTGAGGTTTGCTGAGCTTCTGGTATACTGAAAAAATTTTATGTCTATTGCCAAGATTGCTTTCAAAAATAACCCTCAAACCCTCAAACCTGTGCTGTACAGTAGCTCCCTGTTGGTTATCTATTTTAAATATAGCAGTGTGTACATGTCAACCCAAAACGCCCAATCTCCCCTCCCATAACCATAAATTTGTTGTCTAAATTTGTGAGTCTGTTTCTGTTTTGTAAATAAGTTCAATTTGTATCATTTTTTAGGTTCTGCATATAAATGATATCATATGATATTTGTCTTTCTCTGTCTGATATACTTAACTTAGTATGATAATCTCCAGGTTCATCCATGTTGCTGCAAATGGCACTATTTCATTCTTCTTAATGGCTAATATTCCATTGTATATAAGTACCGCATCTTCTTTATTGATTCATCTGTTGATGGACATTTAGGTTGCTTCCATGTGTTAGCTATTGTAAACAATGCTGCAATGAACATTGGGGTGCATGTATACTTGTGAACAATGGTTTTCTCTGGATATATACCCAGGAGTAGGATTGCTGGATCATATGGTAGCTCTATTTTGGTTTCTTAAGGAACCCCCATACTGTTCTCCATAGTGGCTGTATCACTTTACATTTCCACCAACAGTGTAGGAGGGGTCCTTTTCTCCACACCCTCTCCAGCATTTATTGTTTGCAGACTTTTTTTTTTTTTTTTTTTTTTTTTTTTACGGTACACAGGCCTCTCACTGCCGTGGCCTCTCCTTTCGCAGAGCACAGCCTCCGGACGCGCAGGTTCAGTGGCCATGGCTCACGGGCCCAGACGCTCTGCAGCATGCAGGATCCTCCCGAACTGGGGCACGAACCCGTCCCCAGCATCGGCAGGCAGACTCCCAACCACTGTGCCACGAGGGAAGCCCTTTTTGAAGACTTTTTAATGATGGCCATTCTGACTGGTGTGAGGTGATATCTCATTGTCTTATTTTTTTAAAAAACATCTTTATTGTAGTATCTCATTGTCATTTTGGTTTGCATTTCTCTAACAATTAGTGATGTTGAGCATCTTTTCATGTGCCTCTTGGCCATCTGTATGTCATCTTTGGAGAAAAGTCTATTTAGATCTGCAAATTTTTTGATTCGGTTTTTTTTTTGTGATATTGAGCCACATGAGTTATTTGTAAATTTTGGAGATTAATCCCTTGTCGGTTGGATTGTATGCAAATACTTCCTCCCATTCTGTGGGTTGTCTTTTTGTTTTGTTTATGGTTTCCTTTGCTGTGCAAAAGCTTTTGAGTTTAATTAGGTTCCATTTGTATATTTTTGTTTTTATTTCCATTACTCTAGGAGGTAGGTCAAAAAAGACCTTGCTGTGATTTATGTCAAAGAGTGTTCTTCCTATGTTTTCCTCTAAGAGTTTTATAGTGTCCAGTCTTACATTTAGGTCTTTAATCCATTTTGTGTTTATTTTTTGTGTATGGTGTTAAAGAATGTTCTAATTTTTTAATATGCAGCTGTCCAGTTTTTCCAGCACCATTTATTGAAGAGACTATCTTTTCTCCATTTTAGGGTCTTGCCTCCTTTGTTGTATATTAATTGACCATAGGTGCGTGGGTTTATTTCTGGGCTTTCTATCCTGTTCCATTGATCTATATTTCTGGTTTTGTGCCAGTACCATACTGTTTTGATGATGGTAGCTTTGTAGTATAGTATGAAGCCAGGGAGCCTGATTCCTCCAGCTCTGTTTTTCTTTCTCAAGATTGCTTTGGCTATTTGGGGTCTTTTGTGTTGCCATACAGGTTTTAAGATTCTATTGTTGTTTTTCTAGTTCTGTGAAAAATGCCATTGGTAATTTGATAGGGATTGCATTGAATCTGTAGATTGCTTTGAGTAGTATAGTCATTTTGACAATATTGATTCTTCCAATCCAAGAACATGGTATTTCTTTCCATCTGTTTGTGTCATCTTCTATTTCTTTCATCAGCATCTTACAGTTTTCAGAGTACAGGTCTTTTGCCTCTTTAGGTAGGTTTATTCCTAGGTATTTTATTTTTTTGATGTGATAATAAATGGTATTATTTCTTTAATTTCTCTTTCTGATCTTTCATTGTTAGTGTATAGAAATGCAACAGGTTTTTGTGTATTTATTTTGTATCCTGCAACTTTACTGAATTCATTGATGAGCTCTATTACTTTTCTGGTAGCATCTTTAGGATTTTCTATGTATAACGTCAGGTCATCTGCGAACAGTGACAGTTTTACTTCTTCTTTTCTGATTTGGATTCCTTTTATTTCTTTTCCTTCTCTGATTGCCGTGGCTAGGACTTCCAAAACTATGTTGAATAAGAGTGGCGAGAGTGGACATCCTTGTCTTCTTCCTGATCTTAGTGGAAATGCTTTCAATTTTTCACCATTGAGTATGATGTTTGCTGTGGGTTTGTCATATATGGCCTTTATTATGTTGAGGTAGGTTCCCTCTTTGCCCACTTTCAGGAGAGTTTTTACCATAAATGGGGGTTGAATTTTGTCAAAAGCTTTTTCTGCATCTATTGAGATGATCATATGGTTTTTATTCTTCAATTTGTTAATATGGTGTATTACATTGATTGATTTGTGTATATTAAAGAATCCTTGCATTCCTGGGATACATCCCACTTGATCATGGTGTATGATCCTTTTAATATGTTGTTGGATTCTGTTTGCTAGTATTTTGTTCAGGGTTTTTGTATCTATATTCAGTGATATTGGTCTATAATTTTATTTTTTTGTGATATCTTTTTCTGGTTTTGGTATCAGGGTGATGGTGGCCTCATATAACGAGTTTGAGAGTGCTCCTCTGCAATTTTTTGGAAGTTTCAGAAGTCTATGTGTTAACTCTTCTCTGATTGTTTGATAGAATTTGCCTGTGAAGCCATCTGGTCCTGGACTTTTTTTGTTGCAAGTTTTTAATCACAGTTTCAATTTCAGTACTTGTGATTGGCCTGTTCACATTTTCTATTTCTACATGGTTCAATCTTGGAAGATTGTACCTTTCTAAGAATTTGTCCATTTCTTCTAGGTTGTCCATTTTATTGGCATATAGTTGCTTGTAGTAGTCTCTTATGATCCTCTTGATGAGTCTGGCTAAAGGTTTATCAATTTTGTTTATCTTTTCAAAGAACCAGCTTTTAGTTTCATTTTTCTTTTCTATTATTTTCTTCATCTCTATTTCATTTATTTCTGCTCTGATCTTTATGATTTCTTTCCTTTTACTAGCTATGGGTTTTGTTTGTTCTTCTTTCTCTATTTGCTTTAGGGGTAAGGTTAGGTTATTTGAGATTTTTCTTGTTTCCTGAGGTAAGACTATATTGCTATAAACTTCCCTCTTAAAACTGATTTGCTGCATCCCATAGGTTTTGGATAATTGTGCCTTCATTTTCATCTGTCTCTAGGTATTTTTTGATTTCCTCTTTGACTTCTTCAGTGATCCATTGGTTATTTAGTAGTATATTGTTTAGCCTCCACGTGTTTGTGTTTTTTACAGTTTTTTTTTTCTTGTAGTTGATTTCTAATCTCATAGCTTTATGGTAGGAAAAGATGCTTGATATGATTTCAATTTTCTTAAATTTACTGAGGCTTGCTTTGTGGACCAGCATTTGATCAATCCTGGAGAATGTTCCATATGCACTTGAGCAGAATATGTATTCTGCTTTTAGAATGGAATGCTCTTTAAATATCAATTAATTCCATTTGGTCTGAAGTTTCATTTAAGGCCTGTGTTTCCTTATTGATTTTCTGTCTGGATGAGATGTCCACTGATTTAACTGGGGTGTTAAAACTCCCCCACTATTATTGTGTTATTGTCACTTTGTCCTTTTATGGCTGTTAGTATCTGCCTTATGTATTGAGGCACTCTTATGTTGGGTGCCTATATATTAACAATTGTTATATCTTCTTCTTGGATTGATCCCTTGATCATTATGTAATTTCCTTCTTTGTCCCTTGTAACAGTCTTTATTTTAAAATCTATTTTGTCTGATATGAGTATTGCTATTCCAGCTTTATTTTGGTTTCCATTTGCATGGAAGAACTTTCTCCATCCCCTCACTTTCAGTTTGTATGTGTCCCTAGATCTAAAGTGGGTCTCTTGTAGACAGTGTACAAAATAAGACAGGTCTTATATTTTGTATCCATTCAGCCAGTCTACGTCTCTTGGTTGGAGCATTTAATCCGTGTATATTTAAGGTAATTATCGATATGTATGTTCTTATTGCCATTTTGTTAATTGTTTTGGATGTGTTTTTGTAGGTCTTTTTTCTTACCTTCCTCTTTTGTTCTCTTCTCTTGTGATTTGATGACTAACTTTAGTGTGGTGTTTGGATTCCCTTTTATTTTTTTGTGTGTGCATCTATTATCGATTTTCAGTTTGCAGTAACCATGAGGTTTTGACGTGGCCATCTATATATAAACAAGATTGTTTTCAGTTGCTGGTCTTTTAATTTCAGATGCATTTCCAATATCCTACGTTGTGCTTTCCTCATCTCACAGTTGCTTGTTTTGATATCATATTTGTGTGTGAATGATTTCCTTCCTTTATTGTATGGTTGGCTTTATCAGTGAGCTTTTCTATTCATAATTTTCTTGTTTCTAGTTGTGGCCTTTTCTTTTTCACCTAGAGAATTTCCTTTAGTATTTGTTGCAAAACTGGTCTGGTGGTGCTGAATTCGGTTAGCTTTTGCTTGTCTGTAAAGCTTCTGATTTCTCTGTCAAATCTGAATGAGAGCCTTGCTGGGTAGAGTATTCTTGGTTGTAGATTCTACCCCTTCATCACTTTATATTGTGCCATTCCCTTCTGGCCTGCAGAGTTTCTGCTGAGAAATTGGCCAATAACCTTATGGGAGTTCCCTTGTATGTTATTTTTGCTTTTCCCTTGTTGCTTTTAATATTTTTTCGTTGTCTTTATTTTTTGTCAGTTCGATTACTACGTGTCTCAGTGTGTTCCTCCTTGGGTATATCCTGCTTGGGACTCTCTCTGGACTTGGGTGACTGTTTCCTTTCCCATGTTAGGGAAGTTTTCAGCTATTATCTCTTCAAATACTTTCTCAGGTCCTTTCTCCCACTCTTTTCCTTCTGGGACCCCTATCATGCAATTGTTGGTGTGTTTAATTTTGTCCCAGATATCTCTTAGACTGTCTCCATTCCTTTTCATTCTTTTTGCTTTATTCTGTTCTGTAGCAGTGAATTCCACCATTCTGTCTTCCAGCTCACTTATCCATTCTTCTGCCTCAGTTACTCTGCTTTTGATTCCTTCTAGTGCATTTTTCATTTCAGTTATTGTATTGTTCATCTGTTTGTTTGTTCTTTAGTTGTTTTAGGTCTTTGTTAAACATTTCTTGTATTTTCTCTATCTGTGCCTCTATCTTTTTCTGAGATCTTGGATCATAGTCAGTATCATTACTTTGTATTCTTTTTCCAGTAGATTGCCTATCTCCACTTCACTTAGTTGTTCTTCTGGAGTTTTATCTTGTTCCTTCATCTAGGATATATTCCTCTGTGGTCTCATTTTGTCTGGCTTTCTGTGATTGTGGTTTCTATTCTGCAGGCTGCAAGGTTGTAGTTTTTCTTACTTCTGCTGTCTTCCCCTGGTGGATGAGGCTGTCTAAGAGGCTTGTGCAGGCTTCCATTTGGGAGGGACTGGTTTCTGCCCACTGGTAGGTGGAGTTGGGTCTTATCCCTCTGGTGGGCAGGGCTGAGTCATGGAGTGTGTCAATCAGGCAGCTGTGTGCTCAGGAATACTTTAAGCAGCCTGTCTGCTGATGGGTGGGGCTGTGTTCTTGCCCTGTTGGTTGTTTGGCCTGAGGTGTCCCAACACTGGAGCCTACAGGCTACTGTGTTGGGCTAGGTCTTGTTGAGAAAATGGTGGCCTCCAAAAGGGCTCACACCAATGAGTATTCCCCAGAATTACTGCTGCCAGTGTCCTTGTCCCTGCAGCTAACCACAGCCACCCCTCCACCTCCACAGGAGACCCTCCAGTACTACCAGGTAGGTCTTGCCCTGTCTCTTATGAGTTCACTGCTTTTTTCCCTGGGTTTTGGTGCATATGAGACCCTGTGTGGACCCTCCAAGAGTGGAGTTTCTGTTTCCCCCAGTCCTGTGGAATTCCTGTGATCTAACCCTGATGGACTTCAAAGCTAGATTCTCTGGGGGCTCCTCCTCCAATTGCCAGACCCCCAGGCTGGGGAGCCTGACATGTGGCTCAGAACTTTTACTCCTGTGGGAGAACTTCTGTGGTATAATTATTTTCCAGTTTGTGGGTCATCCACCTGGCATGTATGGAATTTGATTTTATCGTGATTGCACCCCTCTTACAGTCTCATTGTAGCTTCTTCTTTGTCTTTGGATGTAGGGTATCTTTTTTTTGGTAGGTTCCAGTGTTTTTTTGTTGATGGTTTTCAGCATTTAATTTTGATTTTGGTGTTTCTTCAAGAAGAGGTGGGCTCATGTCCTTCTGCTCCACAATCTTGTCTCCCAATCTAGTCTCCAAAGATTTTAAAGAGCTATGAATTAGTAAAAAAAGTTCATTCAGATTTATAGCATTTTAATCTAAATTAAAAATATAGGGCCTCCCTGGTGGCGCAGTGGTTAAGAGTCCGCCTGCCGATGCAGGGGATACGGGTTCGTGCCCCGGTCTGGGAGGATCCCATATGCCGCGGAGCGGCTGGGCCCGTGAGCCATGGCCGCTGGGCCTGCGCGTCCGGAGCCTGTGCTCCGCAACGGGAGAGGCCACAACAGTGAGAGGCCCGCATACCGCAAAAAGAAAAAAATATATATATATAAAGTCAAAACAGTTTTTTAATGGGAAAGGTAAAGAACAGCCAGATCATCAATATAAAAATTAAATGCCAATTTCTTCATTTACTTAATACTTTTTTAATAAAGACAATTAATCCATTCTCATTTATATAGTGGTAACATGGATATCCTTAGATTTATTTAACTTTTTCTATTTCTATTCATTAAAAAAATTTCTTTCTCTTAAAATTATGGATTTTTGCAAAACTGATATTATTTCTCTTTCATTTTTTTCATTTGAAAGTGTGACCTTTTATTTCTATGCTACTTATGGTTAACCTTTACATTTAAAAAATGTTTAACTTTATAACACATGTTTTCCTAACAATGACAAAAAGGAACTATCTGCAACTTCTTTTCCCACCAAAATAAACTTTTTAGCATGTGGAGGCAACATGAGGCAAAGTCAACTTTACTTCTGGTTGTACAGAGAATTAGGTTTATGGGCAAAGGAGTTTGCTGCTGGGTCCTACTCTACTTCCTTTTTTTTTTATATTAACAACTTATTTTTTATTTTTGAATATCACAAACTTCAATCAGAATACTTTAAAAAATATTATTCTGTATGCGCTTAACAAATTTGACAAAGGGCAAGGATCCAATTGACTTGTATTATGCTATGAAGTTTGAACTGAATAGCCAATTCACATATATTTAAAATTGTTAAGTACAGGTAACCATGAATACTTCACTGCATTAATCTGATGGCATCCTACCTCTATGCACACGTTCATGTAACACTACTAGTAATTACCCGGGAGCAGAGGCAAAATGGAGATGGAGGAATTGCCCTACAAAGCAAGTTTAAGGGATTAAACAGCATCGTCATCATCGTCATCACTACTGAGGACAAAGCTGCTGCCTGTGGACTGGGGGGCCCTTCCTCCTTAACATTCCCTAAACCACCTGCAGTCCCTCTCTCATCAGAATCTTCAAACAACTTGTCACTGGAATTGTCATCAAACAACTTCTCGGTGGAATCGTCATCTTTGAACATCTTTTCATCTATGTCTTCATCTTCCTTTACATCTACATCTTCCTCATCTTCTTTTCCATCTGAATCTTCAAACACCTTTTCATCTGCATCGTCTTCTTCATCTTTTTCATTTGCATCTCCCAGCCCCTTTTCTTCTGCATCTTTTTCATCCTCCTTTTCATCCGACTCATTGTCAAATACTTTTTCATATGTTTCTTCCTTCTCATCTGACTCTTCATCAAATTCCTTCTCAGAGCCTTCTTCATCAAACACTTTCCTGGAGCTGTCATCTTTGAATTCTGATTTTTCAGAGTCATTTTCTTCTAACTCTTCTTCAGAAACATTTTCATTACATTCCTTTTCAGAGCCCTCTTCCTCAAAACCTTTCTCAAGGCCGTTTTCTTTTAACTCTTTTTTCAGAGTCATCTTCAAACTGCTTTTCTGAGCACTCTTCAGACCCTTGTTCTGAGCTGTTGTCTTCAGCTGCCTTTTGGGGGCTGGCCTCCTCCTCAGACTCCTGCTCAAGGCCATTCTCATCAGGATTCGTTTTGGGTCTCTTCTTTTTGGACCCTCATTCAGGGCCATTCTTTTTTGACTATTTTTTAGTACTACCCTCTTCATGCTATATCTCGGGGCTGCCTTCTCTGGACTCTCCATTGGAGAAGTCTTCTTCATGCTCTCTTTTGGGACAGCCTTCCTCAAAGTCTCTTTCGAGGCAGCTCTCTTCAGATTCTTTTTTGGGGACAATCTTCTTCAGCCTCTTTTTCAGGGCCACTTCTTTTAGCATCTTTTTCAGAAGCAACTTCTTCATCCTCTTCCCTATCTTCCGTTTTTTCAAACTTCTTTTCATCTATAAGTTCTTCAAATGCCATTTCAGTTGCGGCTTCTTGAACATGCATTTGAGATGTGCCAGGGTGCTCTGAAAAATGCCTAACTCTAGAAGGACCCACCCTTCTGGAGCACAGATGGAATCTGAAAGCTGAAGGCCTCTGTTGGCCTCGGGAGTGTTGGGGAAAGCCTCCCATCCTCTCAGCCTTTCCTCCCTTTCTCTTGTGGTCTCCTCCACCTGATAATCTGTAGTCCCATCCCACACCTGGGCAGTGATTTGATGGCCACCAAACCACATTCCATTGAGGGTTTGAATACAATAACCAGCTTCCTCCGGATCCCTAAAGGACACAGAGGCCAGACCATGAGGGTGCCTATCAAAGAGAAGGAGCTTCCTAATTTGTCCAAACTTTGAACACTCTACTTGAAGGTCTTCTCTGATCTCGTTTGGCACCAGTGGATCATCCTCAAAATCCATATGATGAAACATTTTTGATGATGACAACTTGATCATGGTGTATTCAGGATTGGCCAGCTCTTCTCTAAGGTCTCCAATCCAACTGCTTTTGTTGCATAGACAACTTTTTCTTGAAGTCTTTGCACTTCTTCTTCTGCTTTGAGGTGTCATATTCCCCTTTCAGTTGAAACTTTGCCACATCCATGTGTAATTTGTAGTCTCTAATTTCATCTTCATCCAAAAGTTTTAATGCGAGATCCACAGATTCTCTCTTCATATAACAGCAAAGTCCATCTCCTTTAAGATTTCCTTGATTATCTTTGTAAAGCTTGACCTTAAATTCTTCTGTTTGAAGATCTCTCATAATAATGCAAAACTTGGACATGAGCTGTATAAATTCATCCACTGTAATGTCTGGAGGCAAATCAGACACATATACATTTGTGTTTCTGTCTTCTTCAACATGAAACCATCCTGATTCAGCCTTTCTCTTTTCTCCCCTCTTTTTGAGATAACTGGGTTCGGGAGTTTTTCTTTGTGGAGGTTCTTCTGTAGTCCTAGCACTGACATCTTGGACACTCGCAGTAGAACTAGATGCACCATCATTAGAAAATCCATAATTGGCCTGATATGTAGCAATAAAATCTTCAGTGATCTTGGGGAACCAAGCCTTCTTGTCCAGGTCCCATTCATATAGGGTGTCAGTCAGCTGCTGCCCGAAAGAATCAGTTTCTCCACTGGGATCTTTCTGAGTATCACAGTCCTTGGTGTCTCCATACAATTCTTGCATTCGCAACTGCTCATCAAACTCGTCATTCGCATCCAAGTTGTTGCCACTCATGTTGCCAACTCAGCCCAGGGGCAGGGTCCAGGTGAGCGAAGAGGCCAAGCTGATGCTGGTTCACCCTGCCAGGTCTTGCTGCTGCTGCTCAATCCAGAACACGGCAGGAGCGCAAACACGAGCTGCTGCCACCGATTGGGTCTGAGACGACTGCGGCTCCCGCGGCAACGTCCAGAAACCACTTGAAAATGGAGGCCTACTTAGGCTGATGCAGTCGCCATTGTCCCCTACCCTGCTTCTTAGTCCAGCTCCACCACCCCCTCCCATGGAAGTTAGCTCACTTTGGTAAGAGAGTCTCTTATATGTTTTTGGCTTGAGGCAAACACTGGAGGCTCGTGCTTCCACATGGAGATAAGTACCATTGTGCTTATTACACTATCCTTATGATACATTTCCCAGTTAACTACTCAAAAACCTGTTCACACTCAAAGCCTTTATGCCTCTGATCTTAGTGTTCACACATGGGTCCTAGTCTAGTCTATTCTTTCCCTGTATTATTAGTGGTTCCTACAGCTCTGTAGCATCAATTTAGCATCAATTTGATCCCATTTATATATCTTCCCAAGATTCCTAAATGCTTTGGGCTTACCAGTTTTCATGCTTTGTTGTTTCATATTTTTACATTTCTTCTAGCATCTTAATGTGAGTTTAGGATAAGGGAGACAGGAGCGCATACCTTCCTTTGAATGAATATTTACCATTTTTAATTTACAAATTTTTTAATTTACAATTCAAAACATCAAAACAAAACTTCAAAACTCATATTAATAAAGATGGTTTTATTGAGTTATAGGACAGGGCACATAAAAATCAAATATTTGATTAAAATTTAACCCTTTACTCAAAACTAGAAATTTTAAATATTAATAAGTAAATTTTTTAGCAGATGTCTAAATTGTTAACCACTTATTAATTATTTAAAAACTTTAAGGCAGATATTTACTTATGCACTGAATCCCAAATAGGTAAAAAGAATAATCACCCAAAGTTTGTTATCAATTAAAACAAATTAAAGTTAGTACTTAATTAAAGAAAAATTGTTGCAAGTTAAGGAAATATAGCACATGCTTAATGTCAGTTCCCTCTCCCCATTTCATATTAAAGAATCACATACTCTCCTTTCACTTCTCCTAAGCAGCATAGGAAAATCCCATATATAAAAAAGCTTAAAGTTTAATCTTCCCTAATATTATCTGATCATAAATTTCTTTGGTCAATGGAATGTATGATTTTTTCAACTTATCCATGAAGTAAAGTGGATCAGAAATTTTCAATGGACTAAATCCTTCTTCCACCAACCGAAACTTCTGTAGTTTGAATGTTCCTGTTGTTTCCATCTTTTCCTATAAAACAGTGACCAGGATTAGTGGAGTCAGTCAACATTATGTATAATATACAAATAAAATATTCAACAATATAGACTGTAATATTTAATTATAACATTTTTATATCCAGTGACCATCTCTATTTTCACTACTAATAATTTAACATTAGAAATTTTAAAATGCTCTTTAGAACATTTAAATCTTTACCTTGATTTTCCTGTGAGCTTCATTCAACATATAAATATTATCAATATAGTTAATAACTGATTACAAATATGTCTAAAACATAGAGGTTTATTTCTTCAATCCAATGTCAAGGCAATATTATGTACAAAGAATGCTACTAGACGGCAAGAAGATAAAAGCGATAAAAGACAGCAATCTATTCCATAAGGCAGAATACTGCAAGAACCAGAGGGGGTAAGGAATGATCTAAAACTTGGTTTCCCAAACTATGCACTGAGGTGCTTCATAGTACCTCAGTGAATTGCCAGAGTCCCCATAGGATATTTAAAAATTTCAAGGTAAACCCAGTGACATCTGTTGTCACACTACCAACTACTTGGTCAAGGTAGTTCAGTTTCAATATTAGTTTATGATACATTCTTTTCAATGACATCATATCTTTGAGAAACAGGGTTTTTGGTGGTTGCTATGACAAAAAGCAAGTATAACCAAAAATGAAGGTGGAATATGGAATTAGTCTGGCCCTGTTCAGCACAATCTAATTCCAACATTTGAGGAGCTGTGCAATGCCCAACTTACATCTCCTTATACATGTGGTTATTTAAATATGAAATAAAAGCATTTTTCTTTCCATTTATATGCATTATTTTTTCAAACAGCAACTAATTTATTAGACCTAAATAGTTATTTTGCGTTGTCCTAAGTACTGAATAAATGACTGTTTAGGTATTTGTTTTGGCCCAAGAGTGCCATGAAATAATTACTAAGACACTAAAGATGTTATGAATCGAGAAAGTTTAAGAATCTTTGCTTTAAGGAATTTAAAGGAGACAAGGATATTATCTCTGTGGTAGTTTCAGGCATAGGGAAGCAACCTTGTTTTAAGTCAGATGACAGGCAGGGTCCATACAACGTTCTATGAGTAGTTTGAGCATTTTTATGCATCCTTCTGAACGAATGAAACTAAGTCAACTTTTCTTTGAACCTTCTTCCTTGATCTCATCCTCTACCCAACACTGTCATCACAGAATGAGATGTAACTGTGGAAAAACACATATTCTTTTCTCTTTTTAAAAAAATTAGTTCACATTATATAATTTGACAGTCTGCCTTCTTTAAAAAATAATTATTCCCGGTATGTTTCTCCAGGTTAGGTAATTTTCATCAAAATGGCAATTTTTAATGGTCTCATAAGATCTCATCTAATTATAATATGTTAATTAACCTTACTCTTATTCTTGAACCTATATAGAGAATATTTAAAACTTTTACTACATAAATAATAACATTTTATATATAACATTTGTGCATCTTTAATTATGTCCTAAGGGTAAATTTCTGGAAATGAAATTACTAAATCAAAATATATGCAAATTCTAAGAGCGTGATCACATATTTACCAAATTATTTTTGAGAGAGATGATAACAATTTGTGTTCCCAGAAGCAAAATGAAAGGACCAGTTTAATTTCATCTCAGCCATACTGAGTAATATCACATTTAAACATTTTTTGTAAATTTATTGTCAAAAAGAATCCTTTTTAAATTTGTGCTAAACAGATTTTTAATAAGATAGTTGTCTTATTCATTTTGTCAGAAGTAACTTATATGTTTGCATTTTTTATATCAGACCATTATAATTTATTTATTAAATAATTTTAGTGCCAACTAAGTGTCATTCATTGTGCTAACTATAGCAAATACTGTAATAAACGTAACACTCATGGGCCAAGTTTTTTTAGGTGTTTAATGATCCTAAAATATTTTCTAAATTTGTACAAGACTGATTTAATCTTACAGAGGGGTCCTATGACAAAATGTTTCTTCTACTTAATGACAGTGAATTTTAAGTTGCCCTTGGAGGAAAATGTTTAAAATATTATTTGATCCATCAACTTTCTACTCTACTAAGAATTAAAATCCATTCTTTCTGGGGCAAGATGGGAGGGGCAGGAGGGAGCTGGGTGTGGTTATAAAAGGGTAACGTGAGGGAGCCTTGTGGTGGTGGAATTGTCCATATCTTGACTATGGTCATTGATACATGAAGCTACACAGGTAATAAAAATGTATAGAGCTTAATACACACATACACACAAATGAGTACAAGTAAAACAGAGGAAATTTTAATAAAATGAGTGGATTGTATCAATGTCAATATCCTGGTTGTAATCATTTACACAGGATCTCTCTGTATTGTTTCTTACAAATGCATGTGAATCTACAATTATTTCAAAAATTTCAATTAAAACCGGGTTACTTCTTTTTCATATTTAGCTACCTTTATTATTTCAGAGGACTGCTATGAAAATAATCTGACACAATATATGTAAAAGTTCTTAAAATATTATGTAAATGGAATATGTATTCATGACAGTTTAGATGATGTGTCTCATTGGCCAAGCAGTGACTTGGCCACAAGGATTACCCAGCAAATGCTTTAAAAAAGAATATTAAGTCAGCTATTGCTCTATCAGGGATGTAACAGTGATATGACAAACATATCCAGAAAAGTTCTATGTGATTGGATGTTAAGAGATGATGAGGACTAGCTTTGGGAACTTATATTTGAGGCACAATATTAAATGAATAAATGGCTGGATAAATGAGCAGGCAAAGTTACCCAGGAGCTGAGAAAATTTGTTTTCTTTTTATTGGACTTTACTCCAGCAGCCTAACAAGAGAAAGCCCACCTCTCAAAACCAATGAGTTCAGAATTCCCACAAAATATAAGGTCCCCGAAAGAGACTGGACAGAATGAAGATAAAAAATTAAAGGCAAAATTGCTTAAAGCCAATTGCCTTGAGGGTCTACACACATCCTGCAGACACTTTGATGTCAGCTTGGTAGAACCTAATTTTAGGTACACAGCACCAAATGTCTTCACAAAGCATTAAGGCATGTGTAAGATTTGGGTTTGGCTTGCCACCATCACTGGGACCCTCATTTATCTGATTGAAGAGGAGGAGAGCAACAAATAGGACAATGACAAAGACTTCCTAGCATTTTAATGTCCTCCCTTCTATAATTAGGCTTCAAATATGGCATAAATTAGCATCCTAATGTTTTTCATTGTTCTTGAAATTTTCTAATAAAAATAAAATGCACCTATTATCTAAGCGGTAAATATTATTTTATAACTAAACCATCTCCAGATTTCTGGTCTTAAATTTTATGGGTAGGTAAGATTACCTGAATTCTTAAAAATTGTGGGCAGGCATAAGCTGGTAAAAATGTTACAACTTGTTCATAAACTTTTTCCAAGTCTAAAGACGTATTTGGTTTTAAAGTTATAGAAGCCATTCCTGCTTTTCCTTCACAATCTGAAAAAAAAAGTTTGTAATAGCATCAGTTTTACAAGTGGTAGGTGAACTTTTAAAAAAATCCAGTTAATTACACACTAATTGTTACAAATATAGACATTACATCTATTGCAGCAATAACAATGCAACAGTATCATAATAAGTGGGTCTTTCCCTGAGCATATGATTTACTCCCTAGAAATGATTTAGGAGAAAGGAAGTGCAGAGTCTATGTTTAATTGTTTACACTACAAAAGCGAACTAGATGGAATAGAAAACACCATAAGTGACCCATAATATGCATCCTGCCACTATTATTATAAAATATTAAGAGGAAATATTTTTTAAAGGCAACTATATTTGAGAGAAATGTCCATGTTAAGCATCAATGCAAAAAATAAAGGGTATTATTCAATATCTTCAAGTTAAGAAACTAGAGGCAGGTATTTCCACAACTAATTCCACAGATCGCTTACTGCTTATCATGCCACCTTTTTTCCAGGGCTATGGAATCTCTTGTAGCATTTTCCCAGCACCCAGTGCCTGTCTATTAGAGTTAACGTCCTCTTTCTTTGCCCCCCATCCAAACATTCCCACACTCAGTGTCCCCTGCACCTACAAACATTAATTGGAAAATACTGTCATTTGCTTAAAAAAAAAAAAAGGCAGTAAAGGGGAATAGCTGTCCTGTGATTTCAAGTTGGTCACTTTTCTTTGCCATTGTCTCACCAATGTGAGACAATCCTCATAGGCATACTTATAATGATAAATGAGGCCAACCACATTTTAAAATAATTTCTGAAAAAGATTCAACTTAACTACAAGTCAGTGTTATTAAACATTTAAATTAGAACAAGTTCCTATTTAGTGGTATGTATAAACTCTAGTCATCAAGAGAAAAATAATAGACCATTGAAAAGCTCTAAATATTCTAGCAGTGAGTCACTGATCAGAGTTTTCAAGATCTGCTTAGAAATACACACATACATTAAAATGAAGTTGGTACCTTTCCCCTGGTGTGACCACGAAGTTTGCGAGCTTGGTCTAGGGCATTACTTGCCAAGCCAAAACTAAGATATTTATTTTAATATGTGAAAAATGAAATGCTGAATTAATAAAATTGTTGCAAAGTGAAAGGAAAGTGGCACATTCTGAGAACCATTTCCAAACCTGAAATATATTCATACCTGGTACAGCCACACCATAGACATTTGTGTCCTGTATGAAATCCAACATTCCAATAATATCAGCAACCTCTGTGGTTGCAATATTTTCCCCTTTCCATCTAAACAAAAAACAAGTTCCAGTTAGTTACCTATACTTGAAGAATGAGGTGCCCAGCTTTAAGTTTTAGTGCCTTGCATTTGGCTCTATGCAAGCACCTAATAATAAAAAATAATGGCAGTTTTCAAAATGAAAAACATTTCAAAGAAGAACATTTTTGAGAAGTCAACAAAGTTAGTATCTGTTTTTTATTTAAAATTACATCAGTATCTGTTTTTTGTTTGTTTGTTTGTTTTTGAAGTACGCGGGCCTCTCACTGTCGTGGCCTCTCCCGTTGCGGAGCACAGGCTCCGGACGCGCAGGCTCAGTGGCCATGGCTCACGGGCCTAGCCGCTCCGTGGCATGTGGGATCTTCCTGGACCGGGGCACGAACCCGTGTCCCCTGCATCGGCAGGCGGACTCTCAACCACTGCGCCACCAGGGGAGCCCAGTATCTGTTTTTTTATTTAAAATTACATTATCTGTGTCTCATTGGTATCAACTGCTACTGTAAAAGGGTTTTTTTAATATGTCATAAAAAATAAAATAACAACAAATCCCTCTTTGTTTTGTAATATAATAACAGTGAAGTACAAAGCATTCTCTATCTCTAATGAGAGAAAAAACTGAAAGGAAAGCTATAGTTGTCTTTTGGTGTACTGACCCCCTTGAATTTCTAGGAATTAACCCCTTTGGATCTTTTAATGCATATGAATGTTTTAATTAAAATGATTTTACATAAGGTGACCTCCTAACATGTCACAAAGAAGGTGAGGAAATAGGAGGTATAATTCATTTATTCATTCAAACGTTTTTGGACTGTCTACTGTCTGTCCTCTACTGTTCTATAGTCATTGATTAGTAAAGAAAAATAAATTCATAAGCCTAAAATAACCCTAAGGAATTAAAAAAGCAAATATAAGAAAGGGAAATTTTGCTGTTTCACTATTTTTGCCATTAGGTCAAGAATTAGACCATATTTGACTAAATTGGTTTTCTGTTTTAACCCTACCAATTAGACTTCACATCAGCCTGACTGTATCATATGCTAAAAAAAAAAGGAGCTCACTGATTTGGACACAAATGATTCATTAAGATAATTACAAAAATGACATCAAAATGTAACTTATGTTTCAATCTAGAAACAGATGCGCAGTGAATTTTTAAACTGGGAGACATTATTGAGATAAAAGCTCTCTGTTCCCTGAAGGTAGACAGCAGGTGGTGTATAATGTTTCCACAGAGCCTCACTCAGAGCAGGGTTCACAATCACGGAGCAAGCTTTGCAACCGACGCTACTTCATACCTGAAAGTGTCTCCAATACGGTCCCAAAAAAAAAGGAAATTCTCCTGGTCTTGGACCATTAAATCTCCGGTGTTAAAGTAAACATCTCCCTTCTTAAAAACGTCACAAAGCAATTTCTTTTCTGTGTGCTTCCTATTTCCAGCATAGCCAAAGAAGGGATTCTTTGCATTCACTGGAGAAATGAGAAGTCCAGGTTCCCCTGGGAGAGACGTATTTTCAGTGGTTTGATTAAAACTATTATTACACACACCATGCATGTACCTATGTTACATATGACCAACACATCCAGTGTAGCTTATCTTACTTTCCTCTGAACTTATTTTTATTATATTTGACATCAATTACTCTGGGTGCCTAAATCTAACACCATTTCACAGACTGCCAAAGCACAAATCACTTTGGAAAAACTAACAAAAAGGAAATTGAATGTAAAGAAAGGAATATTAAATTTATTTTACATCCTGGGTGGATACAGCAATGGCTACTTTTTTTGATTATGTAGATTCTAACACTGATAATAATGACAATTATATAAATAACAACTACAATAATAATTTTAAATAAGATTATGATGGTAGCAATATTTATTTATTGGGCACTTACTATGGAGCAAGCCCCATGAGAAATGCAACTGTCACCTTATTAATTTTTCAAAGAAATCCTTTGAAATTGATCATTATAATCCCTATTTCACAGGGAAGGCACTAGGGTCCAGAAGAAGGAAGTATGTTAGCAAAGCCCAACAGATAAAAAGGAATGGACCTAGAACTCAAATTCAAGTCCCTATGATTTTTCTGTACAATATTATCTCTGATTTAATAAATATGTTATTAGAAGCTTAAGAATATGTTTTATTCCTCTGGAATGTTACTCTGGAAATCCTCAATGGACAGGAGATAAGCCACGAAATTTATTAGTTTTACTTACATTTAGACACATTATTTAAAATAATTTTTAATCAGACTTATTAAAGTTAATCAAGATACTGCCCAGCAATCAACAAGGTAACTACTTCTAAGAGTAGAAGACAAAGGGGAGCAGCAATCACTTCCCCAGAAGATTTCAAGGCCATTGTTGGCTTGTTTTGGCCACTGTGAAGACAACTAACATCTATGTGATGGGTTAGATGAGGCTGTATTCCAGCAAACTCTAAAGCGATTTATGTCATTTTAACACTCTCTTTTCAATTCTTATTGCTCCCACTCCTCTGGACATTATGGGTTCCAAGGGCACACATGCCACTGGCCAAGACTAGCCTGCCCTGACTCAGCAGGGACCCCTCACTGTCACTGTCATCACCGACACCATCATTATCATCGTTAGCATAATCACTGCCATTGTTACACTTATTGAGCACTTTCTGGGTACCGGTCACTATTCTGAGCACTTTACATATGTATCCCATCTCATCCTCATCACAAACCTGTAAGACAGGGCCTCATATTGTATTCATTTTACAAGTGAAATTGAGGAAGAAAAAGTAATTTGCCCAATATTACACAGCTGCCAAATGTTGAAGTTGGAATGTTTTTAACCAGGTCCATCTGAATCCAAAGGCTCTCCTCCCTCACGTATCCCATCCATCTACATCCCCTATATACATTTCAGAATTCTCTAAGTCTCTTATATTTCCCTTAAAATTTATGCTTTATTTTTCTTCTTCAGGACACAGGTGATAGTTTCTTCACTGACAAATTAATTATTGCGAATGCTTAAAAAGGTCAGAGTGTATACTTATCTTTCCCTCCCAGGCATACTTTATGAAAGACACAATGCTTTAATGTAAAATAAAATTGAGCAATCCATAATGAGAATTACAAAATTGTAAAGCAGATATTTGGGGACAATCTGTTTTTGAAAAACCCTGAGGTTGCATAAGTAGTTCTGGGATTCAAGTTCCAATATCGGATATTATTGTAATTGTAATAAATAAAACACACTAGAAAAGAGTGCTTAAATAAAGTTCTTTGCAATCTCCTTAGAAGTGACTTTTTTCTTAGATGCTGTCTATAGAGTTGAATTAGAGAAAGATATTTGATAAACGCTCTTGAAATTCAGAGGATTGGGAAATTTGTTTTTAAAAAGACGAGGCTTATATTTTTGTCCAATCTTTCAGCTACCAGGAAAACAACCAAAACCCTAAAACTAAAACAAAGAAACCCGGGTCTGTGACCTTTAGCTCCATATTTGAAGTCATCTCTGAAATGTAGTTTAAACATATTCTGAGGCAATAAAAAGTAACTTTGGCCTGATTCTTTCAGACTGGATCTCAAACCAATTCTAAGGGCACATCTCTACATTTAATTTTCTAGATTGATTATATGCAGCCGCATGTTAACTGGGGCACTTGCTTTCATTAAAATTTCTAACCCAAAACTATGAGAAAGACTAGCCTGGTGGAGGAGGAGTGGGAGGAAGAAGAGAAAGGGGGGGAGGTAACTGGCCACATGACAAGCCCTCCAGAGGGCTCTGCATACATCATCTCATTAAACTATCAACAATCACCTCCCGAAAGAAATACTGCCACCTCCACTCTGCATATGAAGAAAATGAGACTCAGACAGGTTGAGTGACCTACCCAAAGCTGGACAGTTTCTAAGTGTGAGAGCCCAGATTTAAATCCAAGTCTGTCTCACTTTCCACTATACATAGAATCAGAAATTGCCATTAATTTTTATATTATATCTTGGTGGTACAGGACATCAGACATATGCCACTGTAAGAGTGGTGGATTAAGAAAACTATAAGCCCACAGTAATCACTTTTAAATTTTCGTAATTACCATCTGAGTGACCCACGTGGGGCCTCTAACTTCTAATAATTAAATCATTCTACCTGTATTAAAATTCCATTAAATTAGAAATAACCATTCTTTCTCTTCTAAATTCAGTAATTAAAGAGAAATTCAGGAACTTTGCCTGAGGAGACATCTTCAAATACAAGAATCTTACCTTTTTTCACATGACTACACCAGCCGTGTTCATTTCTAATGGGTTCATCTTTCTGAAAATCATACTTTATCAAGTCAAAAGTGAAAAAAAGCTGCAAAAACAAAATGAAACAAAAACAAGATTTAGTTATTTACTTGTGCAATGACATCTCCTGGTAGTAGATTTAAATCTCAGTCAACTGAAATACAGAATTAGAATGTGGATTTATTAAAACAAGTAAGCTTTCCTGGTAAAAAGTTAAATAAATATTTAAAAATCAAAACTGAAGGTGTTAGTAACCAGTGCTCATGTACTGGCATTTACTTTCACTTCTTTTATGCTGCACCCTACCTTAGAAAAGCCTTACTAATTTTAATCTTTTTTTAAAGTTTTTTTTTTTTGATGTGGACCATTTTTAAAGTCTTTATTGAACCTGTTACAGTATTGCTTCTGTTTTATGTTTTGGTTTTTTGGCCCCGAGGCATGTGGGATCTTAGCTCCCCGACCAGGGATCGAGATCTTAACCACTGGACAGCCAAGGAACTCCCCTAATTTGAGTACCAGGAAGCAATCCTTGCATGAAATCACATACTCTGCTAACTATAGTTAAGAGGACACTTTCTTGCCTTCTCTTTTTTTGCAATTTTTCAAACATCCCTTGAAATGGAAAGTTTTAATAGAACTAAAATGTCAACTATGTGAATGCAAGGATTGTGTTGTGTATTTTAACTTACGATTCCTTGAAAAGAGATTAGATGCCTCAAAAGTACTTGTTTTTGTCACTTACTTAGACCTTTTCCCCAGGCCTTTCAACTTAATGTCCTTAAACTAACCCTCAGTACTTCTGTACACAGTTGTGGTGTAAGATGGAAATTTGTTGGAACATCCTCATCACATCAGGAAACAAGCTCCTTGGACATCTCTCCTTGACCCCCAATATTTCCAGCTCCTCTGCTCTTGTAACATTCATATTACCATGTCATGCAGATTCACAGATCCTCAAAATCTGACCCTGGGAGAGAACTGCACATTGGTTCAATCCAACTCCCTCATTTCATGCATAAGAAAATTGAGGTTTTCCCAATCAATCAAACAAGCAATCTTATTAAGCTGAACCAGCACATAGTAAACTAAAATGGAGGTGATAAAATGAAGTGAGAAAAGATAATAATTAGGAAGGACAAACAAAAGGAAGGAGGAGCGTGAGGAGAAGGAGAGAAATGAACAAATAAAGAACAAATGGGAAAATATGAATAAAATTAATGAGATAAATGTAATAGTATTTTTTTTTTTTTTTTTTTTTTTTTTGCAGTACGCGGGCCTTCCACCATTACGGCCTCTCCCACTGCGGACCACAGGCTCCGGACGCGCAGGGCCAGCGGCCATGGCTCATGGGCCCAGCCGCTCCGCGGCATGTGGGATCCTCCCAGACCTGGACACGAACCCACGTCCCCTGCATCGGCAGGCGGACTCTCAACCACTGCGCCACCAGGGAAGCCCTGTAATAGTATTATTTATTATCAAAGACTAAACACAAACATCTCAGGAAAGTCAGCATGTAACTACAACCACGATTCATTGCTTGAATTAAAATACAAATGAGAGCAACTAATATATATATATTTTATAAATTTATTTATTTATTTATTTATTATTTTTGGCTGTGTTGGGTCTTCGTTGCTGCGTGTACGCTTTCTCTACTTGGGGTAATGGGGGCTACTCTTCATTGCAGTGCACAGGCTTCTCATTGAGATGGCTTCTATTGTTGAGATGGCTCTAGGCGCACAGGCTCAGTAGTTGTGGCACGTGGGCTTAGTTGCTCCGCGGCACGTGGGATCTTCCTGGATCAGGGATTGAACCCGTATCCCCTGCATTCACGGGCAGATTCTTTTTTTTTTTTTTTTTTTTTTTTTTTTTTTTTTTTTTTTTTTTTTTTTTTTTTGCGGTATGCGGGCCTCTCACTGTTGTGGCCTCCCCCGTCGCGGAGCACAGGCTCCGGACGCGCAGGCTCCGGACGCGCAGGCTCAGCGGCCATGGCTCACGGGCCCAGCCGCTCCGCGGCATATGGGATCCTCCCAGACCGGGGCACGAACCCGTATCCCCTGCATCGGCAGGCGGACTCTCAACCACTTGCGCCACCAGGGAGGCCCCACGGGCAGATTCTTAACCACTGAGCAACTAATATTGATTGAGTACTTACTGTGTCTCAGTCACTGTGCTAAGAGCTTTTAATTTAATCATCAAAAACCCTATAAGGTAGAAATTAATATTACCCTATTTTAAGATGAGGGCCAATGAAAGAGACAGCAAAGCAAAAAAATTGTTACTCTTAACATAAAGATTCCTATTAAAATGCAAGTTTGCATCTTGTTGGTCTTTGTAATTGGGCTAATAGGATATTAGCAACTTGCCTAATGACTGGTCAAAAGAAAGATTCCAGAGGTTCCAGAACTGCATTTATCATTTTGGCCAAACTAGAACAGAGTCCTTTTTATTACTCTCTCCTGTTTTAACATGCTTTATATTTTGAAAAATTTGCCCAGCAACTGGTAATATCATCTTCAACATTATTTCTTTTAGATTAATTTGGCAACCACACACATGGGTAAGATTCATTCCACACCAAATCACTGTTCAGTGCACCTGTTATCAGATACAGGGGACTTTATGGTCAGAAATTGAGTAATTTTATAATACAAATGAAATTTAAATATATCACAGCACCTTCTAGAAGTAGCCTGAATCAGAGCATTAAGTCTCAGCTAGAAGGATTTCTATTTTTTTTCCTGCCTTCAAGAGGACCCATGAGGTTACAAAAATGGTTATGTTATAATAACACAAATAAAGAAATAGATGCCACACTTCAGTATCTCTTAAATGTATAGTATACATACATGTACAGGTATAGGTATAGGAAGAGGTATACATGGCCAGAACACAGCTGCAGGGGGTCTCATTTGTAACAGTCTAGACAAATGGGTCCCCAGAACTGTACAGCATACATCTATGTGACTGTGCACACTGGCCCTTGGAGTTCCCACACATACCTGTATGCTTTTGCATATTCAGATTTGTAAATTTAGAAGTTAGAAAGGGAACACAAAAATTATTTCCTCTTTAAATAAATGAGTAGACTTTGAATCCAGAAGAAAGTGACTTGTCAAAGTCAAAAAGTCAGGTAGTGGCAGAGCTGGAACTAGAGCCCTAGTTACAGTGATTCCAATTCAGGATTTTTTGCCTCAGCGTTATACTACATTGCTTTGACCTATACAGTACAGGCTCATTTATCCCACACCATAGGTAAAGGGTGGTTTCTCTGTTTCCTTAAACAGAAGACCCTTAAAAGATACAAACACACACACACACACTCATAAACTTATCATCTATCATAAATATACATTTATATACCTATAGTAACATGTAATATTATATAGAGTTGGGACATTATGAATACTCATTTCCAGGATGCACTGTTATGCAACAGCATAGTTTTCTGAATGGTTCGCAGACTTGTATTTAAAAAACAATCATTTGAAAAAAATCAAGTAAAACAGAAAAATAAGAAGAAAAAGTTAAATTTCCCCAAATTTTAACCAAAAGTAAACCATTCTTAACATGGTGTAATATATTCTCAATACAAAGTGATCCGTGGCCATTCTACCTAAAATTTCAAAAACGCCTCCCAATACACATGCACACACACACACAATCTCCTTTCCCTGTTTAATTTTCCTCTTTTGCACTTATGAGTATGTGCTATAGACTGTATTTTATTTATTAATCTTGTCTGTTTTCTGTCTTCCTCAATAGAACATGACCTGCACATGGGCAGGAATTTATGTGCATTTTGTTCACTGTGCTCACTTGTGTCAGACATACTGGAAACTTATTATAAATATATATAAAGAAAGGCATTTGATGAACATCATTACAAATGCATTTAAATCAATAGAGGGAAAGGTATGAAACTGATTAGTAAAATAATTTATGAAAAATGAAATCACACCATTCTAGTAAATGCAATCAATTTAAATTTTCTTGAATTTAACAAAAGAAAATGGAACCAAAGTTAAACTAAAATGTGTCTTTAGCATAAGAGATACCAGTCCCTATGGGATAAAAGAATTTAACTTTAACCACAAATTTAATTAGAGGCCTGGCCTTTGCTCTCAGCTTCTGGGAGATAATCTCAAAGCCCTCACAATGTCATGAGGGACAGGACTTTTTATTTGCCTAAGGACCTTGGGCAACCAGATAGTAACTCTATGATTGAGAGTGGGTCTCTGAGCCATGCCAATAATGTTATGTAGGGTTGGGCTTTGGGTCACCCAGCTTGAACTCCTGAGGGACTGGAGGTGGAGGTTGACCACAGAGGCAGCCAACTAGATTTAAAAGATTGAGCACCTGCAAAAGACTCTGGACATCAAGGCTGGATGAGCTTCCTGAGTTGGCAATACTCCATGTATTGTCACACATCAATTCCAGGAGAGTAATACCCTCCTGACTTCACAAGAGAGGATAACTGGAAGCTTTGCATTTGTTACCCTCCTGGATTCTACTCTACTGTTCCTTCCCTTGACTGATGTTAATCTATATCCTTTAGGTGTAATAAACTGTAACTATTATATGGTTTTTGGTGAGTTTTGTGTTCCTTCCAGTGAATTATCAAACTTAAAGGTGGTCTTAGGGACTCCCAAACTGCAACTGATGTCAGATGTGAAGGTGGTCCCACGTGAACTGCTTTCTAACTTCACAGTTGGCTAAATTTCTTAGTCTCTAAAAGACGCCTACTTTAAGACAATAAAAGAAGTTTATACAAATTTGAGCAAAAGGAGCCTTTTTATTAAGTCTCATACTTTACTTTGTATCTATGGATTTACCACCATAAAAGATGAGATAATCAATACTTATACCTTCTTCTCTCCTCCCACACAATTACCATTTTTGTTAGTTATAAGTATTCTTATATTGTCAGGATTTATACTTCCATTTGATCTATAAACATAATTCAGAGCTTTTCAATCCTCTATATTTAAGTGGATTCAATCAAACCTTTCAAGTGAAGGTGGTTCCTTCCATTTCTAAACTGCTTTATCCTCAGGTTCACTAGAATTTTTCATTCAGTGAATATAAAGTAGTGTATTTCTGTAAGTACATGGGAATTATATTCTCTGATTTCTTAAAAGTTTGAGAACACTACTTTGTTGCCTTTGGACTTGTAGGACAAGTTTGCTAGAACTAAAATTCTTAGGTGAAAACATTACTTTCTTTTTTGGGGGGCACTGAGTGTAATGTTTTTGTTTCAAAAGATGCCTGAGACATTTCCCATCTTCACCGTATACTTTGTACATCTTTTGCTTTTTCTGCCTTAGCATCTTCTTATGGTTCTTCAATTTACATTCAGTAATTTCACCAGAATATATATATTTTCTGATGGTCATTCTGTACCATATTTTTCCCCCTGGAACATAATGTGCTCTTTTGCTAAAGATTCAAATCTTTATTTTCAGGAATTTTTCATCTATTAGGTTTCAGATAGTTTTTTTCACTTTGATTTGTTTTCTTCTACCAGAACATGAACGAAGCACATGTCAGATCATTGTCTATGTTTTCAAAATTTACCTTTTTAATTTATTTTATATTATTATTTGCTTATTCTTTACGTCTGCGTGACTCCTTAATCGCATCCATCTTGCTAACAATCTTTTCAGTCTTGTTTATTTTTAAGTCCTTCAGTGTGGTGTTCAGCTCTGTAATATTTTCATTTTTCCCTTTTATTCTTTTTCCTTTGGGTTGAGCATGCCTACTTTCCAACTCCATTTGTTGATCTATGATTTCCTTGCATTTTCCTTTGAGCTCTTATGTTTTTTTGTTTTGTTTTGTTTTGTTTTTTTGCGGTATGTGGGCCTCGCGCCGTTGTGGCCTCTCCCGTTGCGGAGCACAGGCTCCGGACGCTCAGGCTCAACGGCCATGGCTCACGGGCCCAGCTGCTCCGCGGCATGTGGGATCCTCCCGGACCGGGGCACGAACCCGTGTCCCCTGCATCGGCAGGCGGACTCTCAACCACTGCGCCACCAGGGAAGCCCGAGCTCTTATGTTTAAAGAGAATATTATTATAATTTTTTGAACCTATGGGAAATTGTTTTCCTAAACATTTTCTGGCCATTTGGGGGGACTTATTATTTTGATATTCATACATATATTTTTAGTTGTTTTTTATTTAGATTCATTTTCTCCCTTTCTTTCAAGTTTTAGTTCCTCTAAGGATTTCATGTTTGTTCCTTCCCAATTATTACTACTGGGCATAGAAAAGGAGAAGGCGGTCCCCAATTTTTACTTGGATTTATCTCTCAAATGCACTGTCACTAAAGTTTTTATATTATTTGCTTTGGGGGCGTATATGGGACACACCTCCCTTCAGTTTCATGCATTTAAATAGTAAGCACAGGAATAATAGCACAGAAGAAGGACATTTGGGTCAGAGGAACTCTGTTGCTGCTTCATCTTTTTCTTTCAGTTTTAACATCCTATCTCCATTTAGAGGCTGATTCATCTCTGAGACGGTAAGTGTAAGCCTCCAATAAGTTTAAATTTTTTAGAGACACACTTAAATCTCCTCACATAGTTATGAAACAGTTATTGGTTCAATTTTTTTCTGATTATCTGCTACGTAATGAAACAACATGCAAATGAAATGATAAAAGACTACAATTCACATGACATTGGGTACTTTTTTTTTTTCGTTTTCAAACTGAAGAAAAAAAAAAACAGCAAAAAAAAATCAGAAGTTGCCCAAATAAATTGGAGACAATAATAACTTCCTGCATTGTGGACATTATAACAGTCTGACAGGGACTTTAAGATATTAGAAAATTATAATGAGGTCAAGCCAGTAATACAAAATACAAATCTTCATTGTGTTCCTATTACATGATTACCTAGGAATGACTCAGCTTCACCAAAAGGCTTTAATTATGAATACCAAATTTTTAATGGAACCAGCGCAATCCATTGAGAAAATTAACTGTAAAGAATGTAATAGGGCCTCCCTGGTGGCGCAGTGGTTGAGAGTCCGCCTGCCGATGCAGGGGATACGGGTTCGTGCCCCGATCTGGGAGGATCCCATATGCCGCGGAGCGGCTGGGCCCGTGAGCCATGGCCGCTGGGCCTGCGCATCCAGAGCCTGTGCTCCGCAACGGGAGAGGCCACAACAGTGAGAGGCCCGCATACCGCAAAAAGAAAAAAAAAAAAAAAAAGAATGTAATAATACTCGGTAATATCAGCACTTACTTTCCCCCAATTATTTTTGTTCGCAATGCACATGTATTTCTGAAATGTCAACAAGACCCTCACAGTCCCACAAAACGCATTATAAAAATAGTATGTACCTTCTTTAAGTTTCAAACATTAGGTCAATTTATACCAGCTTTGAATCTATTTCTTTACTCTTTAAAAATTATACTTTTATCTCGTTTGATAATCCTCACTAAATGTTTCTTTTTACTTTTTAAAATTATGCTTTTTATTGCTTCCTTTTATACTCTTTGAGTTTATTTTAGTTGTTTTTTAAAATTAACTTACAGAAATGGATATTTATCTCACTAATTTTCAGCTATTCTTATCTGAGTTTTGAAATGTAACATTTTCATTATGATTCAGCTTAAATTATTTTCTATTTCTATTTCTCTATTATGATTTTTTTCTTTGACTCATAGAAATTTAGAGATGTTTCACTTCCAAATATATAGGAGATGATCTAGCTGTTATTCTAAACATTTCTATCTTAATTAAACTGTGGTCAGAGAACATAATCCATATATACTCAAGCCTATGAAATTTGCTGGAATTCCCTATGTGGTCCTGTAATCTTTGTGAATGTGTGATAAACACTTAAAAATAATGGATATTCTGCAGTTTTTAAATGCAGTGCCCTATATATGTTCATTAGTTCAAATAGTTTAGTTATTGTATTATTCTAATACACTATGTCATTGAAAAAACTTTTTGCATGTTCTATCAAATAATAAAGAGCTAAAATAAAATATTCTACTATGATTCTGGATTTGTTTGTTTCCCCTTGAGGTTATATAAATTTTGATACTTTTAAAAATTTTTCATTTTTATTATTTAAAAATAATATTGTTGAATATAAATTCTATTTTGATAATTATTTCTTCCAAACAAGTTGAAGATATCTGTCCATTATATTTTGTCTTCCATGGTTGCTGTTGAGAAA
The DNA here is from genome assembly GCF_025265405.1 of Mesoplodon densirostris. Classification (NCBI taxonomy): domain Eukaryota; kingdom Metazoa; phylum Chordata; class Mammalia; order Artiodactyla; family Ziphiidae; genus Mesoplodon; species Mesoplodon densirostris. The sequence goes on along the minus strand of NC_082663.1, from coordinate 109,303,053 downwards.
TTAGCTGTCTTTTACTCCTAAGAAGGTAATTTTTTGGCTACTTTAAAAATTTTAGTGATATCTTGACATAGTTTTTAAGGAAACCATATATTAGAAGCCTACATATAATTTTTGAGTGATATAAAAATGAATGGAAAGTAGAAATAGTGGGTTGAAAACACAGAAAATGGAGTCAAATTAATATATGTCGGGACCTATGCTTGTTTATACATTATATCATTAAATTTGAAAACCGAACAAAAGAACTAACTATCATTATCCCCATATTACAGGGGGAAAAGATGGGAGATAATTGAGGTTTTCACAGTCTATGGCACCACAGTTCATCTAGTGGCCACTATGTTATTTATAGAAGTTCTCAAATTTTAAAAAAAGGTGATAATATTTAGCATAATTTACAAGCACAAAGTCTAGAGGAGAGGTTAGCAGATCTCAATATATTTCCTTTGTAAAGAAAATATTGTACTTACTTTGTGAAGGAAATTTGCTCTCCCAACTGATCCAATTTTCCCAGTGTGATTCATGAAACAAATGTTTCCTTCAGTAGCTCCATAAAGCTCACACATCTTAATATTTCCAAATCTGTCTAAAAATTCTCTCCATACGTCACTCCGTATGCCATTTCCAACTGCCAAACGTACCCGATGATCCTTTTCTCCTTCTCTCTGTTAGAAAAGATTTTACTTATAATTTATTATTTCCAGTTCCCAATTTTTTCTTTCGTTGCTATTACTTAAATAGCAACCATCCAGAAGTAAGTTGCGTGTGTGCAATAATGCAAAGGAGTAAAAAAAATATCATGTAAGTCCATGGCAGAACTAAGTCCAATAGCTAATGAAACTAACACTGGCCCAGAGTAATATAGCTTTATTTCCCTATATCTGGCAAAATCGCTTCCTAATTTGAGATGCTGAAGTCTTATTTTTCCTGAAATATGCTTTCTTCCTTACCAGAATGGAGGTTCCTCAAAAAATTAAAAGTAGAACTACCATATGATCCAACAATTCCACTCCTGGGTATTTATCTGAAGAAAACAAAAACTCTAATTCAAAAAGATACTGCACCCCATGTTCATTGCAGCATTATTTACAATAGCCAAGACATGGAAGCAACCTAAATGCCCATCAATATATGAATGAAGAAAATGTGGTATATATACACAATGGAATATTATTCAGTCATAAAGAAGAATGAAATCTTACCATTTGTGACAACATGGATGGACCTTGAGGGCATTATGCTAAGTGAAATAAGTCAGACAAAGAAAGACAAATTCTGTATGATCTCACATATATGTGGCATCTAAAAAAAACAAACAACAGCAAAAGCAAAAACCCAAAACCCTGAGCAGAGAACAGATTGGTGGTTGCCAGGGGCAGGGTGAGGAGCAGGCAAAAATGGGTAAAGGGGGTCAAAAGGTACAAATTTCTAGTTATAAAATAAATAAGTCCTGGGGATGTACTGTACAGCGTGGTGACTATAATTAACAATACTGAATTGCATATCTGAAAGTTGCTAAGAGAGTAGAGTTGACCCTTGAACAACCAGGGATTAGGGACAAGGACCCTCCATGCAGTAGAAAATCCAAATGTAATTTCTAGTCAGTTCTCAGTATCACCAGTTTCACATCCACAGATTCAACCAACTGCAGATCATGTAGTACTGTGATATTTACTACTGAAAAAATCTGCATATAAGTGGACATGTACAGCTCAAACCCATGCTATTCAAGGGTCAACTGTAAATCTTAAAGTTCTCATCACAAGAAAACGAAAATTTGCAACTATGTATGGTGTTGAATGTTAATTAGACTTATATTGGTGATCAATTTGCAATATATACAGTATATTGAATCATTACATTGTACACCTGAAACTATATGTTTTATGTCAGTTATACCTCAATTAAAAAATTAGAGTAAGAATATAGTATCAGCTTAGTAATGGTAAATCCATGATTCCTTCTGAAGTACCTCCAACCTTACAAAAGTAACACAAAATAACAAGAAATAACAATAAATAGACAACAATAATAGAGAAATCAATGTCCCTGACACAATTAAAAATTATCCAATGAACACATTCTTTACCTTAGTTCCTTCTCCGTCTTAAAGGAGATTTTAATCTATTAACTCTCAAGAACAAAGACAATGTGAAAGGTAATTTCAAAAACTGAAAGGTGAATAGATAAAAGGCATGTGACTAAGCAGAGTAGTTAATTCTGAAATCTAAGCCCACAGTTGAGAACGCAAGACATGCTCCTAAGAGTGTCAAGGAAACAACAAAAAAATGAGGAAGGCAGAAGACTTGGCTGGAAATTTGTTTAAGAAGCATCTGCACCCTTAGACACCCTGATTCGGATAATACATCTGGGAGTCTGACCTCTGCACACTGGTCAAACACTGGAGACACTCTCTGGAGAAGCCCAACCAGATACCATTTCAGGTGCAGGAATCTACTGAAAACAGTAAGTTCAATGCAAGCTTGAATACTAAATGGTGAGAACTCAGAGCCAAACTAATCTACAGAGGTAGAAATCAGAATATTGTTCACATTTGGTAGGACAATGACTGATATTTTGATGACAACCAGGGGGAATATCTTCAAGAAGAAAATAAATAAAATTGATTAAAAATACTTGAAGTGTTGTTAAATCACATTCAGAAATTCGGGCTATGATGGAGAGATGAATTAGTAACAGGCATTTAGAAAGCAAAATTTAAAAAGTCAATTATTTTCAGTAATAAAAAGTTAAAAATTGTTATTTTATTTTAAATACATTATGTGTCAGCTATGAATAAAAAACATGTAATTTTTATAATGAAAAAACTTATTATCAAAGTATTTTAAAATGATCATAATTAGATTGGTGCCATAAAGGGATAAGAAACATATGTGTGTGAATATGTGAGTAGGAAGCCAGGTAGATGATAGTTAAGACTGAAAAATCAAGAAATAGTAACATACATGTTTTATTAAGAAATATGGAAGTAAATAAAACCCAAAATATCTTAAAATAATTAAATATGTTTACCTCTAGAGGTCAAGTATTGATAGGAGGGGGTATTGTTTTCTTGAGAGTACTATTTGATTTTTCAGAATTGTAAAAGAAGTAATTTAATAAAATAAAAATTAAATTAAAAAAATAAGATAAGAGCCGAGGTTGTGGATACATCAGAATCTGACTTGCTGATTTCCTTAGGCCCTTAAACCCTTAAGGGTTTAAGGTAAATATTCCACTGATAGAAACAAACAAACAAACAAACAAAACAAACAAACAAAAACCTCAATCAAAGTAGCTACTTCCAAGACAGAGGATTCTTTTCTACCACTAAATACTACCAGAAGCAATTCTGTCCTGGTTCCACCTCCCATGGGCATGTCCAGTATTGCCGAGCTGGCATGGAACTAGCTCTTGGATTTTTCACTGCCATTTTCATATATAAAACAGTAGTGTTGCAAATCTTAGGATTTATTCTCTTTAACAGAGAACAATCTTTTATTTTTATTTATTTATTTTTAATTAATTAATTTATTAATAAAATTTTTTTTTTGGCTGCGTTGGGTCTTCAATGCTGCGCGCGGGCTTTCTCTAGTTGTGGCAAGCGGGGGCTACTCTTTGTTGCGGCTTCTCATTTCTCATTGCAGTGGCTTCTCTTGTTGCTGAGCACAGGCTCTAGGTGCGTGGGCTTCAGTAGTTGTGGCGCATGGGCTCAGTAGTTGTGGCTTGCGGGCTCTAGAGCACAGGCTAAGTAGTTGTGGCGCACGGGCTTAGTTGCTCCACAGCGTGTGGGATCTTCCTGGACCAGGGATCAAACCCATGTCCCCTGCATTGGCAGGCAGATTCTTAACCACTGCACCACAAGGGAAGCCCAGAAAACAATCATGATTCTTGGATGCTTTTCAGGTTAGAGATGAGTTTTAGCAAGTATTATTTATAAAATGAATTGGCACACTCTAGAAAACCAGTAAGAAGATGGTTTACAAACCAAATTCCAGACTTTAACCTGTGTGGGCTATATAGCTATACAAGCTTACTAAATAATAATATTCATCCAAAGTCATTCAACTGATATAGAAAATAAAATCAACAAAACTAGGATAAGCCTTTTGTCTAGAAATTTCAAAGTCATGTATTTAACTCTCAAGATATGTATTTATTTAAAGTATTTAAATATTTATTCTATTTTCCTTTCATTTAAAAGAAAGCCCAGAAGATCATGCTTTGAGGAGTATGAAGAAAGATCAACAGATTCATTATTTAGAGTTGTGGGAAAAAAGAGAATGCATATTTCTTCTGTTGTTGATATGCATGCACTCCTAAAACAGTAAAATACAAATGACAATTGATATAAGGGATATAAATTAGTTATTTTCAGTTTATTGAGATACAATCCAGTTTCAGTGACATTATTCAGATTTTTGTTTACCTGATTAAAATCATGAGCATGGAAATATATATATACATATATATATGAAAATAATATGATTGCTTTATCTATAATAATGATATAAAAATTATATGAAGCTCTGTAGCAAGATCAAAATATATATAGTTATTTTTGGCACACACACAATCACATGTATATACATAATGGAAACAGAGAGAGAGATAAACAGAAGTTTTAAAAAAACTAGATTGCCCAGGAATGGAAACTTTACCTAAAAGGTATATAATACACAATAAGGTGTTATCATAAATATTATCAAGATGTTATCAAGGGTTAGCGGGGCTAAATCCAGCCTACTTCCTGTTTTTGTAAATAAAGTTTTATTAGGACACAGTCACACCCATTTATATGGATTGTCTACCCTGCTTTTTCAATACAGAGGTAGAATTAAGTAGTTGTGAGAGACAGCATGATCCACAAAGCCTAAAATGTTTACTAATCTGGTGCTTTACAGAAAAAGCTTGCTGACCTCTGCCCTAAATTATAAAAAAAAAAAAGTAAAAAAATATCAACTTAATATTTACACACATTAAGCACCACCAGGTAAACTGGACAACACACTGGTGCTACAAATTGGTGAAGCTTCCTCATCCAGATTCCCATTTAAGTTCATTCTATGTCTTCTTAAGAAACACTTTATCTCATTGGAAATAACTGGGAGTTGGTTTTATTTGTAAAGCAGGTGTAGAGTTTCTTATATACATTGAACGTATTGGTAGGTGGGCAAAATACTGTTCACATGAGCCTTTTAAAAAATCCTACCCAGGTAGTGATGTTGTGAAGCTCTCTTGGTAACCCTGGAAGATGACTGGAAGCCAAGGGAAGGTATCAAGCAGAGCCTGAAGTAATAGCAACATTAACCCAGCATCAACTGGCACGATGGACTGGGAGGTTGGCAGGAGTCAGAGATAGCAGCTAAAGTGGTCCAGATAAAAGATGATTAGAGGAGGAACCCAGATTATGGTCAGGGAAATGGAAAAGGAGGGTCAGCAGAAAGACAAATGTATGGAAGAAAAAATCATCAAGATTGGCAAAGGGAGCCTTTAAACGTCGCCCTGGAGTATATGGAAATTGAGAGAAGGGTCTGAGGTTGCTAATTATATTTGGTTTTATATGCGTCCATTTTGAAGGTGATTTTTGAAATTAGTGATAAATCATCTAAAATACAACCAAATCTTCCTAATGCCCATCTATAATTTAAAGAATCTCCTCTCTGTCCATAAGTCTCCTGAAGGCTTCTTTAATTTTATTTTTTATTTTTTTATAAATTTATTTATTTATTTATTTAGGGCTGTGTTGGGTCTTCGTTACTGCATGGGGGCTTTCTCTAGTTGCAGAGACCGGGGGCTATCCTTTGTTGCAGTGTGTGGGTTTCTCACTGCGGTGTCTCCTCTTGTTGCGGAGCATGGGCTCTAGGCATACAGGCTTCAGTAGTTGTGGTGCGTGGGCTCAGTAGTTGTGGCGCATGGGCTTAGTTGCTCCGCAGCATGTGGGATCTTCCCGGACCAGGGCTCGAACCCATGTCTCCTGCATTGGCAGGCGGATTCTTAACCACTGTGTCACCAGGAGAGTCCCTGAAGGCTTCTTTAGAACAAATTCCTATTCCTTTCACTTCTTCCTGAGTTATGAAGTTACTAGCTAACTGTCACTGGATATCTAAGCTGTGTTGGGGACAGAATGAGAAGAGCATGCATAAATACAAGTACAATTAAATGAACTAATGAACACATAGCACCTTCATATGTACATATACAAGAGAAAGACACAGAGTGGCAGAGACTAAGACACAGAGAGACAGGGATGGAGAGTCTGAGAGTGCATGAGAGACAAAAAGACAGACAGAAAGCAGGAAAGGCAGAGAGTGAAAGTGAAAGAGAGAGAGAGTGAGAGAATATGAACAAAACAGAGAAAGGGACAGAGTGAAATAGGGATACACAGAAACACAGAAACAGAGTGACATATGCAGAGGCAGAGAGAGACCCACTGCATGTGAGAGAAACACAGAGACACTCAGAGAGCTGGACACACACACACACACACACACACACACACACAGATGCAAAGTGAGACACATTCACACAGCACAGAGATCCACAACACACACAGAGTGAAAGACAGTGACAAAGAAGCATGCACACAGAGGGATATTCTCTGTCACTCTCTCTCACACACACAAACACACACATACACACACACACAACAACAACAACAAAAAGATATAAACTAGACACATATACCGGAAGACAGAGAGGCACACACATAGAGACACACAGCTGCTCACAGAGACATCAGTATTGAGACACACGGAAAGAGATACATGCAAATAAAGAGACCTGCAAACAGAGTCCAAGAAAGGGGGAAAAGTAGAAATCCAAAGAGAGTGGGACGGGAACAAAAGACACGTCTGCAGCCGTATCAGAAGAAGCAAGGGAGTGAAATATGTCTGTGCCTCCATGACCAGGTTATTATATTATCTCATTTTAATCACCATGACAACCCCATGAAATAAGAAGCATTATCCCCATTTTGCACATGGGGATAATGAAGTTCAGGTCCAAAGTCATACACCAAATAAACAGAGACAGAATTTGAGCTCATCAAAGTGTAAGTGCTCTGTGGGCAGAGAGGGAGGGAAGGAACGAGGGGTGAGAGGAAAGAAGGAAAGAAGGTAAAAGAGGCGGAGGGAGAAAACCAGCTCAAAAACCCTTAACAGCCCCTGCTCTGTTTTTCCAAGCCTTCCCCCATGATTTCAGTAATAGGAAGCAATTGAAACCTGGGTTTGTAATTCAGCAGTAAGTGCTTAAATGTTTATACACTGGCACACACATAGAGTAAGCCATTTTACAGTACACAGAAAGGACTTATTTTATTGTCAGCCCTTTAAAATCCCATTTGAAATTTAAGAGAGTATTTGCTGAATGGGTCAGAGCTTTTAATGTAGAGACCCCAGGGTTATGGATTTCAGTAGACAGTCCCTCTGGCTTTCAGTACCACGCGTCACAGTGATGTGCGGATAGCAGTGAAGGAGTCACGTTACTTTGTACCAAGGCTCTTGTTTCTTCAAAACATCCTTTGAGAGCTGTTTTCCAGGAGTGTCTGTTGAGCTGCTATATTTGAGGCAGTGGTTGAACTACAGTTACCTCCTACCCAGTCACAGATTTATTCACTTGCCAAAATACGCAGGTCTCTAACAACGCCTCTTAGAAACAAAAACTCTTTCTTCCAGACCATGTGCTTAATCCTACTCAGTGAATCTATAACACACCCAGGCTGAAGAGCTTCTTTGTATGCTGAAAAGTGAAACTCTGGAAGCTCTGTTTCAATACAAGTAATTTTGTGTATCAACCCTGATTTCTCAGGAAACAAAGACGGTTGATAGATGGGGAGACAGAAGAGAAACATAAACTCAAAGTGGAAACAAAGGGACAAATCATTTCTGCCTTCAGCCCTGGATAACTAGCGGCTTAATGCACAAAACAAAAGTATGGTCTAATTCCTAAAGGATCATCTAAAACATATTAACAACATATGTTAGGGATTATGATTCTTCCATCATGATTCTATTTAACAGAAGACCTCTTTTTCCTAACACCCACTGATAATCACATACGCACATGTATCACACCCACACATCCCTGTAATAAGAAGAATAACTATACATTCCAACAGTTTGCTTCTTTCACGGACACTCTACTACTACACACTGGCAAAATATAGGCAGCAAGCCCAGTGGGTATCACAGAACAGGGACAAAGAAACCTTAAATGCAAACAGGATATGAGAGAATCCTGTTAACAAGAAAAGAGGCACAAAACAGCAGTTTCTTATATTGAAGCAGGATAGGCATGGTGGAGGGGAGAGGGCAGGGGACTCTTTTGAGAAAGGACATAAGAGGATTTAAAAGGAGAGGCCCCCAAGGCTAAGATAGCGTGGGCTCAGCTGCCCGAGCCTTGGTGTAGCTGTCTTTCCAGTCTGGTTACGGGCAGGCCACGGTTTCAGAGATGACAGTCATCCGTTCAATGAACCATTTTAAGTCACAAATAACAGCTAGAAAAGACCTCTGTGATTGCAAATGTTACAGCAGAAAGACGTACCACATAGTGGGCTTATTTCCACTTCATTTTCTAGAAATAAGAAGTAATTGAGATTACCATTTGCAGACCACTCACTCTGCACATGTGCTTTCTATCCTGGCAGCACTGGTGAGAACTGAAAATCGGAGGAAATCAATGCTTCAGACCAGAGGCATTGCACAGTTGCCTTGTAGAGAAAGACCAGCTCCAGGAGTCTGCGGGACTCACCTCTGACCCAAATGACTGTTTTCACTCACCTAAAAAAAGGCTGTGCAGATGTAAAGAGAGGATGATCTTCCCTGGAAACCCAGAAAGAGGTCACCTGAGCCACAACTACCACAAGTCACTAATGAACGGTCTGAAAAGTTCAGGGGCCCATTAAAAGTGCAGGGTCATTTCTGCTGTGAGCTGGAAGCAGCAATGGCCTGACACCCTTCACGCAATGATGCTGACTTTGATTTTTCCAAAGTCTCTCACTGGGCTCTGTCCTCCCCAGGCACTCTGACTTTCTCATTACAATTGAGTTTTCCTTTCAGGTCTGGACTAGGTAAAGATTGTGCTGGTCATGAACACATAGGTGTCCCAGCAACTGGTCTCATTACATTTCCTTCCCTCCTTCCTTCCTTCCTTCCTTCCTTCCTTCCTTCCTTCCTTCCTTCCTTCCTTCCTTCCTTCCTTCCTCCCTCCCTCCCTTTCTCTTTCTTTCTCTTTCTTTCCTTCCTTCCTTCCTTCCTTCCTTCCTTCCTTCCTTTCTTCCTTTCTTTCTTTCTTATTTTGCAGTACGCGGGCCGCTCACTGCTGTGGCCTCTCCCGTTGCGGACGCGCAGGCTCCGCGGACATGGCTCACGGGTCCAGACGCTCTGCGGCATGTGGGATCTTCCTGGATCGGGTCACGAACCCGTGTCCCCTGCATCGGCAGGTGGACTCTCAACCACTGCTCCACCAGGGAAGCCCTGTTACTTAATTTTTTTAAATTATTCAACAAATTTTTATTGAGCACTACTATGGCAGGCACCATTCTGAGTACTGAGGATATAACTAGAGATAAAAATGATAAACTCCCTGCTTTCCTGGAACTTATATATAGGGTGGGGAGATTAAGTGACAACAAATAAAAATTATCTATAAAATATGTAATGGGGTAATAAGTTCTATGAGGAAAATAGAGCAGGGAAAGAGGACTGAGAGACAAACACTGTAAGAAGGAGCTGACTCCATTCTTGATGTTTGACTGCTGCGAGCTTTCAAACCACCCCCAAACCCCTTTCCTCTTCTGCCCTGTATCTGGGCAAGCTCTTGAGAAAGCCCACGGTTCCTTCCTTTGGCAGCAACAGGAAATTCAAAGCGTGTGAGCAATCCTGCATGCACAAGGCCCCTCACCCTAGTGCTAGCCTCTTATCACAATAAAAGCTGAACCTGTCTCTTTCCCCTGCTTTCTCAAGCCAGTTTTTGACCTGCTTGGGCCCCTGCCCTACTCTCCCCAGAAAGCCCCATTATAGGAGTGATAAACCTGTTCATATTCTCTTACTGCATGTGTGGCATCGTCATCAGTCTCAACATTTGAACCAGATTTTGGGTACGGGGTCCACGGGAGTTGGGAAGGTGACTATACCAGACGTTTATAGAGGTTGTCGCCAGAGAAACATCTCCAAAACAGGAGGAGGAGGCATGCAAATATACGGGGGAACACTCAGTGGGAGGAAACTGAGAGTCCTGGTGCATTGAAGAAAAAGCGAGGAGGCCAGTGAGGCTGGGGTGGAGTAAACAAGTAGTCTGGTGGAGTGAGGGAGCAGATAGGGGAGGAGGTTCCAGCAGGGGAAGCAGATCACATAGAGCTATGTGGCCCGTGCCAAGGGAATCTGGATTTTCCTCCAAGTAAACTATCAGAAGGATTTGAGTAGTGAAGTAACATAATCTGACTTACATTTTAACAGAATCATTCCAATTGCTACGTAAGAATTGAAGTTAGGGGGGCAAAATGGAGTTAAGAGGAGGCATTGCTGGAATTTCAGGGGAGAAGTAGTGCTGATGGAGATGACAGCAGCAGGTCAGGTGGTAAGAGGAGGTTTGAGTCTGGATATATTTAAAGGTTGAAACTGCAGGATGTGCTCATGGACTGGACAGGAGGTGTGAGAAAAAGAGAAGTTGCAAGGGACATTCTAGAGTGTTTGTGACTGAGTACCTGGAAGAATGGAGTTGTCATTAACTGAGACAGTCAAGATGGAAGCAAGGAGTACATGCTGAGGCAGGAGGTGCTGACAAAGTTCACCACTTTTGAGAAGAGATGTCAATCAGATTTCTAAGTGGAGATGCCAAGTAGGAATCTAGACACACAAAAAGTTGACATCAAGGGAGAAGACAGGGCTACAGATATAAATTTGAGAGTTAAGTTGTAGATGGTATTTGCAGCTGGGAACATGTCCAGAGACAAAAGGGAAAAGCTTGATTGAGAGTCCTGGACACACTAACAATTAGAGGTCAGGAAGATTGAGGAAGATCCAGCAATGGAGACAATTTAAAGCTATAAACTGGCATTCCTGAACCTGGCTTATATGCGTCTAATGTAATGACAGGTACTGATAAATGCAGTTCTGAACCTGTCAGGCTGGAGGCTAGAACAATTTTGGCACATCTGCTATGATAACAAGACTGTCTTGTGAGGCCTCTTGGGAGAAGGCTGTCTCCTCTTCCAGAGAGCCCCCAGCATTACGGTCAATCTGTTTTCATTTGTATTTCAGTACTTAACTCATTAATCCTTATGTCAGCTCTGGATGTAATTGTTATTACTCTCATTTTATAGATGAGAAAACTGGGGTGGAGGCTGCTCAGAAAAGCAAAAATTTGTCCAAGATCACAGAGCTTGTAAGACAGGGGAGACAGGCTTGAACTTCAAGCTCCCGAACTCCAGGGGGCAAAGAAATTAAATGCTTTGCCTGATGTCACATGATGAATTAATGGAAAAGATGGAATTAAAACCCTTATCTTGGGCTTCCCTGGTGGCGCAGTGGTTGAGAGTCCGCCTGCCAGTGCAGGGTACACGGGTTTGTGCCCCGGTCCGGGAAGATCCCACATGCCGCAGAATGGCTGGGCCCGTGAGCCATGGCCATTGAACCTGCGCGTCCGGAGCCTGTGCTCCGCAACGGGAGAGGCCGCAACAGTGATAGGCCCGCGTACCGCAAAAAAAAACAAAAAAAAAAAACAAAAAAAAACCCCATATCTTTAAATTCATTGTTACTTTTTTTCATTGGGAATAAAATCATCTATTGGAAAATTCTAGTTGGTAATAATTTGCTAAAGATTCTTGTATTTGCTGGTAAGCCTTACCGGAAGGGCAAAGATCAACCATTTCTGACCTTGACTTCGTATGTCCGTAGCATGAGTATCAGGAACAGACAATTAAAGGAATAGGCAACGTGAAAAACAGCAAATAGATAGTAAAATAAATAATCTTGAAGGTAAATTTTAAAATGTTAAATCAGTCTGGAATGTAGGAAAACCTTACTAACGTACCACATTTACAGTAACAGCAGGATATATCCCAAGAGGAAACAGGTATAATATTTTCAGGGTTTCTTATTTTATTTTTATTTCTAATGTTTTTGTATGACAAGTGTAATATAAAATTGTTAATATTTGAACATTATTAAAAAGTTTTATTTTAAAATAATCATGATCTAAATTGACTTTTACAATCAATGCTGTATGATCTTTGTTAGTCAAAGGCCAATTATTTTTTAACACCACAAAAATTACTCTAACTTTATAATGACATTCATGGAAAACATTACCATGTTCTGCATAAAAATAAAATCCTTCCATTTGTATTGGCTTCCCAGTTTACATTTTTTCACATATATCTCAAAACCGGATGGTGAGAATCAAAGGCTGAATTAGGAGAGGTAGGTATTTTATATAAAGACGGGAACTATGGCTCAAAGAGAAGAGACCAGCAGAGTCATACAACAAGAGCTTGAAACTGAGCCTGTCTTTTGATTCCACAGCCAACACACTATCTGATGGCTTTCCACATAAAGCTAAATTTGTAGGGAAATTTAATAAATAAAGGATATATGTATTCTTAATGGAAATGACAGCAGGAAAGGTATAAGCAGATAGACAGAAAAAGATATGTATACTTTATACGTACCACTACCCATGAACTATGAATCATTAAGTATTAAATTAGCACTTATAAAAAGTATTTAATATATACGCAGTTCTAAAACTTTCCAAAACATTAATTCCCTCCTAATTCTACTAACATTTAGGTTGCTAATAGCTTTTTTTTTTATCTTACCCCGTCATATTTCCTTTTGTTTTTTCCTTCTGCCTTTATTTATTTATTTATTTATTTGGCTGCATTGGGTCTTTGTTGCTGCGCTCAGGCTTTCTCTAGCTGCAGCGTGCGGGGGCTGCTCTTTATTGCGGTGCGCGGGCTTCTCGTTGCAGTGGATTCTCTTGTGGCATAGGAACACGGGCTCTAGGCACGCAGGCTTCAGTAGTTGCAGCACGCAGGCTCAGTAGTTGTGGCACGCGGGCCCTAGAGCGCACGGGCTTCAGGAGCTGTGGTAAACAGGCTCAGTAGTTGTGGCTCACTGGCTCTAGAGCACAGGCTCACTAGTTGGGGCACACAGGCTTAGTTGTTCCATGGCACGTGGGATCTTACTGGACCAGGGAATGAACCTGTGTCCCCTGCATTGGCAGGCTGATCCTTAACCACTGCACCACCAGGGACGTCCCCTTCATCATTTATTAGTTGGAATTCTTCTGGTTCCTGTCCCGGGCATTTGTGTACCTGATCTTCTGAATGAAGTAGAATATAAGCCATGCTGAAGAAATAATCATCAAAATAATAAAGGATATTGACATGAAGACTAGAGAGCCATGGTTGAAGTTCTTTGGCAGCATTCGAGTTCCAACTGCTATTGTCATCTGTACAGAGATGTTTTTCTCCAGGTAACTCAAAATATCCTTACCTCTCAATTCTGTAATCATGACAGCAATAATATGTCAAGTGCCTGGATGAGTCATGGTGACTGGCTCCTCTTTGGATTTATTATTGTAGATAACCACAGCAACTGCATTGTGGAAGGCAGCCTGTGATATTTTCTCTTTAAAGGTGCAATTTCCCCTCTGCAGCAAGGCAATCCACTGTTTGGTGTTAGGAGGGACAAAAAACCATGTGTGAGGATCACAGCTCAGATGATCAGCAAAGTTCTGAAGGCCAGAAGTCTTAAATCAAGGTTGTTGGCAGGGCCATCTTCCCTCTGAACATCCTAGCGGAGAATCCTTGCTTGCCTCTTCCAGCTTCTGGTAGCTCCAGGTGACCTTGACTTGTGGCTGCATCACTCCAACCTCTGCCTCTCTCTTCACATGGCCTTCTCCTTTGTCATCCCTCATATTTCTATATTTGTAGTTTCTAAGCAGAAAAGAAAGTTCTGGTTCCTTGCCGACTTTTCTAAATGCTTTCATATTTAGTGTGAGAATAGTAAACACATCTTTGATTTATTTAAGAAAAACTGGGTTTTAAAAGAGAGTTGATTTTCTCAACCATGTGATAATATGCTTCAAATATTTGGGGAAAAGAAAAAATTTAAAAATATCTTTAAACGACTACGTCTTGGAGGTAAAATCAATTGTTGTGAGTGTTGTCGAGAAAACAATGGTAATGAAACTAAATCAGAACATCTTAATAACAACTAAAATTCACAATAGTTTTAAAACGGCATTCCTTAGAGGTTACTATGTGTGATGAAAATGTTTCCACAGCTCAATGCTTTGAGAAACTACATCTTTCATAAGACGTGAAATGGGGAAAACATAATGGTAAAACACTTGAAGTTATATAGAAACTAAGAAAATGAAAACACGATAAAAAGAACAAATGCTTTAAAAATATCTATTTTCAATTAGAAAAGAAAAGAATAAGTGGTAATGCCCTGAATCAGGGACAAGGTAATGCCAATGCACTTAGCCTGTAACTGTCTTCAGACCCATTCAAAACATAACTGGTAAAACAAATAAACAAGTTCAAGAGATTTAGGTTAAGTCAGCATCATTTAGTCTCCCCTATTGGAATTTTATTCTCTGGTACTGTTGCATTGTCTTTATCCTTACATCTTATCTAAATATAACAAGGACACCTCTTAAAGTTTGAAAGAAATGATAGACTTTCTTTGGAGAAAATAAAGTAGGTGTCCTTTCATGTTGAAGTCTGAAAAAATCTCACATCATTAATTTCAACATTTTCATTTTTTTACCTTCAAAAAACACTTAGGGGTTCACTGCAGGACTGTCTAAACATTACTAGTGACAAATTTAGTATAATCCATATGGAAGTTAATGAACAATATTTAATATTTAATTTAAAATATTTAATAAATATTTATCAAACATTCAGGTGTTTAAAAATTTCTCTCTTTTCATGATGGGAGTTGAGCATAATCTGTTTTGTCGAAGTTTTAATATACTTTCACTACAGTATCCAGAATCATAAGTATACATTCTGGCTCCCAATAAATATCTTAGATTTTAAGAAAATAGATAAAGAAACAGGATTTAATTAATAGAAAACATATATACAAATATATACTAAAGAATATAAGCTATGCCTTGAGAATGTCAAAACGTGGGTGTTCCACATTGAGAGCTATAGACAAACTAGTGTAAATGATAAACTATAATGTTAACTTGAAAAATAGGCATCATACTTATGCATTATAACATAGGTCTTTGCGAACTAGGTCCCAACCCTTGCACTCTTTGGGCTCCATATTCTTGCATCCAACTGCCTATTTTACTTCTTACCCTGGATGTCTAATTAACACACTAAACTTAACAGGTCCAAAAGAAATTTAATTTTCATTTCCCAAATCTCAGTTTTCCTTATCTCAGCAAATGGTTTGCAATTTGCCTAGACATTTGAACCAGAAACCTGGGACTCATCCTTGATTCTATCCATTTCTTCACTCTTCACTCCCTATTCTTGAACTAACAAGTCTTGTTACCTTTCCTTCAAAATAGATCCCAAATTGGTATAGTATTTTCCAGTTTGCCTTCATCTTTTTCCAAATACTCTGATGGGAACAAAATGAAATTTCTCCTCCAGGGTCTACTGAGCCCCATAAGATCTGGTCTATGGATGACCCAGCTCCTTCTCTTTAAACACTCAGGCTATGTCCTCTGTGGGCTGCTTCGTTTTCAGTTTATTCCATCCAGACTGCAGTCCCCCAGCTTTTCCATGGCTGGATCCCACCTGTCATAACGATTCCTCGGCTCACAGGTCAACATGTCAATGAAGTCTTCCCTGACCATTCAATCTATTATAATTAGCAATGCCCCACTCTCGCCACTCATTGGTCTCCATCACCTCAACTGGTTTTGTTTCTTCATAATATTTATCATTATCTGTAATCACTCTTCTTCATGTGTGTGCTGGCTTATTTTCTCTCTCCTCAAACCAGAGTGTAAGTTACGTGAGAAAAGGGGTCTTGTTTGTCTTCTGTGCCCCTGTCGAGTCAAACCTACAACATTACTTGCATGAACAAATGAGTGACATGATCTTATTCCTCGGTAACCTAGGTATGGCAGAGTTATTTAAAAAAGATAAACTGTGCAGCAAGAGTCCCCCAGAGGATCACTGATGCCTAGAGTTCCGCCACATTCCTCACCTATCAATATTAAATGCAGCATTAATATTAAGAAAATTTAAAGCTAGACCCAATCATAAAATGTATGATGGTCTCCAGTAATGTAGAAAATATGGAAGATTGGAAAGTGGGGAAAGAGCTGCCTTCCTAGTCTCAGGGGAAGAGGCTAATTACCCCAACACTCCATGACTAAGAGAAGCCAGTACCTCAGCTTTTTTTTTTTTTTTTTTTTAAGGACAGTGCTGCTGCCAGCAGTTTGAGGCACATCCAGTGTTTATGCGAAAGGAAATATTGTAACTGGAGTTTTTAAAAAGAGAAAAAAGATGGGGTTGGGTGGGGGGTGCTAAGTGCTTCCAGCCAGGGAAAACCAACCCTAGGATGTTTTTATACAACTATATACAAACACTCAACTCAGACTGTGGCTTCTGTCTGCAGGTAAATGTCCTTTGGAATATATTACTTACCTGAGATTGACAACAACTCTGGATATACTTAGGGAATATGTGGTTTTGCTTTCTTTTAATGATTTATATTAAATATCTATGGGGCTTCAAACCACGACTCATGAGACATGCAATTTAATGTCTTTGAGGGTGTGGACCATGTCACTTGTTCACTCTGTGGCCCTACTTGAACCCACTGCTATGTTGGCTGCACAGCAGACACTGACACTTCCTTTCAGGGGAAGTTCACTGAAAGGAATGAACACTGGACAGCAAGAAAGCAAGATCTCCTTGAAGGGATAAGATGTCATAACAAAATGACTTTCTCCCTTTCCCAATCTTTAATGCCAAGAACTGTTTGTACTCTTTCTGTGAGAAATCAACAAAGAGGATTAGGTAATACAACGCATCTCTGCTAAAAAAAATCATTCACTTTTCCTTTGGCAAATCTATATTTATTTCCCTCTCTCCTCCTCAACTTGTCTTCAGGTAAGTGGTTAGAGATTATTACACAAACACTAGTCTTCCCTCAAAGAACTTTAATTAAGAATTAGAATACTTAATAACTAAAAGCAACCAGGAGTTCTGCTTTCAATTCTCAGTTCTCTCAAATTCTCTGCAGCTACAGTATTTCCCCCAAATCAGTGCATTACAAATTCAGAGAGGTGAAAAGACTATTTCATTTCATTTAAAAAAGTCAAAGGAAAACACCTTGAAAAAAGACTTGTAGCAAATATGACAAACTGTTAATTCCTTTATTATATGAAACGAGAGCTCAAATGAATAAGCTAAAACATTATGTGCCAAAGAGATAAATGAGTAAAAGACTCAGAAGAGGTATTTTAAAAGGGAAATACAGCTAGAAAACTATCCCACCTTGCCAGTAATCTTAACAAAGAAATTAAAAATGTTTGTTTATAGTCTACAAAATTATAAATAAAATTAGAAATCTTTTCCTCATTTTTTAAAAAAAAATAGGACGTTCTTTGTTCAAACAGAATATCACTACGAAGCCCAAGCAAGTTGGGTTTCATCTACCATATTTGACAGGGTGGGCCATGGAAACTGGCTTTTCTCCCTGTTCTCCATCCTACAGGGACTTCTGAGGAAGCTTAAAAAGCATAACGTGTTTTAGGTGTTACCCACGTAAGTAAAATGTAAGTGTTATTGACTGACAACAACAACAACAAAAACAACTAGTGTCGGGCTTCCCTGGTGGTGCAGTGGTTGAGAGTCCGCCTGCCAATGCAGGGGACACGGGTTCGTGCCCCGGTCCGGGAAGATGCCACATGCTGCAGAGCGGCTGGGCCCGTGAGCCATGGCCGCTGAGCCTGCGCGTCCGGAGCCTGTGCTCCGCAGCAGGAGAGGCCACAACAGTGAGAGGCCCGTGTACCGCAAAACAACAACAACAACAACAACAACTAGTGTCTAGTTTTCCATGAAGGACACTGGAAGACCACTATTTTTAATACCACTCAGTATCAAAAAGAGACTGTGCAGTGGGCATACTCCCACATTGTCGATAAGATTCTAAATCACATCCACCACTCTGAACAGCAGTCTGGAAATATGCCATAAAAAAATCACCAAAATACCCATGTCCTTTGACTACCTTCACTTCTGAGGCCCTACACTGACTATATTCCATGAAGATACTAAGTACAGCATCGTTTAAGGTGGTAAAACTTTAGAAAAAAATTAGTGCATGAATCCAACCATTCAATAGATACTTACAGAGCAAATGATCTTGCAAAAGTTAATGGTGCTAATAAAGGATGAGAGGAAATAGAATGGCTGGGGGCACGGTCTAGAAAAGCCATGAAGAAGTTCATTAGGTAGTGCTTACTATGTTCTATACTGAAGGAGGGTTTCATTTTACTGGAGGGCATTAATTCCTTAAATTACATAGTCCAGATATCATATCATCAAAGAATACAATGAAGACTATAAGAGAAAATATGAAGCTTGTGGCATTATAATTATTCTACTGGGAATCCTCAGGTAAGACCACAACTCTGATATTGGCAAAATCTCCTGGAGGAAAATAAAGGTCAAAAAGCTAAAACACTTTTCTGGGACTCCTTGTCTTAGCTATGGATGTGGGGAATCTTCAGCTATTTGAAGTACTCCTGACCAAAAAAAGAAGAAAGATGGCTTCTCCCACAAGGAGGCAGGTCAGGAGTTAGATGGAAGGTCTCTCCATGGCAAACTCCAAGCTTAACTTTACAGGCATTTTGTAAATAAGATTATCCAGTTTCAGATTCTTCTCTGTGTTATCTCTCCTGTGTAATTCCATATCTTTAATAAAGTCTTATTTAAATGCCTCCAGTCTCGTCTCAGTTGTGCTGTGGGTAAAGAAAGGCAACCTCTGTCACCATCCTTCAAGGGGGCTGGTTTTGATTTGATTACAGGCTGAGAACCTTCCTTGTAGTCTCAAGAATGCTTAGACAATCAGACAGTGAAAAAATAAGCATCTCAAAATACAAATGAGACCAGGAAAAGGACAACAACTTCTGAGGGCAAAAAAGCAAACGAACTAATAAAGACAAGCTTTAGGCCAATGCAACTGTCTCTGCGGGTCTATTTTCAGAAGGGGGTAATTGATCAAAAGTTCATGGAAATGATTGCTTGAGGTGGTGGGGAGACAAGTGCAAATCAAAGCAAAGTTTCTTTTTAAGTTTACAGCAAAACCAAACAAAAAGATATTCTGATGTAATCACTTATTCAAAAGAAAATAAATAGAAAAATAAGTATAATCATTGTTATTAGTTTTTGTGTGTTATTTAAAGACCAGCATTTTAAAAATGATCTAATTCAACCCTTGGAATAACTGCTTTCTATAACCAGAAAATAATTTCATAATCAGATGCATGCTATGTTTACAGAAATTTTAATCCGTCTAAACATGAAGTGGACTGGATTGCGAGTCTGTCTTCTCCTGCCTCAATATAAAACACATTAGTACATTCCTGATATCCTCCTTCTATTTTCTCTGACTTGTTTTATACTTATTTTATCTTGGGGTTTTGCATACATCTTTGTAAGTCAGTTAAACTATGTTCTGGAAGAAAATGGAGTGTAAGCAAACAAAAATTATTTTCTCTCAATTATTTTTTCTTTCTGAAATTACTTTTTCTCTCTGACAACGATTAGTCTTACCTTAGGTTGTTTGCAAAGGTAGCGACAAAGTTCTCCAATGTACTGAAACACAGTCACATTATACTTTTTGCAGTCATTCCAAAATTGGCTTGCTGAAAATTTCTTCTTTAACACACAAGTAGCACCTACAAGAAAAGGTATAAAAAGGCAAAAGGGAAAAAAATTCAAGGGCAGAATTAACATAAAACACAAATGATTTTGCTCTGTCTAGAACACTTTTGCTCACTTTCAAGGCTTTTATAATCCATCAGTGGCCATTTATATCAAGCTCATTTGAAAACATTAATCTTACAGTCCAATAAGTCTTTTAAAAATATTCATGTTGTAATTTTATATTTTGACTGTAGATATACTTTTTGCAATATATGGGATGAAAGAAGCAATCAAAATATGTAGGAGAATTACAAGTATTAGAGCATGAATATAGAGAAGGTCATCCTTCTTCACAGAAACCAAGAATATTCATTTACTTTCAACGTTGAATATATACATAGTATTCATTTTAAAAAATTTTAAGCAGTCTCAATATAGTTTGAGATTGAGAGCTGGTAAGGTAGAGTTAGTATGAAAGCACCAACAAAAAGGTTCATTGATGACTGCTAATTTTAATAACCTAATTTTAATAATAATGTAAGTCATATGAATATGTTCCAAGGAAAATGCTAATGTCTTGACCCTCATCTTTATTTATTGTGGACATTGATCATATTTTAAATATACTATTCTATAAGATTACTTTATAGTATTTTAGACAAACATAAATAATGGTGAATTATCTCTGTATATTATTTCTGGGCTAACTAGTAACAGACACATAATCTCAGCATGGTTATGAATGGAATCTACTGAGTCACCAGCTCTACCAACTGACTTCTTGGGTATCTGGGGTACACTGTTTGCAAAGATAGCCGCAACAATTTCTCCTACGCCCTTACCTTTGCAGTGTGAATTTGCCACCCTTCCCTTCAAGAAGTGGGATCTCTTTCCCCACTCTTCAAATCCTGAATTTAAACTGGCTTGTGACTTGCTTTGATCAACAAAAGGCAGGTGAAATGATCCATGTTACTTCCGAGGAGGCTAAGACTTAAGAGCTACACAGCTTCTGAGTTCACCCTCTGGGAAGGCTCCTACCACCATTTAAGGACAGGGGCAGCAACCACTCAAGGGTGAGTGACCACATGGAGAGGGAAGCCCTGTCAACAGCCAGATCCAACCACAAGGCCAAATTACTGCTCTTTCCACTTCAGGCATACACTGAAATATGTGATGAAATTGTGTCCTTTTAATAAATATTTTTTATAATTGTATAACATGCACACGATCACTCTGAATTCTACTGATAGAGTTTTGAACTTTAATGAAGGCAAGTTCCAATTATTAGGCATTTTGAGAACTTATGAAACAGAAAATAAAAGCTTACCTAACTCAATACATCCACCAATTCCCAGGAGAGATCCTGCACTATGATACAGAGGAAGGGTTATATAAATGATGTCATTGGAAGTACAACCAAAAGCCCATAATCCAGCAGAACCCTTCAGAGCCTGCAGCTGACAAATTACAGCTGCTTTTGGGAGACCTAGAAAAGAAAGAAAGAAAGAAAGAAATAATAGAATAGATACTATGCTGGTATCAACTACAACAGCAGTTGAGACAAAAATACATCAAAATAGTCTATATCCTTGGTAAAAGGGGCCATACAAATGTCAGCTACAACTGTAATTAATCTCTAGAATCTTAGATCTACCCAGAAGGATTAAAACTATAAAATTACATAGAGTTTGAGATCTTGTAAGGTTCAAAGAGCCATATCTGTTATAAAGATGCCAAAAATATATCATTCTTTCTCTGGTTCAACATATTTACCGAATAAAGCCCAAGTTGTCATGGGTTTTTGGTGACAGCAGCACATGTAGCTATGAACCCCAGTCCACAGTGACTTCCAGACACTCACCAGGGTGAGCCTCAAGTCCGCCTTGCTGCTGCACCTGCTTTGATATTTTCTGACAGGCTTTGTGCTCCATTTCCATTAACTGGAAGATCTCATACACAAAATTGGCATGATCTTGCCTACCATCCTAACCAAAATTCATTTATTACATTTTTTCAAAAGAAGTTTCTGTGGCTTTTCCTGATAGGTTGGCATCTCACACCCTAAAAGAGTTTATGGTCATCCACATGCACAGGGAATCCCTCCAAAATTTCTTCTCAAAGCCATGTATAAAGATTTTGAGTGAGACTAGCATCCTTGATTCTTGATAATGCAATGCCTTTCTCTTCTTCATTGAGAGAATCAAATATTTATGCATTTTCTGCTTCCGAGAAGTTCCCACCTACTGTTCTTCAGTCAGCATATTTCCTACTTTCCATATTGTTCCTGACCTCATGGCAACCCAGCCTTAAAAATAACTTTTCAGTTGGAGGTATGTTGAAAAACAGAAGGATGCTTTATCTAGTTATTTTCCACCTGTGTGCTTATGTCACTCCTGTAAAGCACTTTAGTGAGCGAATTAGTCATGTTTTCGTTCCTAATTTGGTTAGCTTTAAGTGAATAATGATCTCATTAATTTATTATTAAATCATTCAAGGTACTCAGACTTTTTGATAAAGGAGACAACAGATAGGAGCTTATCCAACAAATGAAAGTGATCAAAGGTTCATAGAGTTTAAAGTTTTAAAGAAGGAAAGAAGAACCAACAGAATAAATGACGCTTGTTAAAACTGCAATTTAGAGTCCCTTCTTGGAAGAGTTAGAAAGCACATTAACATATTAAAGCTTTCGACAAGCCCAACAGTACAGAAATGTTACTATGTTTTCAATGATGTTTCTCAAGCTCATGTGGTCATAAAGCCCCTTTACAACTTTTATTTCCCTTCTTTGTAGACATGAAGGGACATGCTGTGCCACATGCTTGGAGAAATGCTACCTTAGATAGTCTCTGAAGTCCTTTGTTCTTCCAACCTTCTATGAATCCCTAGCATTGAAACTCTCCACATGTCCGCAGATGTGAGGAGACCACTGGGATAAGGTCCAGGCGTAAAGGTGGGAGTGAGGCTGTGTCCAGTGAATTGGGGATTAGCAGGAAGAAGGAGGAACAGATGGTATCAAGAGGAAAACCAATTTAGGGGCAGGGATGAAAAAATCTGGGGGATTCGGGGATAATTATGGAAAAAGGAAAGAATCCGTAAGATTAAGGAGAAGGAGAGACAAAAGTAAATAGAGATGTAGATGGTGATAGCAACTGGCCCCAGGCGCAGCGTGGAAGGCAGTTCTGTCTTTTTCCCCCTCCCACTACTTACCGGAGTGGTTGAAGGCAAGGCTGCCCTGTCCAGGCTTAAGTAGCCTTTCCTAGAGATCTTCAGGCACCTAACCAATTTCAGTGAGCAACAACAGAACTAGAAGTTGGCAGACTGAACACATACATAGGCCAAAAGAATGGGACTGGAGATGACAGCAACACAATTTTAGAAAGGCAGATGGGGACTTCCCTGGTGGTCCAGTGGGTAAGACTCTGCACTCCCAACGCAGGGGGCCCAGGTTCATCGGGGAACTAGATCCCACATGCATACCGCAACTAAGAATTCACATGCCACAACTAAGACCCGGCGCAGGGAGGGAGGGAGGGAGGGAAGGAAGGAAGGAAGGAAGGAAGGAAGGAAGGAAGGAAGGAAAAAACAGAAAGGCAGATGGACAACTGGTGACTGACACAGCAGACCCAAGAAGATGAAACCGAAGCTGAAGCCTTGAAGAAAGTTGGTTTGCTCCCACAGAACCCCAGCGAGGCTCAGAAACTTGATGACCAGGTACCCCCCAGAGTGGAGTATCAATATGGAACTATAAAGAGGGAGCTAATTGGGAGTTCTGTTTAAGAAGCAATTCCATCACAGTCATAGATAAGGGAATCATCCCTTGTTCATCAAGGTCTCACAGAATCTCCCAGGCCAAAGACACGTGAATGGTATAAAAACTGACCTCAATCCTTTCCTTACTCAGAGACATTCTAAGTCTGTTCCTGGGTCCATGGATATAGTATTTTGGTGAGCTTGGGCAAACAGGACTTCATAGTAGTAAAATGATTAGGAAAGATTCAATATAATCCAAAATGCTCCCTTATAACCTGCCTGAAAGGGCCTATGAGCAAACTCTACTGCCATCATTTAACTTTTCCAAGTCTCATTTCTTTACATCACTTCGTAACTTGCACCAACACCTTCATCGTTATCAACATTATAAGATTTTTATGTGAGAATCAAGTGATTTTTATGATAATAGGTGACATACTAATATTAATTCTCATGTTCATTACAATTATCATCACTTAATTCAGCTCTGGGTTTTGAGTTGCAAAACATCAGCTTATATTAGAGAGAGAGAACAAGAGAGATGCTTTTAATAAAAAATGTCAATTAAGTCTCTAACAAGGCTCAACGTGAGACAGGCTGGGAGCTGGCGCCTGGGATCCTTTACTGGAGTTGCTTCACCTTGAGCAACAGAATACAAAGAAACTATAAGGGACTAAAAATAACTGCATGCATGCACAGTTGAGGCAATTATGAACAATAAAATACAAAAAGGCCACAAATCAACTGCCATTTCTGAGGTGCCTGGAGCAAAAGCAGGGTACTGCACGTGATCCCTGCAGAAAGTACCACCAAGGGGGTGGGCAGAACACCTAAGCCACCCTCCAGCCCAACCCACCAATCCACCCCTACCCTCACCCCATTTAAGGAACCAGTCCCTCCTCAGGGAGTATGGGCACCTGTTACTTGTTTTCACTTCCTCATGCTGCAGCATGAGTCCCAATAAAGCCTAGCATTAATCCCTCATCTGACGTCTTATCAATTTCTATTGAGTAGAACTTAATCACTTTCTATTGATTAAAGAGTCCAAGGGCCCTAGTCAGTAAAAAATGTGATTTTGTTACATTCTTTGATAGCTTTGCATTTATAAAGCATGACATCTACTATATGCCTAATTCTGTATGTTGCTGTGCTCTGATCTCTACAAGACCCCATGTTGCTCAGAACTTTAAGCTAACAGGAGATTCTATCTGTAAAACTTTCCCTGTATAAGATCATTCACAATCCAAATTTGGAAGAATGTCAATAAATGCTTTTGATATTTTAAAATGCAAAAAATAAAATAAAATTACAGCCCCAGATTGCTTCCTCCACACTGGTATAAGATCTGATGTGTATTCTCTGGAAAAAGATGAGCCTCTGGAAACACCGGGAAGAAGAGAGGCTGAACAAGTAGGGAGAATAAGAGAAAGTCTGCATTCTTCTCCAGCTCCCTTTTTACACTTGACTAGTTTTCCCTTCAAGATTCTTATCTGAGGAATCTAAAGCACCCAGAAGTAAAAACTGACAGTCAAGAATCTCCCAACAAAATGTTGTGAACAATGAAACTAACCAGCCCACAATCCCACTCAATCACACAGAGCTTCTAGTTAGGATTTGGTTTGTTTTTGTGTATGTGTGTTTTGGTGGCTGCATTTTAAATATGCACAGCCAAAGGTCACCAGATATTTGAGGAAATCCTCTAGGGTAAAGAACAGAGACCAACATAAAACAAAAGATAAAAGGATGTCAGAGAAAACAGAGACAAGGTAGAGAGGAGAAATTTTCAAAAAATATTAACATTCTGAGAGCTTTGAGACAATGAAGTATCAATAATACAAAAATAACATGCTACAAAATTAGAAATATTAAGAGAACACAAGGGCTAAAAGATAACTCTCTCAAAAAGTAAATCAAGGGGTCCCATCAGTGAAAAACAGGTTTTTTTTTTTTTTTTTTGGCTGACTGTTAAAAGCTAAATTTTAGAAAGTCATCTCTTGTCAAAAGGTTTACACCTTCCCATCTTGATTTTAAAAGCATGTCAAACAATCCACATCAGATGCCATAAACGTGAACTGCAAGAGGAAATGGTACAATCTTAGTGAATGGGAATTGGAATCAAAAGGGTTTGCTGAAACAATCTAACCGGTGCCAGCAGAAAGGATCCAGGGACATCAAGTCCCCGTGTGTTTAAAGGTTCTATGAACTCGTGGTGACCTTGTTCCAGCTGCTTGGCACACTGCCTTAAAAGACAGGAGACCCATTTTACGCCAGGCACTTTGCCCGGATGAGAGGTCTAAAAGAGCCCAGTCCTACAGGAATAAAGATGCAGATGTAGAGAATGGACTTGAGGACACAGGGAGGGGGAAGGGTAAGCTGGGACGAAGTGAGAGAGTGGCATGGACATATATACACCACCAAATGTAAAACAGATAGCTAGTGGGAAGCAGCTGCATATAGCACAGGGAGATCAGCTGGGTGCTTTGTGACCACATAGAGGGGTGGGGTAGGGAGGGTGGGAGGGAGACGCAAGAGGGAGGGGATATGGGGATATATGTGTATGTATAGCTGATTCACTTTGTTATAAAGCAGAAACTAACACATCATTGTAAAGCAATTATACTCCAATAAAGATGTTAAATAAATAAATAAATAAATAAATTTTTTTAAAAAAGGGTTTGCTGTCCTTCCTAGAATGCTCTAAAATGTCAAAGCAGTTGCTTGTGTTTAACTGTGAACAAATAAAAATTTATTATTTTGCATTTAAAAAAAAGTAAATCAAAAGGTAAGAGAAGGAAAATAGGATATAAAAGATTAGAAAATTAATAACTCAGTGCAAGGAGGCCAATCTTTAAAAAGTTAGAGTTCCAAAGATAAAAGATCAAACAAGCAAACAAATATAATAGAAGGAGGGAATGGGCAGAAAGAATAGAAATAAAGAAGGAAAAAGAAGAATATGTAGACACCTTTAAAAAAAATTTTCAAGTACCTAGACTTGCAATACATGGGTTTCTAGATTTAAAAGGCTTACAAATTTACCAGCAAAATTAATAAGTAAGACTAGTTCCAGTACAAATAATCATGATATCATAGACTACTGAAGGCTAATAAAAGATTCTAAAAATCCCAAAAAAGAAAGAAAGAAAAACAATACTGGTTTGCAAGTAAAGGATTAGAAATCAGAAAGAAAAAGACTTCTCAATATGTGTACTGGAAGACAGAAGATAAAAAAGCAATGCCTTCAAACCCCTGCATCAATATCATTTTCTAATCTAGAATTCTATACAAACAAGTGTAAGGGTAGAAAAAGACACTCTCAGGCATATAAGGACTTAAAACGTACCTGCTAAATACTCTTTATCAAGCAGCTAATGAAAGCAGTGCAGTGATAAAATGAAAAGCAAACTAAGGAAATGAATTTAGAATCTAAGAATCAGGGGATCAGAAAAAAAGAAAAGAGTTGAAGGGAATTCTCAGGGTGATGGTGAGGAATGAACCCAGGACAGTAAGAGAACAACAGGTCAAGACTGGAATCATAGGGAGGAAAGCTCTGGGAAAGATGCAGCCAAGAACATGGGCTTGACAAAATTCAGACTAGCTTTTCAATATCTAAAGGTGAGTTACTGTTTGATAAAGGGATGGGTACAAACCATTTATAGGTGTATAGAAAACTAAGCAAGCAAACAAACAAAAACAGATGATTAATCCAAGGTTGGGGAGAGTTTTACATGAAAGGAAATAAATATAATTTTGTTATACTATAGAGCTCAGCAAGAAATAGTATTTACTAAGTTATGATACTGATACCAATCAAACAAAAATTTATGATGAAACAATATTAGGGTGATATTGGAGAGAGAAAGTATCTGCAAAGAGAAAGAAATGAGTGGAGGGAGAGAGTGGTAAAGAAAGAAGATAAAATCCTCATCTTCCATTGTGGAAAAGCAGTACATACTTTTTAGTAGGTACCTATTAAGTATCCAGTAAAATACTTTTTTTTTTTTTTTTTTTTGCGGTATGCGGGCCTCTCACTGTTGTGGCCTCCCCCGTTGCGGAGCACAGGCTCCGGATGCGCAGGCTCAGCGGCCATGGCTCACGGGCCCAGCCGCTCCGCGGCATATGGGATCCTCCCAGACCGGGGCACGAACCCGTATCCCCTGCATCGGCAGGCGGACTCTCAACCACTTGCGCTACCAGGGAGGCCCAGTAAAATACTATTAATAAATCTATTTAGATAAATGGAGGTGATTACAGAAGGAAAGATCTAAAAATACTGAATGTAATTGGTTTCGGGATGGAGAAATAGAGGGGTAAGCAGGGTACTTTTCTCTAAAATTTTTAAAACTATTAGAATTTTTCATCTCTGTGCTGTGTAACTTTAATACAAATAAATATCAAATAGAAAAAATTAATAGCACTTTTGCTTTCAGCCTGTTGTGCAAATGTATCAAACACTCTGGTTTTAATCTTCAAGGACAAAAGATGTTAACAGTCTGCTCCACACTGTTCTCTTTTGGGGTGGGGAGGGGGGCTGGAGGGAGCAGAGAGTGGTAAAGATTGTTTTGAAGACCAAAGTCACTTTCGATTTTTACAAGGAAACACCATAAAGACAAATTGGTCAAGTAACTTCCGTTGGAAGTTTTCAAAGCATATAATTTCCAAAATTTTATTGTCTCTTTCAAAGTCCAAAGTCAGTCTGAATTTATGCTGGCGACTTGATACATATTAGCATTTCCTAGTTCATTTATCAAAGCTGTTGCAAACAAAGTCAAAAAGAAAACCATAGTCTACTCTCCAGTATAGAGGAGATCATTGTTAGCCTCCAAATAGGAAAAAGAAAAAGAAAAAAATAAGAAAATTTTACCAATGCAATAGTAGTTTTGCTTACAATACTACCTGTGCATAAGAAATTAGTACCAATATTTTTAATATGCCTCTAATTCAAACTCCCAGTCATCTTCAAATTAATTACAAAAGCTTACTTAGACTACCAAAGATATCATTCAATTTTTCTTAAGAACCAATTAAGTTTAACATTTCTTTTGAATTCTCAGGTAGTTTCATATTCTTTGTGTGTGTTGTTGTTTATCTAAAAAAAGGAAAGTTTAGTTACTTGATTCTATTTTGTATCCTTCCTCAAACCTGCAATGCCTTCAAGATTTCCTGCTTCTCACATGTTCCAGTCAACTTACGCAAAAGGAGGAGAGCCGGCTACAGGTGGTTAAATTGCAGCTACACTTGGATTGTGCTTAGGATTTAACATTTTATACAAGAATAAAGAAAATTATTTTAAAGTAGACTAATGGATTTTTTAACCCAGCAGGATAATTAGAAACTATTTAAACTAATCTTTTTATTTTATACATTATGCATCTAAGGAAAGCTAGCAAAGATCCTGCCAAAGAAGCTGGCCAAATTCCACACTCTGAGCAACCGGGTTGGGTCAAGTCTTCACACATTCCTGTGCCATTTGTACTACCAAACTTGAAGAAAATCTTTCCACATGAGACAACGGCCAAGTGAACATGGTGACTTGTCAAGTTAAAGTTAAAGCAATTACCTTTTTCATCCAAGTTTGGGAGTTCCAAGATCTAAGAACCCCAGGTCTTCTTGGATGCATGCTTTCTGAGATGTCTGGTGACTATGAAACCGAGTGCCCCTAAAACCAAGTTCTCTTACCAACTTTATGATTAATCTCTCTATATCCAAAGGTTTGTTCCCTTTTTTGTTCCCTCTGACCTCAGTTCTGGGCTAACTGAACAATAATCAACCAGAGTCAGATGACTAAAATTGCTCTTGCGGATAACATTGTTAATGTAATAAAGTAGCTATTACAGATATCATTAATGTGTAAACCCAGTTTGTTCCTCTGGGGTGAGATGAGCTCACAGACCGTCAAGCCATGGACCACCTGGTCAGAGAGTTGTAAATCAGAGACAGCCTGACTCCCCGAAACTATCACAGAAATGTCACAAGCTGATGATTAACCCTAGCTTCTTTCTTCTTCCCCTTTAAGAAACCCTTAACTCAAAGATCAAGTTGGAGTGGATCTGAGGCTGGGCGCCCTGCAATAAATCCTTACTGGGCTGCAGACTCCCACTGTCAGAGCTTGGCTTTCTGTGTCAAGGGCACATGAGTTCTTTGCTCAGTTACAACTACACATGGCAGAGATTTGCCTGAAACTGCTGCTTTGCAAATACGCTGCATTCTTCTTAAGTTTCAAGAACAAATGGATCTTACCTGTTGTTCCAGAAGTGAAAATATAAAGATAAGGAGTCTTGAGGTTTGAGGCAACATGGTGGCTGTGTGGCACCTGACTGTCAGATGCTGTGCTCAGTTTTTCTTTGAGTGAAATTATGCCTTGTGGAACAGACTCTTTCATTGCCCAAACACTGATATCTCCTGGGAGGCTTGGAAGGATCTCTTCTATAGTTCCAAGCAAATCTGAAAGCCAAAGAGTTAGGAATAAGTAAATAAGACATAAATCTCAAAGCACTCACCTTGTGTGTTCTTTTGCATGTTGGAACAGGGATGATATGTAAATACAACGCTTACTTCCTTTTCATGTTGGATAAGGAACATCCCAGCCATTTTATGAGTATGTTTCAACATGACCAACAGAAAGGAAAATCTAGTTATTACCTGATTTAATCAATGTAAATAGCCCAATTCAAACTGAACTTCGGAGATTCCATTATCCAGATTGTGTTTTTTTTCCCCAAGTTTTAAATAAAACTCTATTTTCGTACTTTGCTTTAAATTTAAATTCAGGACACTGCACTAAACATTCTCCCTGAAATACAACTCAGTAGCTCATTATTCCAAAAAGCCATCTGTCTGTCACTGTTTAGTTCTACTATAATGTAATGATCCAGGAGAAACGCCTGACTGGATTCACAAGATTCACAAGATTATGGCTTAGAGACCTTTTCAGAGTGAAAAGTTAAATGAGGAGATTCAGAGATACTCTTTCCCTGGATTAGAATAATTAAAGGTAAAAGGTCTTTGAAAGCAAAAGGAGAAAAAGAACGCCTTCCAGAAAAGGCAGTAGGATCCACGGTGCACAGGAGGCTATGACAATGGCAGGTGAGAGCAGGCTGGTGAAAGCAGAGCCTGTGTCAGCAGCAGTGGGATCCAAGGCCTGGCTAGAACCAACGTCAAGCAAAAAAGAAGGCAGAGGACTAGAAAAACCAGAAACACGGGTGTCTTCAGGCCTGAAGAGCTTAGGGGTCCTCACAAGGTCAAGGGTCTGGGTTGAAATTCAGACTGGAGAAAGGAAAAGGGATACTTCTCTCAGGAAGCATCTACTGTACACATTAACAAATGAGCAACTGTGGAAGGGAGACTGTGCTGAGTCACTCTGGGAGACTGAATTAGACCTTCTTAATTTGATCTTTAATGTAGGAGAAACTGTCATCTGTCCAGGAGGAGGGTAGTGTTAGAGAAGGAGGGAGATGGAAAGTGGGTGCAGGTCCTGGAGAAGGAAATATTCAGCGTGAAGGTATCTAGCACTCTATGGGGTACAAAAGAAGCAGAACATTGGCATTCCTTGGATGAGGTGGAAGCGAGCGAGGCATCATTTTTTTTTCCAGAGTAGAGAGACAAACAGTTATTTATATTCTTTAAATTCTTTTAAAATGTAACACTCCTTTCCTTTGACATGGATCTTTAACAGTGAAGATCCACTTTCATGTTCTACATGAGTGCTCCAGTTTTATTTTCATATTATAATACATCATACTTTTCTAAGATAAAAGCGATTTCTGGGTGCTATATTATTTATCTTAAAATCTACATTAACATCCACGGGGATATTAAGCAGTGGCCTTTTAGAGTTAATGTAAGGAATGCCAAAGATTACCAGCAACCACCAGAAGCTAGGAAGAGGCAAGGAAAGATTCTTTCTTAGACCCTTCAGAGGGAGCATGGCCCTGCAGATACTTTGATTTTGTACTTTTAGCCCCCAAATCAGTGAGGGGATGAATTTCTGTCATTTTAAGCTACCCAGTTTGTGTTATTTTATTACACCAGCCCTAGGAAACTAATTCAACCAAGGTCACAAGTTGGTGGACAGAACTGTTAGTCTAACCTAACTCTAAAATCTATATATTACCTCATTAAAGAAATCAATGATTAAAAATATTATTAA
Organism: Mesoplodon densirostris; assembly: GCF_025265405.1. Taxonomy (NCBI): domain Eukaryota; kingdom Metazoa; phylum Chordata; class Mammalia; order Artiodactyla; family Ziphiidae; genus Mesoplodon; species Mesoplodon densirostris. The sequence goes on along the minus strand of NC_082663.1, from coordinate 109,271,290 downwards.
ATGTAAAATATACCCTGGTCAGAATGATAAGGTCCATGTAAATATAAACCTGCCCATCTAAATAATTACATTTTAAAATAATTTTTAAACAAAAAATAAAAAATAATCACCAGATATATTCTATTTTGAAGCTGAATTCAGGGTGCTGCATTAAACATCTTCCCGGAAATGTAAATCACTGTCTCGTTATTTCAAAAAGCCATCTGTCAGCCCTGACTTAGTTCTACTTAGTTCTACTAAACATCTGAAAAAAACCTCATGATTTACCGCCTCAAAATCTATAACCCAAATTGTTCACAAAGAAGCAACAAGAGAAATACATCAAATAGGACTAGGAAATTCACAATAAAACCTGCAAGAAAACTGTGAAAACAGAAAAATGATAAGGAGTTGAAATATCAGGGTTGGTTGGGGAGGCAAACTGGGGTTTAAAATTTTTTGAGTTAATTTTTATTTCTTTAACAAATCCAAATAAAATAACCTGTAAGATTCCAGAGAAAAATCTATTTGTACTGAGCATACACAGCATGCTGCTGTATACAGATTGCTTTGGTGAGAAGGAGAAGTGAAAAATTACAAGGAATGCCAGGGGAAGAACAAGTCATAAATAAATGAAAAAGCAGGACAAGCAAATGATCTGCACTTTGTATCTTCTTTTAATTTTTAGCACTAGATTTTGTTTAAATGATTCTCCTGGGCATTCTGAACGTATAAGGATAAGTCTCTGACTTGACCCATTTCATTACCTTAATTTCAAATTTCTCACCTGGAATTGTAAATTCACAGCACAAACTTTATGTATTCTTAATAATATGTGTGTCTAAATTGGCAAAATAAGTACAAAGAAAGTTACAATATGATTAACTGTGGCCCCAAATCTTTGTTAGAACTGTAGAGTCTAAAAAATCAGAGTACTTACAGAGTGATGACTTTTACAAGAAAAAGGAAGTGAGTGGATTTCCTAGGAATCAGAGGAGGTACAATTTAATCTACTTCATACATTACAATTAAATTGACTTAGCTGAGACATTTAGAATTATCAAACAGAATTTTATCTAACCAAATTATTTCTTCAAAAGTGGTAGGAAGTGTGGATGAGGATAGTGAAAATTGAAATAAAAATTTGAAAAGTCTTGTAGGGGATAAAGAATCATTATTTACTTATCACTGTCAATCTTTCTTAATCAAATGGAAAGTTTTAGTGTCATTTTGCAAGTAAATTTTAAATATTAAGTCCCACCAAAAAATAGCATGTGTTTAAATACTTCATGGAAACTTGTTTGTGTTTCATGAAGATTTACTCCTTAGTGAAGTGTCCTACCATTGAAACCCGTAGAATTGTAAGCACCTCAAAATGATGCCTGTCCCTACTCCATCCTTTCACTGACTGTGCCTGGCACACACACCATAGGTGCTGGATATGGAATGGAGCTCTGTCCATGGGATCCACTGTAGGTGCAGGTCTTATCAGTAAATTACCATAAGAAAATGAGACAGACACAATTCTAAGAGATTTAACAAAGTCTGCACTACAGGAGAAGACTGAATCTCTCTTTTCAAAGCAATAGATCTTTCCAGGAAATACACACTGTTCCTCGCATTTGCAAGGCACTGTGTTAGGAGGGGTTGCAAGCATAAAAAGAGGTAAATTATGATCTCTGCTTACAATCCTTTAGTGCTGTTTGTACAAATTAATTTCTTGTTTCTACATCATTATAATGCCTCTTATTCACATTTCTAAGACTATGAAATCAATGAGTAAAAATGTAATATATTCCTCTAATATGCCATTAGTGTGAATTATGTTATTCATTCTGCATTAAAAACTCTTTTTTTAAAAAATTGAGGTATAGTTGATTTACAATGTTGTGTTAGTTTTCTGGTGTACAGAGAAGCGATTCAGTTATGCATACCTATATATTCTTTTTCATTATAGGTTATTATAAGACACTGAATGTAGTTTCCTGTGCTATACAGTAGGACCTTGTTGTTTAGCTATTTTATATATAGTAGTGTGTATCTGCTAATCTAAAACTCCTAATATATCCCTCCCCCCTTTCCCCTTTGGTAACCATAAGTTTGTTTTCTATGTCTGTGAGTCTGTTTCTGTTTTGTAAATAAGTCCATTTGTATCATTTTTTTTAGATTCCACATATAAGTAATATCATATGATGTTTGTGTTACTCTGACTTACAAAAATTATTTTTAAATTATCTTATTCTATATAAAACAAACTAATAGGTATCTCAAAGGTATTGCTTGTAGCTCTTAAAACACTGGCAAACATTTAACTTTAAACTTTTATGTGTTAATACAACTAATATGAAATTCATCTGCACAGGGTTAACTTGAGCTTTCCATAATGCAAAGCAATATTCACACAGAAACCAAAGTGAAGTTGTAGGTCTCATCACATGCTCATAACTACCATCCTACTGCTTAACAGCAGCTCAACAGGCTTCTCAAAGAACACATGGGTAGGCTATGGTGTCTAAGAAAACTGATGCTTAAGCAAGCAATGTCCTAAAGCAACGTATATCATGATGTAGATAACAATACTTCTTATCAGGCCAGAAACTAATTTCATCATCAATAATGTGCCAGCTATTTTTACAAATATTAGTTTATTGATAATCATAACCCTAGGAAGTACACTGGAGCATAAGCCTTTCAACTGTGCTAACATATTCTTCCCCGAAGCACCTTTATTAACTGCCCTGAATACGAGCACACAAGTTTGTAAATGGGTTTATGGGTTTTCACTTTCAGCTGTCCCCACATCTTTTGGGGAGTAGACAGTGTATTTATTATTGGCAAAGTTGTGCAAGAAAATAAAAAGTAGAATACTTCATTTGACATTATTTCCAACACATCTCCTATTGCCAGTAAATAATTATTACTCAGATGTGTGTTTCTCCCATTCAGCCATGCCACTTCTCTGAGGAGGCACAATCCTTCTTTAAATTGTTTTTGCTCCTGTCAGTATTCAAGCACCATTCCCTTACAGTAAACACATGTTCAACATATACTGTACATAAGAATCCCAGGGTCGGTATCCTCATGATCAGTGAAGAAAATAACACATGCTTAGAACACTACCTTTTCCAACTAGTAAACCAGGAAGCCACTTAAACTTCCAATCAAAATCAGTTATTTTCTTTTGGAATGGAGGTAATCCTTGACAGAGCTGAGTCTAAAATGGGAAAAAAAATTGCAAAACAGCCATTCATTCTACTACACATAAAAATTAAAATAGATATGTGAGGCTATCATAGTACATGGATAAAATACTACAGGTTCACATGAGCCATGTCTTATCTATCTGAATATGTATTACTTTCTATAGAACTTTCTACAGAATTTAAAGGGTCTTATTTTTCCTCTACCTCTTCCTTTTGGTCTTTGAACAGAAGATGCCTTTATGGTTGAAAGTCATTTGGAGAATTACAATGGCTTGATTGTTAACTGGAATATTTGCCCTGCACAGTCCGAATGCAACAGATCATAAAAATGAACAGGGCAATGCTGCATGCATTACTGTAAGTTTAGAGAGCTGACAGAGGATTGTACTTCTTGTGAATAGAAACACAAAACTCTTCCAAGAATGTGGAGACACAAAACACTACTGAATATAAAGTAAAAAGGTTCTGGATAATATCAATATATATTTTTTAGTTATCCACTTATAATTATAATGATTTAATATGTGATATATTGAGAAAGGAGAGAGTGCAAAATACACACATGCAAGTAAATCTGAAATTCTGTGGATGTTTAGTCTAAACACTAAAGACTACAAAGTCTAAAATGCTTTGACTTTTGGGGAGTCATGATTCTAACATTTAGCAACATTGATATAAAATAACACAACCAGAAATTCCATTGATATATCTACTGCCAAAATCAGCTACCAAAAGAACAGCAGAGGGACAATTCATGGGCAAAAATAGGCAAGTAAGTAAACAGTTAGTGAATGCCCATATGTACCTTACAGTTTTTCATTAGGTCATTCAATCACCTATTCATTCATCCAGGCAATAAATATTTATTGAGCATCTCCTTTACACTAAGTTCTGAGAACTTAGCAGCAAACAAAACAAACTTCCTTCTCTAAGAGCTTACATCTAAGTTCTTGGCCTATTCCTCAGAGGCACACAAATATCTATACGTGAATTGGCAAACAGACCTTTACCATTCCATTGAGTCACTGGGATAGCCACAGCATACAGTGACTGAGGCAAGAGGATTGGTGGGAAAAGTGCTGAAACAAAGTGGACGAATGGATGGAAGATGACAGAGAGAGAAGGAAAAGGAGCAGGGCAGAGGGAGGGGTGGAAAGTGAAGGGAAGAGGAAAGGAAAAGATGGAGATGAGGGAATGGGCAGGAGCAGAAATGAGGAGAAAGACAAAGGTATACCCAACAGGTTTTGAGATTTAGCATCAGAAAATCCAGGCTCCAGTTCCCATACTGCCTCTCCTAGAAGTAGGAGCTTAACAAGATTTCTTGCCCACTCCCAACCATGCTTCCCTCATCTTTAAAACCAGGCTATGGCTGTGGTGAGGATGACATAAGATAATGTGTCTAAAAACAGCTTGTTATTTACACAGTACTTTAAAAATGGAAGAGATTATTATTTATTATTACCATTATTCTTATTATTGCTAAATATGTCAAAGGATATAATTACAAAAACTTTTAAAAGCTATACACAAACATCTCAACATTTTTCTCTTTGTTCCAAGTAAAGAGAAGAGCATATCTAGGTGGATGATAATCTTGGCAGCAGGCACTATTTGCAATATCAGAGTTGAAATATTGGGGGGAAAGAACTAGGTTTAATACAAGACTATTTAATTTTCAGTAAGTGCTGAAATTTTCCAGGGAAAGTTGGGATGCCACCTGTCACATCTTCTAAATGAAACTATACAGGTATAAAGCTTTTTTGCAACTATTTTTGAATCTTCAGAATGAGAAATAGGAATAATAGTTTTATAAACATTTAAATTTTTTCTAGTTATCTGTGCATGAAAAACCTGATGTCTTAATATTGGCAACTTTAATTTTACTATTTTTATATTACTGGAATGCAATTTTTTTCATGGTTATATCAAAAGGGGATTAACAGAGCCAGAAACCATTGGGCTATAGTGTATAATACAGCAGAGTCTTACATCAGATACCAGGTTTTGAGTCCTCTCTGTACCTATTAAGCTGTGTCACCCTAGACACCCTAGATGAATTTCTTTCCCTTTCAGTTTCCAAAATATAGCTCTGTACCTGCCTCTCAGAATCACTGGGAGTGCCTTTTACACAGTCAGTCTTGAGTAAATGACAACATTCGTATTTCTGTTAATGACAATTAGAGCAAGAATAACATTTATTTCCCTGGTGGCTTAGTTGATACAGACAGAACTATCAGACACCTGCCATGATTAAAATGTCACCTATCACCATGGACCACCATGGACAATATCTGGCCTGCCTATAAAACCTGTTTGACACTGTTTTTATATAATTTATGAAAAATAACATTTTGCTAAGACACAGCAAAGTGAAATGTTAAAGGTCCTATCCCAAACAGATAGTTCGACTCACTAGTTTTTCTTACAGCTAACACCAAATTAGAATGTAGCAGCAAAATCCAAATGAGATCCCTTAGTAAAAGCCCCCGATGACTCTATAATGATAACAGCAATTGTGTTAATTCACCAAGGATTTACTTTGTACATACTAGGCACTAAGCTAGGCACTTTACAAAAGCTGTCATTTAATCCTCAGAATTACACTGTGAAGGAGATGGTATTATCACCATTTTACAGCTGAGCAAAGCAAGACTCAGGGCAGCTGATAATCTTATCTTCAATCACACAGCTAAGGAGTGGCAGATCATAAGTGAAACCTGGGACTGTCTGGCTTACCTTGACCTAAACCACTTGACTGGTCTTTCCACCTGATACACTCTCCCTGGGGATATAATGATTTCATAATACATCTCCATTAGAAACATCCAATGAGAATTTAAGACCTCTGAAATGGAAAGTTCTAAAAGCTATATGTATAAATTGTTCATGGATTAGACTCAAGATGCCAAGAATACGGTTTTCAGGGTAAGAGCTTCAAATACAAAAAAGTGACCGTGATCTAAGCCATGCTGTTTTACAAAACAAAACAAAACTAGTAATTAATAAAAATAGAACTGTCCTACCTTTGAAAAACATAAGCAATATATGTATTTTGGAGGTATGCTAAAAAGAACTGTTACTAGGATTTAAGGTTGATTTCTCCAGGTACCTACTTACTGAGCAAAGCAATTAAATGTTTTTGGCTTAAAATTCCAACAAAACCTGACTGGTAGTGGTAAAAACAAAAACAAGGAAACTATGCAATTAGTTATTGGCAAGCAAAGCAAAAACTGGCACAAGTAAAACTGCAAAATTAATTGGTTCTAATTAGGCAAGAACTTGGTCAAGAGCAAAGTTTGAAAACTCTGTTTTGAGAGGTAACCAGCCCTATGCCCTTCAAGAGGAGTCCCTCAGGAGACAGGATATGGGATGTTTCTCAGCTTGGCCTCAACATCATGGCCACAGAAATCTTTTCAGAGATATCGTGGCCCTTCTAGTTTGCCCTTCTAAAGGGACTTTATGGCTTTACTAATTTTTTGCACAATTTAAGGTTTAGATTTGCTCCAGAAACTGCAATCTAAATTAGAACAAGCAACTAAAATGTCAGAATATATCCAGAGATGCACTGTGATAGTTTTCCCTGCTGCATTCATATTATCACTGCCCCTGCACTAAAGGTAAATATTGCTTCACCATGTTATCAAAATTCTGTGTGACTCCTTTATCCTACTTATTTCTACAGTTCAGAGAGACTTTATCATACTCGTTAACTTCCTTCCAAGGTGAAGAGGAGCTGAATTTCAATCTTGGAGGTATTACTGTTGAATGGAAAAAAAAATGAACAAAAATACACAATAGAGGCCTTCTGGCTTCTCCACTCCTATAACATAAGATAAAATCAGTGCTTAAGAGTAATAAGGGATAGATTGGGAGTTTGGGATTGACATGTACACACTGCTATATTTAAGATAAAATGCCTTTCTATGAAAAAAATATCATCATAAAATAAAAAGAGTAAACATTTTTGCTATTTCATCAGGTCACAAACTGAGCTGGAAGGACAACTGGAACAAGCAAAAGCGAAAGCCTTGAATAACTAACCTTTCTACTATATACTGCCTAATTCATTTTCGTGTGACGTGCAATTATTATATAATAAAGGTTACACGGAAAGTACTGTACTTTAGACACCACTGGTGTATAAATGTAGATTCCCCCCCCCCATACCTCTCTGTGAATCTAAAACTTCTATATGAGGTGTCAGTATATATCTATTAACTTAAAATACTTAAATATTTTCACTAAGGTCCTTGCCATGATCCTCCTCATGCTCCACCTTCCTACCCCCATGCAAGAAGCATAAGCATAAACCACTTAGATTATACCAAAGCATCAGTTTTCATACCTCACTTCCACTTTGTTATGCAACCCATCTTACTAGGTCCTTCATTAGTTAGGCACTCACCCAAAGACTTTTCTTTGTAGTTCACTGTCAGTATATGTATGCAAAGCCTAAATCAAAGGGGAGCGGGAAGAAGGTTAGCACTTACTGAAATAAAGAAAATGATGCACAGGTTGGGGTGGGAGAAGGGAGAGAAAGAGGCTGAGAGTCTGCCAAGAGCCCGCCACTGGCTGGGAGGTGGGAGCCCAACCTTGCCAGGCAAATCCTAGCTTGCAGGCAGTGCAGAATAAGAGCAGACATGAAGACTGGCATTCATGCACTTGCGATTAAACATGTTTCTTCTGCAAAGGCAGTCAACCCTGATGATGTTACTATTCGAGGCAGTAGGTATTCCACAATGAAATCAGGATCCCTTTCCTCCTCGTCAAATAATCTTGTCAGATCTGACAAAATTTAGAACTTACCAAGCTCTATATCTCTGCGTTCTTGCACTCACTGAGGGTATCAAGAAAGGTAAAATGCGCACCCCTCCCCTCCACCCGTCTTCGCTAAAATAATAAGCAGCAGAGATTTCAGAAGTCTTAAAAAGCTGTCCTAATAATTAGTAATTTACAACAGAGTAAGTGATTGAAGTGGGAGAGGGGGAATTAAACCGCTAGCCATAGAATTATGAAACTATTTTGTACCCTTAACATGCACACTTCATCACACACCCAGAATATTAGTTGTGAATTGATTCTAACGAAAAACTGAGGGGGCAGGGGTAGGAGGCAGAGTTGTCATTCTGCACAAGCCGACCACACCCCATACTCTACCTGCACCCACCACGAGGGCCCTGGGCTCACAGCTGCGGATGCAATGCAGGAGGGAGAGGGAGTGAATGTTGGAGTTGAGGAAGGCCACCACGCAGCCCAGCTTGGCCAGGCCGAACCACACGTGAATGAAATCAGGCTCATTGCTCATTAGCAGAGCCACGGTATCGCCCCTTTTCAGCGTGGAATGGTTCAGGAAGACATGGGCCACTCTACTACTCCTCTTGTCCACATCCTGATAGGTGTAGATGTCTCCCTCATAGATGATGAAAGGTTTCTGAGGCTGCTTCTTGGCATGCATCAGGAATTTATCCAGGACAGTGACCAGCTCCCCTTTCAGTCTGTACATCTCCATCTGAAATCCACAGCGTACCACCTTCAGCAGGTACCAGAAGTCGTCCCAGAAGTAAGGGTACAGGAGTTTCTGCATGAAGCTCAGGAAAACCATTCCAGCCCCTAGTCCTGTTAGCCATGACAGGAGCATGGGGGCCACAGGGCCAGAAGGCAGCTCTGATCCCGGCCCTGCCATTGTCCTCTTCTAGGTGCACCTCTCCTCGGAGACAGCTGGTCTGCAATGTTCAAGGCTAGCACCTGCAGCTCGTCCCAACCTTGGGAAGAAGGGAATCTTGCGAAACAGAATCAGAAGTTTGCACAGAAGTCGCCCCAAGGAGTGCCGGGGATCAGGCGTGGGACAACTGGTGGATGAGCAGACAGCCCATGAGATAAGCTCAGGGCCTCGGGATCTACGAATCGAGCACAGCCCCCTCGCCTCCGAACCACGACGGCGGCCCCCGCCCTGCGGCTTTCTCAGGCGCCTGTCAGTCCTCCCCAGGCTGGTTGGGTCAGTCCCCGGTGCCTTGTAAGCCCCTGAGCAAACCCCTGAGCAAACCCCTGAGCAAACCCCACTGAAGTCACGGGCAGATGCCGTCCTCGTCGAGGTAGTCTTTCCGGTGCCTGCAACTTGGAGGCTGAATTCGAGCTGAGAGAAGCTGGGGTGGCGACTGCTTAGAAACGCACCGGCTTCCCGCTTTGATCCACCAGAAACCGCGCAGGGTGACGCGGCCACGCCTCCGTCCCGGGTGTCCCAGGTCTCGTGGGATCCGGGCCGCGCAGCGCCGCCCCGCGCCGCAGCCGCAGCCCAGCGCCCGGGAGCTCCCCTCGGGCACGTCGGGTCCCCGCGGGGCTCCCAGGTGACCGCCGCGCCCGCTGGAAGAGTTGCCTTCTACGCCGGCCGCGGCTCCCCTCCGAGGGTTCTTGAGCCGGTGCAGCTCTGCTCCGAGCCACGGAGGAGCTGTTGCCCGCCTCCGGCCCGCCTCCAGGCTTCCAGCCAACTCCTGCTCAGACCGCGGCCGCTGGAGCGGCTCTGGCCCCCTCGCCGGCTCCTCCCTTGGCGCACGTCAAGTCCAGCCCCCCGGCGAGTGTGCTGCGACTGGAGTCCCAGGAAGGAAAGCCGCATGGCATGGGGTCGAGGGGAACCAGGATGCTGGAACAGGGTCGGGGAGTTCATTCATTCAATAAATAGTCAATACAGGAAAGTAAACTAGAGGCTAGAGAGGCGAGGGGAAGAATTAAAGAAAAAACCCCAAAACTGCCGTAGGGGGCAGGGGGGAGGCAGGGAACAGGGAGACAGGCAACAACAAAAAGATATTTATGAATTGGATAGATCAAGGAATATTTGAACTCTTTGTTCATGAAACATCACAAAGTTCGTTTGCCGTTCTACAAAAAGTATTTGTGAAAACTTGTATCAGTAGGTTGGTATTGACATTTATACTAGAATTCTATCCTTAGAGTGCCTTGATAGTGCTTTTTTTTTTTTTGCGATACGCGGGCCTCTCACTGCTGTGGCCTCTCCCGCTGCGGAGCACAGGCTCTGGACGCGCAGGCTCAGCGGCCATGGCTCATGGGCCCAGCCGCTCCGCGGCATGTGGGATCTTCCCGGACCGGGGCACAAACCCGTGTCCCCTGCATCGGCAGGCGGACTCTCAACCACTGCGCCACCAGGGGAGCCCTGATAGTGCTTTTTATAAAATTTTCCAGTACTGATTGATGTGGGAGCTTAAGTCCATACCCACATCCATATTTTTTTAAAAAGCATAAAATAATTTTTTTCCATTGAAATAATTTAAAGAATGAACAGAACTTCAAACTAAGGAATCCAAAAGGGGGGGGAGGGCAAAGAAGAGCCGAAACAGGTAATTGCAAATAACAATAAATTTTATACAATGGTGAAATTTTACTGAAGATAAACTGAGGGGTGTTTAATTACACATTTTTTTCTTTCACATACCACCATCCCAGCTCTCTGCTTTTAAAAAGAGTGTATAAATGGTTAATTGCACATATTGAAATGATTAAGCATTGCCTCACTTTGTCAGCTTTTCCTCCTTCAGTCTTATGTTCTGCAACTGGGTTCTAGCTAACCTCAGATTTCCTCATAAAGAAAAAACTGATAATTCCAAGGCAGACTGGTTTAATAATCTGAAAATGATTACTTTGAAGTCACAGTGAAGAGCCCAAAAGAAAGACAAGCCCTTAAAACCCTTTGGTGTAGATCAAGAAAATGCTTTCTAAATTTATTCGGAAACTCTGGGCTTTTCAATTCAGAAACACCTTTCCATTTAAAGAAAAGTATTAGTACCCAGTAGTTTACAACTGAGAAGTTAGTTTACAGCTTGAAAAGCATCTTTGACATTCTATGTTTTTCTCTCCTAGATCTAGTCTGAATCAGTCGCCTCCAAGAAAACAATATTTGAAGCAGAGAATAGAATATGGAGCAGTTGGTCTCAGACTTTTGAATTCCAATACAAGTAAAATCTGTCCACCTCTACTGGAAAACGAGCAAAGAAACATAGGTTTGCCATCTTTTTAATGTATAAAATTAAAAATATTAAGCACACATTAAAACAATTACCATCTACTGTCACCACTGTTTCATAAAGGGAAGAATTTATTTCAGCATTAAAGAAGGAAAGGAATACCATTATAATAAAAGACAGTCTTTGAGAATAAATAAAATTAACTTCATGAAAAACTCATGTGTTACACTGATTTTTCATATCACGGACCTCCTAACATCATCCCAGGTCATGGAACAAAATTTTTAGCAACTATTGATATAAGTAAGCTGAGAAAATATTTGGCACCATAAATGTGAGACAGTTTGATTTATTAGGAGAACTAAAAACATATGTTGCCAAAATTTATATTGGCTAAGGCCAATTCCATGCCTGAAATCTCACCACAAAGAAGGAATCAATGATCATCTTGCGACAGCTAGAAGTATTGTGTGTATTCCTGCATTAGCCCCATGTAAAAGAAAAATCTTGCTTTATTTTCAGTCCAAATATGCTCTACTCTAACCCTTTCCCATTTCCGATTTGACTTTCCTCTCTAACTCACTCCCACCCCACTCTTCACCCTCAGTTACATTGAGGATGAATTGTTTAGTGAGTAGATCAAAGTAAAACTGAACAAAGCATCATATGATGAGCCATGACTTATGCCCATAGGATTTTAGCACTGTAAGTTGAAAATTTTGACTTTGTGAAGATCAGTTACTTGTGTCCATATGTTTTCTGATGAAATCCTACAGCAGTCACATTTTGGATTATGGGAGATCTGGGGAAGAAGATAGAGGTTTAGAAAGGCCCCAGATGATGCTACATTGGCATCAAAATACCATAACAGATGTTTGCACTGGGCCTAGAAGCACTGAGTTCCTACACTGTAGCTGGCACTTGGGGAAGGGGTTGGGGTGGAGTGGAATATATGAGGAAGAGAGATGGTGAAATGAGGGTGAGAAATGCTGAGTGTAAGTACGACTCATCCACTTTAAAATTCTGTCCAAGAACAGGGTTTTGTTAAGGTTTTAATTACTGTTTTACTCTCTGATCGGAGTTCGGTTTTTAATGGGAAGCTTACTCATCCTACAATCTGTTTGTTTGTATTAATGAACAATTATTGCCCACGATATTATTCCTCACAAGGACTCATGAAGCGACTCAACATTAAAGATGAGGCTTCCTGTTAGAGAGTTGGGTGGTATTAACATTACCACATGTCTTAGATACACCAAACACTTCCTGAAATATAAAATTTTTATAGCACCAAATAAGTGATTCAGTAATAATGGTCTAGGGAACAATTCCCAAATTAAATATTTAATTATCATTTTTGCCACAGAATACAAACTATGCCTAGAAAGTCATGCCAGTCAGAATTCTGCCAAGACATTTTACACTCATGTTTTATTCATGGTTTTTAAAAACAGTTTGCATACATCTGGATAATTCTGTTTATGATAACTTCCCCTTCCTCAGTGCTGGTGACATGTACTATTTGGAAAAGATGTTTATATAAAGTTTTATCACTGACTCTGAGACCTCAGCGTAAGCCTCATTTCTATTTTATAAGCCACCTATGTGGAGGCAGGTCATCTGATCATTAATGAGATCAAAGAAACTCTTTGGCAGCTTTTATTAGGAATTAACAATGTTCTGAATATTGCAGTGAGTTTTTCCATGGGCCCCTATTTTTGCATACCTGATAAGGTCTAAGATTTAGTCTAGAAGGTATGGGCAGGGAGAGTGGGACTTCTAAGATTCAGAGTGTATATCTTATTTCTTGACACATCCTGCAAGTTTATAACACTTAAAATTAAAAATTTCCGCCAATGGCTTAATTATAATAATCATTTCTCCCTGGGCAGGTAGGTGGTCCAGAGCTGGCATGACTCTGCAGACTTCAACCTGTGCCTTCCACTTAGAAAAGCAAGGCAGCTGCTACAGCTCTTGCCTGCTCCCAGTCATCGACTGAGAGAGGAGGGGACCAGGCAACACCTCAGTTGGTGTTTCTTTGTTTACGTTTCAGTTTTTAGCTTTTTATTAAGTGAAAAGTTTCAAACATACATAAAGATAGAAATAATACAAATATTGCTTCCAAACCAAACTCGGGTCCACTTGCCCAAATGCAGCAAAGCCAATCTACTGACACCTGGTTGAGGTGAAAGAAATTTCAGTATTTATTGCAGGACGCCAAGCAAGGAGAATGTGCTCAAAAGACCCAAACTCCCTGATGACTTTCAGGGAAGGGTTTTTAATGTCGACCTTAGGGGTGAGGGTTGTAGGGTACCTGATCAGCTCATGGACTTTCTTTTGGTGGGCTGGTGGTGAGGTAACAGGGTGATGTTTTGCAAATCTTAATTATCAGCCTTCTGATTCTGATCAGTCTGGCGTCTACTGCCCGTGGTGAGTGTGTAGTCCCCATCCTCTACCTGGATGAGGGTCTTAGGTTCTACAGAACAATTCAAAGATATGTATCAGATTATTATACATATCCCTTCAGGAGGAACTAGGACTCTTTCATCGCTGAACTAGTTTTTAAACTATCATACTTTTCTTGCTTAACTGCTTTTCCTTTGTTTCTGCATTCCCCCACTTCTCTAATTAGTAACTGCTTGAGTCTGCTCTTTGGAACTTGGGGAAGGCCTAGGAGACCAAAGTCTTTTTCTACAAATATGGAGGGGACATGGAGGGGCTTTTTTACCCAGGAACGCCCTGCAGGGTTCTACTTGGTTTCAATCCTCCCTTTTCTTTGCTACTCCTCAATCCTGAGAGGAACAAGGGCAGGGCAAGAAAGAAAATAAAGTTTTTGTTTTGTTTTGTTTGCGGTACACGGGCCTCTCACTGTTGTGGCCTCTCCCGCTGCGGAGCACAGGCTCCGGACATGCAGGCTCAGCGGCCATGGCTCACGGGGCCAGCTGCTCTGCAGCATGTGGGATCTTCCCGGACCGGGGCACGAACCCGTGTTTTCTGCATCGGCAGGTGGACTCTCAACAACTGTGCCACCAGGGGAGCCCAAAAATAAAGTTTTTGACTGAGAGGTTCATCACAGACTTGGCAAAGGAACTCGGTTTTAGGGGACTTGGTTTTACAATGTCCTCCCCAATATACTCATCATCTAGGTTTCATGATTGTTAACATTCTGCCCAATTTTTTTCCTGAAGTATTTAAATTACAGACAACATAGAGTATTTCTACCCTAAATACCTCTGGGTGCTTCTGAAAAAAGGATGTTTCCCTACCTACTCACCATACAATAATTACATCAGATAAAATTAACAATAATTCTTTAGTACTATCTAATACTTAGTCCATATTTAATTCCTTCCAAAATGTCTTTTAGAGTTGGTTGGTCTAAACCAGAATCAACTCAAGCTCTTTCTCTTTTAATCTGAATAGACCTTATCACAACCACTGTATCTTTTCCCAAGACATTTCCTAGTTAAAGACAACAGGCCAGTGGTCTTGCAGAGTGTCCCAACTTCTGCACTGGTCTGATGCTTCCCCATGTCTCCTTTAACATGTTCCTTTGTCCCCTGTATTCCAAATAAACTGGGAATTAGACCTAAGGACTTGATGAGGCTCAGGTTAAACATTCCGGGGGAGACTATAGGTGATTCTATGTACTTTAGGTTGTAGTACATCAAGATAAACATACTATCTAGTTGTCCTGAAATAGCACATCTCTATTGATGATGAAATGTAGCTTACTGTGTACACTGATCTGCACCTTGCTTCCTTCACCTAATGTGTCCCTGTGATTACAGTCTGTCATTATGTAGAAATCCTCATTTTTTGTGTGTGTGGTTGCATATACTCCATTGTGTGCTATTATCACAACCTACTCAACTCCCTCCCTGCTGATGGGTTTGTTTTCAATCTTTTGCCATTACAAATATTGTTACAGTTAATGAGCATGTGCACATAGTATATACTTTTGCCAGTGTAACTTTGGGATAGCTTCCTAGAAATGAGATTGCTAAGTGAAAGAGTAAACATATCTGTGATTTTTCCAGATATTGCCAATTTACCCTCCATATCAGCTGTATCATTGGCATGTTCACCATCAGTGTATGAAATTATCTGGGAAGTGCAAAAGCAGTTACTAATGACTTTCATTAAATTGGAAATATCAGGGACTATGTATAATATTTACACAAACATGTACAAGTTAGTTTATGTTATATATTGTAAAGGTTTTTGATCTGTTTTGTAATGCTATTATTGAAGTGTTTCATGCCTATCAAATGTAAATTTTTCTTTTACTTTACATGAAACTATTTAATTCAAAATTCATATCTGTTTTATGATTTTGATGATACTGAATTTCCAGCCTATATCATATAGTAAATTAGAAAAACATATTTAAAACAAAAGCTAAATTAAATTAACAGACCTTTTCAGAGTTGAGAAATATGGCAGCAACGTGGCCTCTAAATCCAGGCCACACTTCAAAGAGATACTGTTCTCCAAATTATTATAAGAATGTGTGTTCTGATTTGCTACAGGAGGTACATACAAATTTTGTCTCATTTAATAGTTGATATCCATGAACTGCATAATATAATACCAAATGAAAACCTAAAGATTACAGACAAGGAATTTCTGATGCATGCCAACAGGAAAAACCTGTCAACTTTTTAAAATCAGCTTTTGAACCCTTAGAAAGATTACAAAAGGCCTAATATGGACCTTTCTCAATGTGGAAATTTCATGAATAGAATACAGATTTGATTATGTATTTTACTGTTAATGAAAGACACCCAATAACAGATGTAGAAAGCCTGCTACTCCATCACAGCTGTGAGTTTCCAACAGACAGTCAATGCCAGTTTCTGTGGCTCTGTTTCAACAAAATGAGAACCAGAATAAACACAGTGACTGACACCCTTGTTTAAAGATCAGAATACAAGAGACACGACTTCTAACAATGACACACTGACAGAACCTCTGGCTAGAGGATTTACCCAGGGGAGGGCAGAAGCACGGTTAGCTCTCGCTGCTGCCATCTGACCACATAATTTGTCAAAGCTTAGGCACAGGAGCACCTCATGCAACTCAGGACTGTCTTTGACAAGGCTCTAGAGGGAATGTTAGGTCATTTCTCACCAGGGAGGCTTATGAATGGCGCGCTCCCTGCGCCCTGGCATAATACTGGTAGATCACCAGTGAAATGAAGCGTACAATCTGGGTTTCAGGGTCACCTGGCGAAACCCACCTGATCTTGTCATCTAGACCAGATGAACTAAGTAGTTTTCTTACCTGCTCTTCAACCCCAATACACTGGAATCTGGTCTCAGCAGTCTTACATATAAATCTTCACACTCATATTAGCAAAGGTTGCCCAATTCAACCCCCTGATATGAATAATCCTCAGATTGTCACACTCAGGTCTTTACGTCCTCTGGCTTCCAAGATCACATGATAAGACTAAAGAATTCTAGTTCATATCCTTCTCTTGGTGGGCCCTTTTCAAAAATTCCATGTACTTATACAGTTCTAAATAGTACCCCCTCCTATGTCAATAACAAACGCAGAGAAAATTGTAAACTGAGGGGTGCCTCAGTGCTGTATCACCTAGTGTATTATTTACTTCATTGGGACAAAGTTAGCATATTCTAATTCTCTCCAGGCATTTACTAAGTACATATTCTTCATTGTAACATTTTTTAATCCTTTTCACTGTCATTGAGGCTATTCTAATAGCAGGCAAGATTTAGAGAAGCTGCATGGCAAATAAAAGGGCTCAAAGTAAGTAAATCAGAAATAGATAACCATAGCCAATAAGGCATACATTCTCCAGGTCCATACACATCAGGGAGTCTTGGTAGGCATAAGCAATAGCTCTCACATCTCCATAACCATCCTACCTGGACCTTCCATTAAATAAAGAAGAGTTTCCTTGGGTGATGCTTAGAGACCAAGCTAATACCCCAGGAAAACTTCTCCCTTCTTTTCCTTTCTCCCAAGACTTGAACCCTGGCCTCCACCATTCCCTCCCATCACTACCCCACAGAGTCCTAACTGGTTGCACCTCTCCTTCACCAGCCTGAATACTAAGACTAAAGGATTAGGATATATGATGTGATAATCCTGTATTCACATAACCACAAAGGTCAATTGTAGTATCAGGTAGAATGGGAGGGATGTAGGCCCACCTCAAGCATATAAGAAACTTGAGTAGTTCCTTGGCTTCATTTAATCAGCAGGACACCAAGGGGACCAGCCTGCCCTCCTTTAGCAGAGAGCACCTACTGGAAGACTGATGAGTGATTCTGCCTGATATCTGAGGGACCCTCAGCCCACAAGTGAAAGAAATGTCACTGCTGGGACTCATTCCTGGGCCTCTCCCCTCGAAGTCCTCAGGCTCTAACATCAGCAGGTTGGTAGGTGGGTCTTTCAACTCCTGCAACTGGCCATCCCCGACTGACTCTTACATTTGATGGATCCTTAAACTACTAATGTGCTAAAGGTCAATTTGATGAGTGACACATTCACCAATATTTAATTTACTAAAAGATGATTTGCTGAGTTATTGAGAAGTTCTTTAATGTTTCAGGTTTTTGTTTTTGTTTTGTTTTGTCTTTTGCATCTCCCTGTATTGCTACCAATACCTCAAGTTTGCCCTTGTACCTTCCAGAGGCTGTCAGACAAATATTAGAATGTGTGTAAGACAATTAATCCAGCAGTATTGCTGCCAGAGGCAGGGAAGGGGCAGACCCAATTGTGGGAGCAGGGTGACATTAAGCTGCAAACAGAATTTAAAGGTCAATCTATCCTTTTAATATAAAACAGGAGCATTAGCACAGGGTCAAGTGGAGCAGGGGAAGGTGTAGGAGGAGGAAGGGACCTCATTTAGCAAAATGGAAACTTTTCAAATAGTCCAACACTTTTCTTCCCAGGCTTAATGCTTGGTATATTTCCTCACACTAGATTAGGAGAAGGGGGTGGAGTAAATATAGGGATTACTGGAGCTTCGTTATGGAGCCAGAATGAGGAAGGGATTAGTAAATACGAATGAGGATTTTTTTCTTAAAGCAACTTAATTATTTAAAAATGCATTTGAGGGGCTTCCCTGTTGGCACAGTGGTTGGGAGTCCGCCTGCCGATGCAGGGGATGCGGGTTTGTGCCCCGGTCCGGGAGGATCCCACATGCCATGGAGCGGCTGGGCCCGTGAGCCATGGCCACTGAGCCTGCACGTCCGGAGCCTGTGCTCCGCAACGGGAGAGGCCACAGCGGTGAGAGGCCCGTGTACTGCAAAAAAAAAAAAAAAAAAAAAGTGTCCTCCTTTGAATCCCTCCTTCCTGCCACTCCCCACCACACCTGCCCCACCCCTGTCCCCAAGCAAATCCTGACAGTTCTTTCTATCATTATATATTAATTTTCATTTTCTAGAATTCCATGTAAATGAATCATATAATGTGCACTTTTTTTTGGTTTGGTCTGTTTTCTTTCACTCAGCATAATTATTTTTAGATTAACTTATTTTGCTGCAAGTAGAAATGGCTTGGGATTGACATACATACACTAATATGTATAAAATAGATAACTAATGAGAACCTGCTGTATAGCACAGGGAACTCCACTTCACTGTACAGTAGAAACTAACACAACATGGTAAAAGAACTATACCCCAATTAAAAACAAAAAGAAATGGCTTATTTCTTTATATTGATAAGTAGTATTACATTGAATGGATATACTACAACTTGTTTATCCATCCACCTGTTAATGAAATTTTAGTGTTTTCTCAGTGTTTGGTCAATATAAGTAAAACTGCTATGAACATTATTGTACAAATATTTGCCTGGACATATTCTTTCAATTTTCTTGAATAAATAGCTGGGGGTAGAATAGCTGAGTCATAGGGTAAGGATCTATCTAACTTTCAAAGAAACTCCCAAAATGTTTTCCAAAGTGCTAGGACAACTTTTTATTCTCATTAACAGTGAATGAGAGTTTCAGTTGCTCTACAGCCTGATCAACACTTAGTAAGCTAAAACATTTTCATTTTAGACATTCTAATATCTGTGTAGAAATATCTCACTGTGCTTTTGACTTTATATCCCTAATGAGTAATAATGAGCTACTTTTCAAGTGCTAATTTGCCTTCATACACCTTAAGTGTCTATCCAAATCATTTGCCTATTTTGCATGGATTTTTTTGTTTTCTTATAGAGTTTTGAGAGTTCTTTTTATATATATTCTGGATAAAAGGTCCTTATCAATATGTGCTTTGCAAATATTTTCTCCTGGGCTTCAGTTTGTCTGCTTTTCCCCCTCAGATTTCTTAAGAATGTCTTTCAAAGAACAGAAGTTCTTTATTCTGTTTAAGTCTTATTTATCATTTTTTTTCTTTTATGGTTCATGCCTTTTACACCCCATTTAAAAGTCTTTTGCCTAAGGTTTCACAAAAGAAATTTCCTCCTATACTTTCTACTTGACAAATATGAGTTTCAGGTTTTATATTTATATTTATGATCCATTTGAGTTAATAATTTATACAGTGCAGGGTATGGATTTAACTTCATTTTTGGGTATACTGTTATCTATTCCAGCACCATTTGTTAAAAAGACTTCTTTCTACACTGAATTTCTTTTGTAACTTTGTTGAAAATCAGTTGTCTATATATGAATGGTTCTATTTTTGTAATCTCTATTATGTTCCATTGATCTATTTGTGCACCTGTACAGAATTTTCTCAGTATCTTCATTATTCTAGCTATAATTTTAAATACATCATTAATCCTCAAACATTAATTTTCTTTTTCAAAGTTGCTTTGGCTTTTCTATATAATTTGCATTTCCTTTTGAAGTTTAGAATAAGTCTGTCAGTTTCTACAAATAAAGTCTGTGAGATTTTTATTCAAATGCACTGGATCTAAAGAATAATTTGGGGAGAACAGACATCTTAACAATACTGATCTTTGAATCCAGTAACACAATATGTCTCTCCATTTATTCAGTCTTCTTTAACATCTGTCAACATTATGTTGGTAGTTTTTGTTGCACAGTTACAGCCCAGCTTTTGTCAGATTTGTATAAGTATTTGATAATCTTGATATTACTATATACAGTATTTATAAACTTTTTCAATATCTGACATTTCTTTGCTGGTAAAAAGAAATACCATCAATTTCTATATGTTAATCTAATACCCTGGAACTGTTGCTAAACTCATTTATTAGTTACAATAACTTTTTTGCACATTCCACTGGGTTTTCCATACAGATAATCATGTCATCAATGAATAAACATAGATTTACTTCTTCTTTTCCAATTTAGATGCCTTTATTATTTCCTTGGTTTTACTTTGCTGTGCTACCAAGAATTTGCAGTACAATATTCAGTAGAAGTGGTGAGAGGACATCTCTGTCTCATTCCTGATATTAGGAAGATAACATTAAATCTTTCACCATTAAGTGTGATGTAAACTGTAGACTTTTGATTGCTACCTTTCATCGAGTTGAGGAAATTCTCATGTATAAATAGTTCAGCACAAGCATTTATCCAGAGGGATGTTAGACTTTGTCAAGTGCGAGGAGAACCAAGATGGCAGAGTAGAAGGACGTGCTCCCATTCCCTCTTGCGAGAACACCAGAATCACAACTAACTGCTGAACAATCA
Source organism: Mesoplodon densirostris (assembly GCF_025265405.1). Lineage (NCBI taxonomy): Eukaryota > Metazoa > Chordata > Mammalia > Artiodactyla > Ziphiidae > Mesoplodon > Mesoplodon densirostris. The sequence continues at coordinate 109,250,483 of NC_082663.1, read as the reverse complement.
TCAACAGGAAGACACTGGAACTCACCAAAAAAGATACCCAACATCCAAAGACAAAGGAGAAGCCACAATGAGATGGTAGGAGGGGCACAATCACAATAAAATCAAATCTCATACAGTGGGGTGGGTGACTCACAAACTGGAGAACACTTATATCACAGAAGTCCACCCACTGGAGTAAAGATTCTGAGCACCACGTCAGGCTTCCCAACTTGGGGGTCTGGCAATGGGAGGAGGAATTCCTAGAGAATCAGACTTTGAAGCCTAGTGGGATTTGACTGCAGGACTCTGACAGGACTGGGGGAAACAGAGACTACACTCTTAGAGGGCACACACAAACTAGTGTGCTCATTGGGACTCAGGGGAAGGAGCAGTGACCCCAGGGGAAACTGAAACAGACCTACCTGTTAGTGTTGGAGGGTCTCCTGCAGAGTTGGGGGTGGCTGTGGCTCACCATGGGGACAAGGACACCGGCAGCAGAAGTTCTGGGAAGTACTCCTTGGCATGAGCCCTCCCAGAGTCTGTCATTAGCTGCACCAAAGAGCCCAGGTAGGCTCCAGTTTTCGGGTGCCTCAGGCCAAACAACCAACAGGGAGGGAACCCAGCCCCACCCATTAGCAGACAAACAGATTAAAGTTTTACTGAGCTCTGTCCACCACCAGTCCCTCCTATCTGAAAACTTGCTCAAGCCTCATAGATAGCCTCATACACCTGAGGGCAGACAGCAGAAGCAAGAACTACAATCCTGTAGCCTGTGGAACAAAAACCACATTCACAGAAAGATAGACAAGATGAAAAGGCAGAGGGCTATGTACCAGCTGAAGGAACAGGATAAAACCCCAGGAAAACAACTAAATGAAGTGGAGATAGGCAACCTTGCAAAAAAACAATTCAGAATAATGATAGTAAAGATGATTCAGGACCTCAGAAAAAGAATGGTGGCAAAGATCGAGAAGATACAAGAAATGTTTAACAAAGACCTAAAGAATTAAAGAACAAACAGAGATGAACAATACAATAACTGAAATGAAAACTACACTAGAAGGAATCAATAGCAGAATAACAGAGGCAGAAGAACAGATAAGTGACCTGGAAGACAGAATGGTGGAATTCACTGCTGTGGAACAGAATAAAGAAAAAAGAATGAAAAGAAATGAAGACAGCCTAAGAGACCTCTGGGACAACGTTAAACACAACAACATTCGCATTATAGGGGTCTCAGAAGGAGAAGAGAGAGAGAAAGGACCAGAGAAAATATTTGAAGAGATTATAGTTGAAAACTTCCCTAACATGGGAAAAGAAATAGCCACCCAAGTCCAGGAAGTGCAGAGAGTCCCATACAGGATAAACCCAAGGAGAAACACGCTGAGACACATAGTAATTAAATGGCAAAGAAGCAAGGGAACTCCCATAAGGATAACAGCTGATTTCTCAGCAGAAACTCTACAAGCCAGAAGGGAGTGGCATGATATACTTAAAGTGATGAAAGGGAAGAAGCTACAACCAAGATTACTCTACCCAGCAAGGATCTCATTCAGATTCCATGGAGAAATCAAAAGCTTTACAGACAAGGAAAAGCTAAGAGAATTCAGCACCACCAAACCAGCTCTACAACAAATGCTAAAGGAACTTCTCTAAGTGGTAAACACAAGAGAAGAAAAGGATCTACAAATACAAACCCAAAACAATTAAGAAAATAGTCATAGGAACACACATATCAATAATTACCTTAAACATGAATGAATTGAGTGCTCCAACCAAAAGACACAGGCTTGCTGAATGGATACAAAAACAAGACCCATATATATGCTGTCTAAAACAGACCCACTTCAGACCTAGGGACACACACAGACTGAAAGTGAGGGGATGGAAAAAGATATTCCATGCAAATGGAAATCAAAAGAAAGCTGGAGTAGCAATACTCATAACAGATAAAATAAACTTTAAAATAAAGAATGTTACAAGAGACAAGGAAGGACACTACATAATGATCAAGGGATCAATCCAACAAGAAGATATAACAATTATAAATTTATATGCACACAACATAGGAGCACCTCAATACATAAGGCAACTGCTAAAAGCTATAAAAGAGGAAATCGACAGTAACACAATAATAGTGGGGGAGTTTAACACCTCACTTACACCAATGGACAGATCATCCAAACAGGAAATTAATAAGGAAACACAAGCTTTAAATGATGCAATAGACCAGATAGATTTAATTGATATTTACAGGACATTCCATCCAAAACCAGCAGGTAACACTTTCTTCTCAAGTGTGCATGGAATATTCTCAAGGATAGATCACATTTTGGTCACAAATCAAGCCTCAGTAAATTTAAGAAAACTGAAATCATATCAAGCATCTTTTCTGACCACAACGCTATGAGATTAGAAATGAAATACAGGGAAAAAAACGTAAAAAACACAAACAATGGAGGCTAAACAATACGTAACTAAATAACCAAGAGATCACTGAAGAAATCAAAGAGGAAATCAAAAAATACCTAGAGACAAATGACAATGAAAACACGATGATCCAAAACCTACAGGTTCAGCAAAAGCAGTTCGAAGAGGGAAGTTTACAGCTATACAAGCTTCCCTCAAGAAACAAGGAAAATATCAAATAAACAATCTAAACTTACACCTAAAGGAACTAGAGAAAGAAGAACAAACAAAACCTAAAGTTAGCAGAAGGAAAGAAAACATAAAGATCAGAGCAGAAATAAATGAAATAGAAACAAAGAAGACAATAGCAAATATCAATAAAACTAACAGCTGGTTCTTTGAGAAGATAAACAAAATTGATAAACCATTAGCCAGACTCATCAAGAAAAAGAGGGAGAGGACTCAAATCAATAAAATTAGAAATGAAAAAGGAGAAGTAACAGACACCGCACAAATACAAATCATCCTAAGAGACTACTACAAGCAACTCTATGTCAACAAAATGGACAACCTGGAAGAAATGGACAAATTCTTAGAAAGGTATAACCTTCCAAGACTGAACCAGGAAGAAATAAAAAATATGAACAGACCAATCACCAGTAATGAAATTGAAACTGTGATTAAAAATGCTCCAACAAACAAAAGTCCAGGACCAGATGGCTTCACAGGTGAATTCTATCAAACATTTAGAGAAGAGCTAAGACCCAGCTTTCTCAAACTCTTCCAAAAAATTGCAGAGGAAGGAACACTCCCAAACTCATTCTACGAGGCCACCATCACCTTGATACCAAAACCAGACAAAGATACTACAAAAAAAGAAAATTACAGACCAATATCACCGATGAAGATAGATGCAAAACTCCTCAACAAAATACTAGCAAACAGAATCCAACAACACATTAAAAGGATCATACACCATGATCAAGTGAGATTTATCCCAGGGATGCAAGGATTCATCAATATAAGCGAATCAATCAATGTGATACACCATATTAACAAATTAAAGAATAAAAACCATATGATCATCTCACTAGGTGCAGAAAAAGCTTTTGACAAAATTCAACATGCATTTATGATAAAAACTCTCAAGAAAGTGGGCATAGAGGGAACCTACCTCAACATAATAAAGGCCATATATGACAAACCCACAGCAAACATCACTCTCAATGGTGAAAAAGTGAAAGCAATTCCTCTAAGGTCAGGAACAAGACAAGGATGCCCACTCTCACCACTATTATTCAACATAGTTTTGGAAGTCCTAGCCACAGCAATCAGAGAAGAAAAAGAAATAAAAGGAATACAAATTGGAAAAGAAGAAGTAAAACTGTCACTGTTTGCAGATCACATGATACTATACCTAGAGAATCCTAAAAATGCCACCAGAAAACTACTAGAGCTAATCAATGACTTTGGCAAATTTGCAGGATACAAAATTAATGCATAGAACTCTCTTGCATTCCTATACACTAATGATGAAAAATGTGAAGAGAAATTAACGAAACACTCCCATTTACCACTGCAACAAAAAGAATAAAATACCTAGGAATAACCTACCTAGGGAGACAAAAGACCTGTATGCAGAAAACTATAAGACACTGATGAAAGAAATTAAAGATGATACCAACAGATGGAGAGATATACCATGTTCTTGGATTGGAAGAATCAATATTGTGAAAATGACTATACTACCCAAAGCAATCTACAGATTCAATGCAACCCCTATCAAATTACCAATGGCATTTTTTACGGAACTAGAACAAAAAATCTTAAAATTTATGGAGACACAAAGACCCTGCATAGCCAAAGCGGTCTTGAGGGTAAAAACGGAGCTGGAGGAATCCCTGAGTTCAGACTATACTACAAAGCTACAGTAATGAAGACAGTATGGTACTGGCACAAAAACAGAAACATAGATCAATGGAACACGATAGAAAGCCTGGAGGTAAACCCACACACCTATGGTCAACTAATCTATGACAAAGGAGGTAAGGATATACAACGGAGAAGACAGTGTCTTCAATAAGTGGTGCTGGGAAAACTGGACAGCTACATATAAAAGAATGAAAGTAGGACACTCCCTAACACCATACACAATAATAAACTCAAAACGGATTACAGACCTAAATGTAAGACCGGACACTATAAAACTCTTAGAGGAAAACATAGGAAGAACACTCTTTGACATAAATCACAGCAAGATCTTTTTTGATCCACCTCCTTGAGTAATGGAAATAAAAACAAAAATAAACAGATGGGACGTAATGAAACTTCAAAGCTTTTGCACAGCAAAGGAAACCATAAACAAAATTAAAAGACAACCCTCAAAATGGGAGAAAATATTTGCAAATGAATCAACGGAGAAAGGGTTAATCTCCAAAATATATAAACAGCTCATGCAGCTCAATATCAAAAAAACAAACAACCCAATCCAAAAATGGGCAGAAGACCTAAATCGACATTTCTCCAAAGAAGACATACAGATGGCCAAGAAGCACATGAAAAGCTGCTCAACATCACTAATTATTAGAGAAATACAAATCAAAACTACAATGAGGTATCACCTCACACCAGTTAGAATGGGCATCATCAGAAAATCTACAAACAACAAATACTGGAGAGGGTGTGGAGAAAAGGGAACCCTCTTGCACTGTTGGTGGGATTGTAAATTGGTGCAGCCACTATGGAGAACAGTATGGAGGTTCCTTAAAAAACTAAAAATAGAATTACCATATGTTCCAGCAATCCGACTACTGGGCATATACCCAGAGAACACCATAATTCAAAAAGACACTTGCACCCCAGTGTTCATTGCACCACTATTTACAATAGCCAGGTCATGGAAGCAATCTAAATGCCCATCAACAGACGAGTGTATAAAGAAGTTGTGGTACATATATACAATGGAATATTACTCAGCTATAAAAAGGAATGAAATTGGGTCATTTGTTGAGACATGGATGGATCTAGAGACTGTCATACAGAGTGAAGTCAGTCAGAAAGAGAAAAACAAATATCGTATATTAATGCATATATGTGGAACCTAGAATAATGGTACAGATGAACCAGTTTGCAGGGCAGAAATTGAGACACAGATATAGAGAACAAATGTATGGACACCAAGTGGGGGAAAGCAGTGGGGAGCTGGGGGTGGTGGTGTGCTGAATTGGGCGATTGGGATTGACGTGCATACACTGATGTGTATAAAACTGATGACTAATAAGAACCTGCTTTACAAAAAACAATTTTGTTTTGCCAATATGACAGGGATAAAATGGCAATTCAGTAAAAAAAAAAAAAAAAGATTTTGTCAAGTGCTTTTTTGCACGTATTGAGATGATCTTATGGCATTTGTTTCTAAATCTACTTTCATTGATATTCTTATGTAAAAACCAACACTGCATTCCTAGGATAAGCTTCACTTAGTCATGATATATTTTCCTTTTTATGTATTGCTGAATTTTATTTTCTAATGTTTTGTATGGAACTTCTTCACCTTTGTCCACGAGCAATAGTGGTCTCTACCTTTCTTTCTTTCCTTATAGTTTCTTTATTGGTTTTGGTATCAGGGTAATACCTTCCTCATGGGATGAGTTAGGAAGTTTTTTTTTTTTAATTTTCTGGTTATTGTTCTTACATGTTTGATAGAATTCTTCAGTAAAGTGACGTTGCCCTGGAAGTTTCTTTATGAGAAGTTTCATAACTACAACTACTCAATGTCTTTAGTAGATATAGGTTTACTTAGATTATCTATTTTTATTCATTATGCCTTAGTAGATTGTTTTTTAAATGAATGTGTCCATTTCATCTAAATTGCCTAATTTGTTGGTATAAAGTTGTTCATAGTATTACCTACTGTGGTAGGCACAATTATGGCCCACCAAAGATGTCCAAGTCCCAATACCCTGGACCTGTGACTATGCTACCTTACATGGTAAAGGGATTTTGCAGATGTCATTAAGTTAAGGATCTTGATATGGGGGAGATTATCTTGGATTATCCAGATGAGCCTATATATGAATTCCTATCTGATGTTTATTATTTTCTTTATCTGTTTCTTTGAAGTTTGATTTGGCCTTCTTTATTAGTTTCTTAAGGTGGAACTCAGGGCCTTGATTTTCTACTAAGTACTGCTTTAGTGTATCTCACAAATTTTGAAATACTGTGTTTTTAGTTTCCTTCTATTTAAAATACTTTCTGATCCCTTTTTATTCTTTGACTCATGCGTATTTTATAAAGTTGTTGTTTAGTTTCTAAATATTTGGAGCTTTTCCAGATACCTTTCTCTTACTGATTTCAAACTTAATTCCATTATGGTCAGAGAACACACTTAGTATGATTTTAAATTTACTAAGACTTGATTTATGGCCCAGAATATGATCTATGAATGTTCCAAGGACACTTGAAAATAATGTATCCTCTGCTATTGGTAGATGGAGAGTTCTATAAATGTCAATTAGGTCAAGTTGATTGACAGTGTTATTCACATCTTCTACGGCATAACAGATCTTCCGGCTAATTGTCCTACAATTTATTGAAGAGGGGTGTTGAAATCTTTATATTTGTGCATTTATCTATATCTCCTTATGATTCTATCAATTTTCACTTCATGTGTTTTAAAACTGTTAGTAGATGAATAAACATTGAGCATTGTTATGTCCTCTCGATGCATCAATACTTTTGTCATATTAAATGACCTTGACAATATCCTTTCCTCTTAAATCTACTTTGATATTAATATAAACATTAATAGTGTTTATATATTCTATGTTTTTACTTAACATACTCAGCCTGTCTTTTAGTTTCTTGAATATATGGAATGCAATTATACTTATTGTTTAACTCATCCTTATTAATTCCATCACTTATGTAATTTCTGTATCAATTTCAACAGATTGATTTATCTCTTCAAAATCAGTCATATTTTCCTTTTTCTTTGCATACGTGGTAATTTTTGATTGGATGCTAGACATTGTGAGTTTAACTTATTTAGTGCTGAATATTTTTGTATTTCTTTAAGTATTGACCTGTTGTCTGGGATGCAGTTAGGAAACACAAAGTTTGATTTTTTGGAAACCTGTTTTTAAGCTTTGTTAGGCAGAACTAGAGCAAAGATTATTGTAGTGCTACGTTTGCCCCACTACCGAGATAAAACACTTTCTCTACCCGATGCCCTGTGAATAATGAGATTTTCCACTCTGGATAGTCGAAATAGGAAGTATTCCTGGCCCTGAGTAAGCTTTGCATATTGCTCCCTCGTATCCTTTTGATTGGCTCATTCCCCAACCACGATACTTTATTCACATGCATTCACTGATCTGAACTCAGCTGAAATTTTAAGTACTACCCTCTACAGATTCAGAGTTACTCTGGGCATCTCTCTCCTCCCTGATACTATGCCTTGCAACCTCTAACCATGTTGGTCTCCCAGGATTCTGATCTCCATCTCTTCAACTCAGAGAGACTGCCAGATTCCACCCTGCTCTCTCTTCTCGTTCTGTGCCCTGGAACTCTTTCCAGTCAATAAGCTGGCACAACTGTTGGGCTCATCTCAATTACTCCTTATAACTCAAGGATTACTGTTCTTCATTGCTGGATGTCCAGTGTCTTGAAAACCCTTTTTTAATACTTTGTCCAGTTTTTAAGTTGTTTCAGATGTGAGATTTAATCCAATCATATTAGTCTATCTTAACCAGAAGCAGAAGTCTTCTTCACAAGATTTCCTTATCACTAAAAATTAGATATACTCTTACTTTTCCCTCTCAAAACCATTTTTATTGCTTTCAAGAAGTACCCATGACTCTGTGCACTAGCTAGCTGTTAAATTTTTGATGTACAGAGAGATTAGTACTTATATTATATTGTAATTCCAAAAGATTGTCAGTATTCCTTTCTTCCAGAATAAAGAGAATATTGTGTCTAGGAATTAGCTTTGAATGAATAGGAAATCTATTTAAAAACTATTCCAATGAAAATGTTATTATTGAGCGTTATATAACAAAATTACTTTCACAACTACCTACACTTAGTCCTGCTCCTTTTTGCTATATAATTATTTAGCATCTATGGTAAAATTTATTTTTCTTTTCACTTTCTTTGAAATACTATTTTATGAAAATCCTGCTCTTTACTTTTTTAAAGATTTTAAGAATATTAACATAATGCTGTATCATATATGCTGACTCCATTATTCAATGGATTTTTCTTTCTTTTTTTTTCCTGTAACTAAGAATAAAACTTCCATGGGAGGCAGTTGTAAAGTTTTAAGGAGTTAATGTATCAGAACCTACTTTGTAAAATGTAAACTATTCAGTGAAGGATCAGAAATGTTATTAATGAAAATAAAGTCCATTATCTTTTTCATATTGTTGAAATATGACAATATGAAACAATGAAAGCCTTGAGTCAATGAAAGCTGTAGGTTTGCCGTTATATTATCTTTTTTTCTTTCCTGTATATTCCAAATATATTAATAAGTAAGATAAATTACCAAGCTATTAAGCAATTTGTTTCTTATGTATTGTTTAACTTCTCACCTAAATATGATTATTCTTAATATGTATAATTAGAAATATATTATCATTATAAAGTAACTTAATTAAACATTATTATTTTATCCACCCTAATGGTAATTCTGTGAATACAAGCAACTTTAGCTGGAGCAGCGCAAAATTGCATGCTTCACTCAAATGCATTTCATCTACTGAGGGAAGATTGGCTCTTCTTGAAGAAGATGCATTTACAAGAAAGTATAAATTCTAAGAGAATTAATAAGGGACACTTGACATTGGTGGACCATTTTTCTCAACAAGTGAAGACATTTCCAAACAAATCTTTTATCTTGAGAAAGAAGTCCACACCTGTCAGGATGCAGACACAGGAGCACTCAGGTTAGCTATGTCTTACTATACTAGGCAGCTCTTAAGGAGAGAAACACATTGCTCTGCTGTTGATTTCACTCATGTATTGTTTGGACTGGCCAAGTTGGACTATGTAGCAGCACTCCTCACACCAGTGCTCAGTCGAACTCCTGTCTGCTCTGCTCATCAAAGCAGAGCCAAGTTATTGGTATTGGGTGACTGTCTTATTTTATTTAAATTGATGGTCAGCCTACTACCTTTTGCTTCCATAGAAAAATGTTAAATATGCCATTCATTTATTTAAATGGATATACATTTAGTACCTACTGTGCAGCATATATTAATAGATTCTGGGGATACAACAAGAAATATCAGAGTCCCCTCTCTCAGGAAAGAGAGGTGGACAGGAAGCAACTAGTATGATGGTTTATATAATGGATGAATTAATAAAGTGTATTGAGGGGCAAAAGGAAAGATTTCTTGAGCTGCTTGGGAGAGTCAGAGAAATCTTTTTAAAGGAAGTAATATTTGAAGTGAGCTTTTCTGAACTTTCTCATACCAAAGAGTAGGGGATACAACCTGGGTTTCACCTAGGCTTCAGGTCACATGGCAAAGTTACTTGGCTTTTTTGTGTTTTACATTAGACACCTACCACCAAGACTACTATGGACCTTAAATGAGACAACATAAAGAACAACACTGTGTAGCACATTCTAACTTTCTAGTAAATATGATCCATTCTTTCTTTCTTTGCATTACTAGATGTTTAGTCTTATCAGGTATTAGGGTAACACCAACTGGCTCAGGACTCACAAATGAGGAAAAGCAGACCCAGAGAAGCTGGTCAGCCATAGCCACACAGGTAATTAATCTCCTGAAGTAATTTCCAAAGTTAATTTATGACTCTTCTAGAAATAGAATTTACTTCATTTTCATTTTTCTTGACTCTAAACAGGCTTAGATTCTGAGCTTACCATTCCTAAAACAGGTAGCACTCAAAAACCTATGAAGATTTTTAAATGTGATAAATGCTCAATTATTCTTTATCAGTTGGATCAAAGATTAAAATTATTTGTTCTTACTTTAAAATTTTTAAGTATTTTCCTTCTCATTTTTGATTATGTGACTATTTGTGAAGATAAGTTTATCTGTCAGTTTCTGGGAGCTGCCTTTAGCATCTGGTTCATGAGCAAGAATTATTCTTTCCAAACTTTAATACTTTACTGAATAAACTAGATCATGCCCCAAAGAACTCTGTCTCTTCACATCTCAGAACAGCAGCAAATATAGGCAGAACAGCCTTAATTATACTCAAGTCTGAAACGACAGGTGATACTTTTTGATAATTTATTCATACTGTTCAAAATCTCTACTGCACGAAAATCCACATGAACAAAATCTGTGCCTTACATCTATATCTCATAACAATGCAGGTGAAGAAAAGTCTTAGGAAAAGAAAAATTTCTAAGAAAATAAGTATTTCTAAGACTGTATTTTTCTTAAATAGAAACTCATGAGATGAATGCCAGTAAATATTACCTTTCCAAATTTTTTAAATATTAAAATTGGTATTTAGATATTAAACCAATATTTATATTAATTGTACCTATATGTCCACTGCCTGAGATAAATTAGTCAAAGTTGAAATGAAAGTATTTGTTATAGCATCGGTTTTTTTTTTTTGCTTTTTTGTGAATTTATTGGTATTTCATGTTTGTTTCATTAGATATTTCACAAGCACTTATTTGCTACAAGAACATATTTGTGCTCATTTAGCTTAGAAGCAAGCATAAAGAGTGATCACATTTACACATGTGCATTAATCCAGTGCAGATTTGGTAGCCCGGTGATATTTGGGGTGTGAATTAAAGTTTTCAACATATTGCACTAGATTTATACACAAAACATTTAGTCTGAAATCTCTTGTGAAATGAGGACAGTTGAAGTGTCAAAACATAATGTTTCAAAGAAGAAAGCAACAATGGAATTTAATGAGTATTTGCCCTAACAAACCTGCATCTTTGTACTTGGGTACTCCTTGTTCCAGTCCTATTGACTAGAAACTGTACAGAAATTGAGTACCATCTGGATGAATCAACCAGGAGAATTTATACTGTTAATCTAGCTCTTGATTGGGAAGCATTAAACTGGATATCACAGTGTGTCGACAAAATACTGTAATAATAATTTTAATTATTTATGTTATTTAATAATAATAATAAATTATACTCAGATAAATGCTCATGGGTAATAATGTATTTTAGCTTCCTGTATAGTTCTCTACTCATACATACCCAGGACTGCCCTCTTGCATGTGAAAGTCTATCTCCAGGAGTGACCATAACAGCTTGCTTTTTTTCCCTAATGGGCAACTTGGGTTCCCTTTCCTTTCTTTGCCTATGACTGCCTTTCCTTTCCTCCACTCTGAATCTTGGTATTTTAGTACCCCCAGAGTTTTTGACAATAAGAAGGGAAATAATGAGGAAGCTAGTTTGAAAAGAAAAGTGGAAAATTCCAAGATGGGTTCTTCCTCAACTTAATGTCTCACCAGCAAGCCACATTCTCAATCTCCCAATTAAACTTTCACTTCTCAGAATTCCCCAACCTTCTCTTCCCTGGACTTCTAATGCAGATTTTTCAGAGAATTGCCAAGATAAATTATTTTTTTGCATAAGGCAGAGCTAAAATACCTAATGTTTAATTAAACCTTAGGGAAATGGATTGCAACTGATTGCAAACAAGAGAAATCAACTTACACTATGCAGATTCAAACAGGAGGAGAATTGCTAAAACAGCTGGAGAATAAGACACAGACAAGGCAAGAATCGAAGGAACCTGGGCACAATGACCGTGGCTAAAATCCCACCACCAAACACCATGTGGGTGCAGACACTGCTGTCCTTGCAGATGACACTGGATGCAGCCTCTGGCACTAGACAGTGTACACTGTTGTACCATGGTGTCTGCAGTCAAGAGTAAGTTATGCTGCCAGATGAATTCTTGCTCCAGACCAAGGGCCTGTAAGGTTGTACTAAATCCTCACTTCCAGGGGGCAGAGAAAGAGGGGGTTTGGATAGTGGAATGGGAGTGTTTTGCAATAGGAGAAGGGCCCTGCCTCCTCAGGTATTATAAGGTGGAGAATTTTCCAAATGTACGAATGAGTTTCAACACCTAAAGAGCCAAAGCAAACTAAATGTCCAGTAGAGTGACACTTTTAGAAATTTTGTGAATTTTCCCTTATTCGTTAGTTTAAAATTTTTATTATTGGAATCTTTTTAAAAAACCTTAAACTGAGTTCTTCAAACAATGGGATGTAACCTGTAAAACAGTCATGAAATCAATTTAGTGAGCTGTGACTAACATCTTGTAATACACTAGAATGGGACAGAAATTATCATTGAGCATATCACATAGTATGTTGAGTTTTGTTCCATAAAACTTTTGTTTCAGTTATGTATATATGTAGGTATATATTTATTTAATTATGATGGAAAATACTTCTATTACGATGAGACTTAGTCAAAAACAAAAAAAGAAAAAAGAAAACCGCTGCTGCAAAGGACTGTACTTTCCACAGACTTGGAGACTAGAGAGTAACTCTAGTTTTTCATGTTAGTGGCCTGGGAGAGGAGACAAACTGTGGGCAGAACAGACAGGTCAAGGTAGGAGAACTGGGAATATGTGGGCAACTCTCAGGGCCGTATGAGAAATGTAATTAGAAGCTGATGTAGTAGAAAGGACCTCAGAGGACTCTGTGCTCTATCTCCATTGTCCTTCACCCAAGCCTCAGATGGCTGCAACTCTTTATCCAGGTCCTAATAATCATTCTGTTGAGGAGACAGTACTGAAAGGGGTACAGCAGTAGGACACGGTTCCTGTCATCCCAAGTTAGAATCCATTTTGAATGTCCCCTGAGAGGGCTCGGAGTATGATGCTGGAGTCTACAGTGTTTTTACTGCTATATTTGGGCATGAGTTAGGTAGGCTACAAGTATAATATTGTTTTTGTAGGAAATAAGTTCAGTTTCTAAAGAATTCACTCAACTTTCTAATGATTTGGTAACTTCCTCTAATAGCTTTAAATAGAAATGGGGGCTGGTGAAAAATCATTTGGATAGTGGAGGAAGTGTCTCTTGAAGGTTTAAACACATGAACAGGCGGTAGAAGCCATGCAGAAATTGCTTTCCTATTTTTTTCATAGTGCAATAATTCTTTTCAAAAAGCTTAGAAGGTACAAGCTTATAATTTGGCACTTGTGCAAGTTACAGTAATACTAGACATTTTTAATGTCATATACTGTCATTACTTATTTTCTGGTCTCCCTAAAACTGAGTTATTAACTTGAACATATTGAGAGCCAGACTTTTTCTTTTTCTGGGGGCAGGAGGGGAAATCTCATGATACTATCATGTTGATCTCCCTGTGTACACGCCAGGGCATCTATTCCTGGCAATGGAGGATGCACTGAACTGCATAATCTATCTGTCGATTAAACATTGTTCTGTAACTCTCCTTGCTTGGTGTGGTGAGGTACAGGACACGGAACTACAAAGAGATTCATTTCCAAGGAAGCACATTTTCTCTCACAGAGCACGAGCCTGTGAACTGCTAGAGAGTTAAGAAATGTAAGAGCTAAAGATAGTGGATTTTTTCTTTCTTTTAAAAATTGAGAGGTAATTGATGTACAGCACTGTGTTAGTTTTATATATAATAGATAATGATTTGATATATGTATATATAGCAAAATGATCACCACGATAAGTCCATTTCCACATGTGAGAATGATAACTTTTCTTGTAATGAGAACTCTTAAGATCTACTCTCTTAGCAACTTTCACGTATGCAATACAATATTATTACCTATAGTCACCATGCTGTACATTACATCCCAGTGCTTATTTATTTTATAACTCTAAGTTTGTACTTTTTGACCACCTTTGCCCATTTCACCCCACCGCCACTCCCCACCTCTGGCAATCACCAAACCGTTCTTTGTATCTCTGAGTCTGTGGTCTTTTTTTTTTTTTTTGGATTCACATATAATTGAGATTATGCAATATTTCTCTTTCTCTGACTTATTTTACTTAGCATAATGTCCTCGAGGTTCATTTGTATTGTCACAAATGGCAAGATTTCATTCTTTTATAGCTGAATAATATTCCACTGTGTATTATATACCACATTTTCTTTATCCATTCATCCATCAGGGGGTGCTTAGGTTGTTTCCATGCCTTGGTTATTGTAAATAATGCTGCTATTAACATGGGGCTGCAGATATCTTTCTGAGTTCTTGTTTTTGTTCTTTCAGATAAAAACCCAGAAGTAGAATTGCTGGGTCATATGGTAGTTGTATTTTTAATTTTTTGAGGGACCACCATTCTGTTTCCCATTGGTTGTACCAATTTACATTCCCACCAACAGTGCACAAGGGTTCCCTTCTCCACATCCTTACCAATACTTGTCATTTCTTATCTTTCTGATAATATCCATGCTAACAAGAGTGAGGTGTTGTTGTTTAGAGTATGGCGAGAGAAGCAAATACTCTATGAAAGCCTGATCCAGTCTTTTCTTCAAAAAAGAACAAACTAATGATAATTTTCACCTCACTCTCCAAATGTCTTCTTGGAATTCCTGGATCATTTGGTAACTCTATGTTTAACATTTTAAGGAAATGCCAGATTGTTCTCCAAAATATCTTCCAAATTTCATATTCTCACCCTCAGTGTATGAGGGTTCCAGTTTCTCCACATCTTCACTAAAGTTTGTTAATATTATTGTCTTTGATTATAGCCATCCTAATAGGTGTCAAGTGGTATCTCCTGGTGGTTTTGATCTACAATCCCATGATGAGTAATTATGTTGAACATGTGCTATTCATATTTGTATATCTTCTTTGAAGAAATATCTATTTAGATCTTTTGCCTGTTTATTTTTTGTATATACAATAAAGTATTGCAGCTTTAATTATTTATTTTTCCAGTCTTCTTGGGATATATTTAACAAATGGAATTGCATATGTTTAGAGTGTAAAATGTGGTGATTTGATAAATGTATGCAACTGTGAAATGATTACCATAATCAAGTTAATTTTATAGCTCTATTTTTTAAAAAAGGCTTTTACTGACTTAACTTTATGTTCCTAGGATCATGTTTTTTCTTTCTGCTTCTACTTGAAGCATTTGGCTAAGTTTTCTATATTTTATATTAGCTAACTCAATTTATTTGGAGTCAAAGTTGAGTATAAATAGAGAAATAATTAAGCCAAGAACTGTATTGACCTAGTTTAGAAGTTGCTTGTGTAGAATAGAGAATATTTTGACCTTCCTCATGATCACATCACAAATTTTCCTTCCCCACCCCCAACTTTTATATCACTTACATTTTCATGAAGACAAAGGAACTGCAAATGTAATCTGCTCCAATGTATGCATCTGACATGCACTAAACCACTAAACGGCACATTTTGAAAACTTGTTTTCATTTTACAGTCCCCTAAAAGAGGCAGAATAGCTTTTATTGCTTAAAACTGTAAGATTTTTGTTTTTACTAGTTTTTTAAAGTTTTATTTCCCCACAAACAAAAATAATATAATAAAATAATTATTTGTCTGTGAAAACAAGTGTTTTATAGAATGACATTTTAAAAAAAATCCTTCTACATAGTGTCTGTTAAAGATCACTTAAGGAAACAGAGCTATTAATAGACAAAGCAGAATATTTTGCTACCTCAAGTATGTATTTCACTTCATGTTGATTATTCTTGAATCTTAGAAATCAAACAACTGTCTTAAGATATTCTGTATTAAACAAGGGTAATTGTTAAGTATGAATTATTTGCCTGAAGTGGTCCTTTCTTTTCAAGTTCACATTGAATTTACTTAGCACTAACTAAGTAATTGAATACTATATCTTGTTTCATTTCTGTTTCTGACATTTTATTCTAATTTAGTAACAACTTGTGTAATTAAGAAATTTTCCTCCAGTAAGTTCTGGGATGATTACCAAAGATATAGTGACGATGTTCCTATATGTTGAGTGAGTTCTTACATGAATTGTATAACCAGCCAAGAGTGAAGTTGAAGGGCAGGGTCCCAGGGTTGGGCCCAGGTGATGGGACAATGGACCCTGCTCTTCATGCAGACCAGTGGTTCTAACCAGGTGAATTTTGCCCTGAGGCATATTTGGCGATGTCTTCTCAACATTTTTGATTGTCACAACTAAGGCTCCAGGTGGCTCCAGGTGGCAGAGACAGTTGGGGAGAATTGACAGTAAGATGCACTGCTAGCCCCTAGCTGTCAGGCATGTTACTAAACACACTACAATGCACAGAACAATCCTCCACAACAGACAATTATCTGGCCCAAAATGTCAACAGTGCCTGAGCTGAGAAACTTTGAAGCAGAGAGAAAAGAAACTGCTCTATCCAAATATTCTGCTTCTAAGTAGTAAAGGTCATTTTCTATTGAATTCCAGGAAGCATGCTAGGTCTTTGACATTGAATCATTTTCTCTTTTAATCCTGGATCTCACCTAGACTCACCCTTTCATTATTTATGCAACATAGATGTTTTTCAAGGTAATTAAATAATTTTCCTAAGTTTGTAAAACTAGAAAGAGACCAAACCTGGATATGGACCCAAATCCAGACTGACTCCCAAAATTTCCGCTAGTTTTATTACATTCTATGGCTTCTCGGCTGGCCTATGGCCACAATGCTCAACTAATTAAGTCCCGTGTTTCTAGATAGCACAACTTAGAAAATTGGAAAGAAACATAGGAATTCAATTGTAATCTAATTGGATGTGGAAAACAGCCCTTACTCGCCAAACCATTGCCATTGTAATTTTGTCATTTTAAGTTAGAAATTTAAGAGAACATACTAAGATGTGAAAGACTAATAATTCTCTCCAATTTTCTCTGCTAAATGGACTTGAATGATTCATGAATTTCTCTACTGTTAGAGTCATAAAACGGTGTTCAATTTGACATATGCTTTTAGAATTTTCACACATTTAAAGAAACTATTTATAGTATGATTAATCACCTAACACAGATTTCCATTTCACGCTACCTACCAAGTTTATAGATTCAGATGTGATAATGCTCTACACAGCACGGGTCTTACAGAATTTCCCCTCATGAGTCCCAGTAGTTGTATATGGATTTACCATACTTTAGATGTCCATAAAAATGAAAATACACCTGCTCTGTGGACCACACAGTAAAAATTGCTAGTGACTGCTTTGTTGATGTGGCGAATGAAAGGGATATATCCATTTGCTTTTAAGCATGACCTAGGTTATCCCAGAAGTGGTTTTCTTTCACTTTTCTTAGAAATTGGTATAGATGGGGAATAAGGTTCTAGAATTCTACCTCTTGAAATGAGCAAGCTCATAATGGAGGAGACATGGAGCTGAGACACATCATAGGCAAGTTAATTTTTGGTTAATTTTTCATTAGTTTGGTATAAAAATAGGGTGTTAGGAAGGAAGAATATTGGATAATGGCCAGAATATACCATTAACAAGTGATTCAAATTCATTAAGAATCCAAATATGCATGATGTTTGAAACATTGCTCAAATAAAATCAAGCAGTCTTGGTCCATGTTTTAATGAAACATCACCTACATATTAATGGTAAATTATTATCTTAAGTTGTAAGGATAAGAAGAAAATATACCACTCTTTTTAATCTCCACTTGAACATTTTCAACTAACCTGAATTTCATGTGATTCCTCCTCTTCAACCCATCAACATCTATTTGCGGGAAGACTGTCATTGAGGTCTATCAGTTGGTCTGTTTCAGGAGACATATTTCTTGTGATTATCTTCTTATGCATTAATATGCAAAACTAATATGAACAACACACAAAAATAATATCAAGAAGAGAATAGGGAATTGACTAATATGGAATAAAATAATAACCATGAAAATAATTAGAAATCTTCATTTTTAATTTTATCCTCAAGCCCTCCCACCTTTCACTATGTTGAGACCATCTTCAATTTACTCCATCAAATAGCCTTGGTTTTGCTGTAAGGCAAATAGAAATTTAGTCCAACATTTAGGAAAAGTCTTCTATTTATATTTAATTATTGGCTAGGCATCTATAATTTTCAAATAAAAAATATGAATGTTTTCCTTTGAGCAAAGATATTTCAAATTCATCTAATAAGTGATATTTAACCCTTTTTATTTAGGTTGGGCATGGATATTTCTTCTGGTTGCCTAATTGCCCTTCTTTCTGACTAGTGCCTATTTCTACATACCCCAAACAATTTCTAATTATACACAATAGCAAATACAAAAAAATAATTTGTTTTGTGTCATCCATTCTGTGCCATTTCCCACAATTATTATTCATCTGTGAAAAGTTTTAAATTGACATTTTTGTTTAAAGAACCCATAAATATATTTATTTATACCATGAACCAAAATCTAAGTAATTCTGGGGAAACAAATAACCATCACAAGCAGGGGAAAAGGTAAAAGTAGGAGAAGGACGAGCAAAATATGCGAACATTTTTAGTGGTTTGTTAAAAGGAAAGCTCAAGTTAGAAAACCAACCTAGAGAAAGAAATATGGATGGAAATTTTCTGAGGTGCTGAGAATGAAGGGGTCCTTCTAGCTCAAGCCACGCACATCTGAAGCTAAGAAACACTGCAGTTATATTGCTTTACAACTTGCATTTTGTTAAAAAGGTGGGCCATAAAATGAGAATCATGCTATATTCCCATTTTTACCAATCAATTAGATGTTTGTACAATTGTTCTAAATAAAAGCTTTTACGAAATGAATAGAATATCATGATTATCACTGATACGGCTTCATACCTGTCGCCTTGCTAAGTGAGAAAGAGTATGTTTGGTCTTTGAGACACCAGGGGCCAAAGAGTATTGAAGAATGGCACATCCTGTCTTGAGGCTATCTGACCACATCTCTAAGATCCTCTTTTCAAAGTCTGAGAGTAACTATAAGACATACAAAGTCACGATGTTCTGAGACAGTCCTCGAATTGTCCTCCACTATCACCAAGGGACAGAATTCTCCACAGGAAAGTAAGAAATATGAAACAAAGTATTCTGTTTACCACAGCCACACACAGGCTAAAGTAAAAATTCACCCCAAGAAAGACTCACATTTTCTGCAATAGAATCATTAAATATGTAATTTTAAGACCCTGGAAGACAGCAGAAGAAGTCAGCACAAGTCTGTGTCTCATTTATAACCTAATAATTGAAATAATTTATAGTTTTTATAAAGTCCTCAATACAGACTGTACTTCTGGTATTTTGGCCTTGTGTTCCTTCTATTCCTTTTTTTATTTTTAAATGTTGTTTGATTATATCCAATGTAAAAATGTTATATGTAACATTTTTAGGAAAAAAAAAAAGAGAGATCACCAAGCCAGCCTGGCACTGGGAAATGGAATAAGGCCTGAGACTTGAAAGGAATTTCCTGAATGGTTTAGTCTAATTTAAATGTTTGAGGTTCATAGATCCACAGAGGGAAATATATTTGTCTTCACCTACACCAATGGCCCTGGGGCTGTGGGAATCACAGTGTCTTTTCTGAGGTAAATGTTACCTGCTTTTGTGTAGACAGGTTGCCAAGCCCTACCTCTGGAGAACTACAAGCTTGATTCAGACTTCCTTTAGTGTTTGCCAAAATAACCATAAGTTTGCCAAATGGTGCTTTTCATTTGGTTTGACAGTCCTTTCACCCTCTTGATATGGATATAAAGAAGAATGAACAATTTGGAGAAAATCATGGATGGAATATCAAGGCCAAATTGACTATAAGATGGCTTTGTTTCCAGTACCCCATTGTTGATAGCCTGAGATGAAAAAAAATAATACTACAGCATTGTGATGACAATGATGACATAAACACAAGCCAAAATATACAGTAAAAAGATTAATACCAGACAAACAAAAAAAAAGCCAAAAAAAGTGCAACATCTTCCTTTCTGAAGTGAGCTGAACAGTGTCCCCCCAAAGAAATGTCTATGCCCTAGTCCTTGGAACCTGTGAATGTTACCTTATTTGGAAAAATGGTCTTTACAATGTAATTAAATTAAGGAACTTGAGGTGAGGAGATCATCCTAGATTATCTGGGTGGGCCCTAAATCCAATGATAAGTGTCTTTATAAAAAACAAACAGAAGAGAAGACAGATATTCAGGGGAGAAGGCAATGTGAAGATACTGGCAGAGATTGAAGTGAGGTAATGATTAGCCAGAAGCTGGAAACGATTAGCCAGAGTCTCTAAGGGAGACACTGTAGGGAGTAAGGTTCTGTCAACACCTTAATTTTAGATTCTGGAGATAGTTATATATATATATAGAGAGAGAGAGACACACACACACATATGTGTATACATACACGCATACACATATGATTATGCATACACATATGTGCACGTGTGTTTTATGTATGCACATGTGTACACACATAGTATGTGTATATGGATGTATTAAACATATGTGTGCTCAAATGTATATATTCATAATCAATATATTTATTATATAACTTCCATTAAACAACTCTTAAAAACTTGAAATGTTCTGCAATGTTTGGTAAATATCCCCCGGTGTCAGTTAAGGACTGAATGTGTGTATCGCCCCAAAACTTGTATGTTGAAATCCTAACCTCCAGTGTGATGGTATTAGTAGGTGGCGCTTTTAGGAGGTGTATAGGTCATGAGGGTAGAGCCCTCATGAATGGTATTAGTGTCCTTATAAAAAAAGACATGAGAGAGCTTGCTTCCTCTCTCTCTCTCTCCCTGCCATCAGATAATGGCCATAATGTAAACCAGGAAAAGTGCCTTCAGGAAGAACCCAACCAGAATGGCACTGTGATCTCAGATTTCCTGCCTCCAGAACTGTAAGAAATAAATGTCTGTTGTTTAAGCAACCTAGTCTATGGTATTTTTGTTATAGCAGCCCAAACTGAGACAGTGCCCCATGTTCAGCAATATTTCCTGGAGGATATTATCATGAGTTAAAAATCATACATTAAGAAGACCTTGAGAATTCTATTATCCTGTCTTTTGCTTTCAGAATGCTTTCCACCTCCATGTCAGATGCCCTATTCAAGTTACAGTGCTTAGACATGACCCATTTTCTAAAGGAGATGCTTCCACTGTGATGAGCCTATCCCTGATGGATCATGTGAAGTTGCACTGAAGCTGTGTGAAATATCTGGTTTTCTGTCTACGACAATCTCCTTAATTAACCTTATATTACTTATAATCCTACATTTTTATGCAATTTAAACAAGGGATATTTACTACCAATAAATACTGACAATGAATCCTTTAAGAAAAGTGTGAGAAATGCATTTTCAAACTGTCCATATATGGATGCGCATGTCACCGATGAATGAGGGCAGATATAATTTTTCCTTTCTCTTATCTTTTAGAAAAAGTTGCTTTTTTATATCCCAAGTGATTTCAAACAACCCCCTCCTAAGCTGTGATAGAAGTGAAAAGGCTACTAAAAGCAAACTCCTACACAACGTATTCATGAAAGTAGATGAGTGTGGTAATTTGGGGCCCCACTCTTGATGGCCCAAGAAGGTTTCTATACTCAGGAATCCAGTGGGGATAAACTCAGGTAATGCATTTTCTGAAAAAGTACAGAGATGAGGCTCACACTAAAGAAATGATGAGAAATAACTTAGAGAAAAAATGATGTTATGCTCCTTCAGAAAATTATATACTATGTTAATATCCATTATTAATAACAGTAATTTCAAACTTCTCCTGTTCCCCATATTCTCACTTCCAACAATCCACCCTTGCAAGCATGGCCTATGATTGTCAGCTTTTCTTCATGTAAAATAATGTGCTTATAAAGTTAGATTACTTGCCATGCAACCCAATATGGTTGCCCTAAGGTGTGCTTGATCTCCCAACTGAACTGGGTAAGTCCAGGGTTTTAAAAGGCAGACATGGAACCCTGGATGCTTTAACAACATAATCAGTCTCCTGTTTTCTAAAGAATGTCTAATAATTCAGTCCCACTGTCTCCAGATGGAGATTCTCCATTACTCTTGCACCTCATATTGGCAGGCAGGCTCCAGACCTGTCTAGCCCATGTTAGATGACTGGAGATAATACATTTCTCCAGCATTTTGTTTGGTAAAGACTATAAAAGGAGGCTAAAAAAATATTCACTAGGTTAGAAAAGCAGTATTGAAGGAGATACTGCATAATTTTTAAATTTTATTAACTGGAATTTTTAGAACATGTGAAGACAACACCAAATTTCAAGTGTATGAAGGGAGCTCTAACAACAAAAGGATTTAACCCAGATGTCTCTGGACCACTCTAGTACTTGGAAATCCACCTTCCCTCAACAAAAGGAAACCTACAAGAAAATCAATTCTAAATGTGTTCAATTATAATTGTTACCATGATATTTTTCAAAGAACATGGGAGTAATTCTGAGAATCAGAAAAATCCCTGATTTTGTAACAGGGAAGAGCCAAATCCAAATGTTGGATCTGTTTCTTTTACTTTAACCTTTGCTTCCCATTGCTCTTGTTCACTAAAAGGATACTGTCTCTACATAATGGCCTGCCTCAGGGAGCCCTGCCCCTCTGCCTGAATGTTAAACCAAAGTGCCTTTGTTCAGGGAAACATCCAGACCCTGTCCACCTGTGGATGGCTGCAAGAAAGAATAAATTAACACATCCCCTCCCAGAGGCTGGTCAACCCAGGAGATATTTGCAAAACTTATGGTCTTTTTACTTTACTTCCTCATCTCCTCCCCCCACTCTGTGCTATAAAAGAAACTGGCCTCCAAACCCCGATAAGATGTTGAGACATTAGTCCGCCATCTTCTTGGTCTGCCTGCTTTCCGACTGCAGTCGTATTCCTTGCCTCAACACCTCGTCTCCTATTTATTGGCCTGTCATGGGTGCACAGAGCAAGCTGGGACTTGGTAACAAATTTAATGATTGTCTGACAGTTTTTCTAATGAGCACTGCTGTACCTCACAGCTATTTCTTTTTTCATTGCTTACCAAAAAGTATCATTTTTAACTGAATCATGAATCTCAAATTATAAAAATAATGATCAGGTTTAATGAATACATTTTGTACCAAGAAGGTAATGGTAAGTCTAAGAATTTTAGAAAATATTCTTATTAAAAATAAGTACATTAATTTCATTGGATATGTATTACTATGGGCTCTTTTTAATAAATTATGTTCATGAATAGAGATGAGTCTTTTTAAAATTTACATTTTTAATAGTCAAGTAGTAGACAGAATTAGTTATGGTGTAGACCCAAGATTCAGAGGATGGTCAGAATTCACACTTTTTAAAAAAACTGTCTTTGCTAGAAACATTTCATATAGATCCAGGAGACATATGTGTATGCTTTGACTAATGATGACACAAAGCCTAAACATGCATAGTCAGAGCTATAGAGGTTTGGTTGCTTGAGTCAGACAAGGACATTTGATGATTTCAGCAACAGCCTCTCATTTGGAATTATTTTTATTTTTTTAAAATAATTTCTCTCTGCTCCAATCTATTTCTCATTCAACAACCATATTAGTATGTTTAAAACACCAGTTCTGTCATTCTCTTTCGCAAAAATGCTCAGCTATCTTGTAAGATAGCACTCAAATCTCCCATCCTGCTTATAACATGCTTTCTAAATACACCTTTCCCTCAACTATTGACCTATGTCTTCCATGAATACCTAATACTGCTCTTTGCCCCAAACTGTCCAGTTCCAACTTTAAGTCTTACCTTGTGATTTTCATGCCACCTGCCCCTTCTCAAACGGTCAGCTATGTAGTTTGAGCGCAATTTCTTTTCAAAATATCTCAGTATCTTTAACACTCATGTATCTGAATTCCTGTAGCACTTATTTTCTCATCTGCTTATTTTAGCATCTAATTATATACTTCTGCATCTCATTAATTATTATTTTAAACTTCAATCAAGTTTCTATTCTTAGGTATTTAAATAATAATCACTGTTGTATATGAGACCTTACTGTTTTCCAGCTAACAAAATGTTTTGCTCCTATCAGACCCTTTTTACCTGTTGAATGAATGAGTGTCGAGAGAGGAAGTTCAAGTATAGTGATCTAGCAAAACCAAAAGTAATGTGAGGTCTCCTGGTTACATATGTCCCAAAAATATGCAATATATAATAGCAACTAATTTCTCATCTGTGACCACATCAGGAAAGGTCTACCAGCAGGAAATGACTTGGATATGTGGTCAAGACACATCTTCTAGACCTCAATAAAGATTTTGACAAGACTATTTTTTTCTAGTCTGTATTATTTTCAGTATGTCTTCCCCTGATATTGCAGAATATCTAATAGTGCCTGCTACCACATCGCACTTTGACTCTTTGGAAATGTGGACTTAAAAAATTATTCACAACCTAAAAGTTGAGAGTTATGTTTTATTTGGCAGGAATTTTTAGGACTCCAAGCCTGGGAGGCAGCATCTCAAGTAACCCTGAGAGAACTGTTCCAAGGAGGCAAGGCGGGGAGCCAGGTTATATAGAAGTTTTGCAACAAAGGGCAGGTAGTCGGGATCATCAAAAGATTATTGTAAATTAAAGAAAACCAGATATCCCAAGTTAAGGAATTTAGTGCTTTTCTATGTATGGGAAGATGCAGGAGCCTGGGCTCACTGAAATCATTCCTTTGTTATGCACCTCAGCTCTCTGGGGCCAGTATCCTGTATTTTCACATCCTGAGTTTCCTCAGGGCTCACCGTAGGGAGTGGCTGCAGTCTGATGGCTGCTAGATGGCAGGTATTCTTTCCTTCCTGAGTTCCCTCAGGGCTCACCAGCTCACATTGGAGGGCTGCTAGCGCTGATGACTGTGACATCCTTTGTTTACTGATACGGCAGGAAATATTTCACTTCTCAGAAAAAATAAGGTTGTTTCAAGATGTGCCTGAAATTCTGTTCCCAACTTTTCAAAAAAGCAAAAATAGATATTTTACTTCCAAGTAAGTTTAGTTGGTTGGTTTGTCACATGGTTTCTTTGAAAGAGTAGGATTATCTAGTCATCATCATTGAAATATATTTTTAAAATTTATAATCATAGCCAGATTACAAGTTACATGAGACAAGATAAATTTTACATTATCACCACAACTTGTTTTGGACCCCAGACAATATGCACTATATTCACTAAATTTAGCTCCAGATTGAGTTGCCCCTAAAATAAATCTACCTTCAAATGATGATTTGACATTACTGATAATATTTTTAAAAAACTGGTTCATACATTGAAGGCAATTACAAAGGAAGTGTTCCCCCCAAAAAGGCAAATTTTGAGTATATTTTTAACTCCCAAGTTGGAATAAGGAAGAACCTTTGTATTCTATTACAAGTTAATCACTAAAGGAATGTTGCTTATAAGCTTAATTTTTACATAATGGCCCATCTCTGGGAACCCTTCCTTCCAGGTAATGAACAGTAAGCTAAAATACCTTTGTTTAGGTCACTGGGAACATCCTGACCAGGCCCACCTGTGAATGACTGCTGGGAGGAAGAAATTAACACATCCCCTCCAGAGGCTGACCAGAACCAAAAAATGTTTGACTTTACTCCCTCCCCTTTCAGTACAAAAGAAGCCTGAATTCTAACTCAGGCAAAAGAAATATTCTATTATAAGTTCTGGTATGTTTGTTAATATACTGTTATGTTCTAGCTATACACTATGAATGTGTATTTGTTTTTATATGGTTCCTTTCAGTTAATACATTTACTGAATATCTTTCATCATCCAGGCACCTTGATGGGGATAGAAATAGAAATAAAATAAAATACCTCAAGTGGCTCATATCTAATGAGGAAGACATACACATATATGATTAATTATAACAAAGTATCATATGTAACTGTACCTGGGCATCTCAAATGTTCGTTTTGTGGTTACTCTTGGCAGATGAGGGAAGTAGAGGAATGTAAGCCTTTTCCGTTATCACAAGTGCCCTGTTAAAACACAAGTGACAATTTCCCTTTATGGAGCTTACGTTCTAGTAGAGAAAGGAAGACAATGAGCAAAACTAACAAGCAAATACACCATGTTAGATAATAGTAGCATGAATTACAGAAAAATGAAGCAGGAAATGCGGATAGTGGTATCGGGGGAGATTAAAATGTAATAGGGTGACCAGAGGGGTCTTTGTGAAAATGTAAAAGTTGAGCATCAGCTTGAAGGAGGTAAGGGTATAGTCACAGCAGGTATCTAGAGAAAGAATGTTCCAGGAAGGTGTAAAGAGCCTGCTGGAGAAGTCTGGTTGCAGCCTTTAAGGAAGGGCAAAGAGCCTGTTGTGTGAGAGAAGAGGAGTCAGTGTGTAAACAAGGAGAGGGGTCAGTGGTGGAGGCGGGGAGTGGAGAACTGATATGAGGTGAGATCAGAGAGGTAAGGACGAGGTGCATGTGTCAGAGGGTATCGATGCTCGGTATCACTGATTGAACCATTCTTAAGTGAGATGGGAAGCTATTGGTGTGTGGGAGCAGAAGAGTAATATGATCACACATTTTAACAAAGTCACCGTGGATGTTAGGTTAAAAATAAACTGATGGGGGCTTCCCTGGTGGCGCAGTGGTTGAGAGTCCGCCTGCCGATGCAGGGGACACGGGTTCGTGCCCCGGTCCGGGAAGATCCCACATGCCGCGGAGCGGCTGGGCCCGTGAGCCATGGCCGCTGAGCCTGCACGTCTGGAGTCTGTGCTCCACAATGGGAGAGGCCACAACAGTGAGAGGCCCGCGTACCGCAAAAAAAAAAAAAAAAAAAAAAAAAAAAAAAAAAAATAATAATAATAATAATAAAAAAATAAACTGATGGGACAGAGCAGAACCAGGAGACCAGTTAGGAAGCTATTGAACTCATCTACTCCAGGAATGAGAGTATCTTGGACATGGCTGACTGTTGTGAAGATGGAGAAAAGTGGTCAGAGTTTGGATCTCTTAAAACAACGAAGCTAAAAGTGTATACAGATAAATTAGAAGTTAGGATGTGGGAGAAAGAAGGAGGCAAGAACAAACCCAAGGGTTATGACCTGAATCACCAGAAAGACAGAATTGCCAAGAGTTCAGTTTTTAGATGTGAGGAGTCCATGAGACCTTCAAATAGAGACATGGAGTGGGCACTGAGGTCTGGAGTGGAGAGAAGAACTCCTGGCTGGAGATACAAATTTGGAAGTCATCACATGTTTGAAGATCCAAACCTATGTTGAAATGTGAGTAAAAATGGTTTTATCATCTGTACTGACTAAATAGAAACCCACAAAGTTTGAAAAACAGCACAAGGTGCCTTGTCAGCAGGGCAGAACAGAAATGAAACTTCTACCTCTGTAGTCTTAGATTAGGACTCTTCCATCTACAACACCTGTCCTGTTTAAACACACCTACCATCTTGCTATACTTATTTGTTCCAGCCTCCATGGAAACCCCTTCAGTGCCTATTCTTGAACACCCACCATGTGCAAGAACTGTTCTTGGGACTGCAGATACAACAATGAACAAAGCAACAAAATCTGTCTGTGGAGCTTACATCTTATTGGGGGGGACACAAATAAGCAAATACTCAAGTAAAAGTATTATAGATTGGGTGATGATAAATGTAAATTTTAACAATAAATCAGGATGGGGTGAAAGGAGTACTACGGGAGGAAGGGGCTTTATGGTGTCATTATTTTTTACAGGAGAGTCATGGAAAACCTCATTGAACTAAACTGAGCAGAGACCAACGGAAATTAGAGAGCCGTGTGGAAACTGGCGGAACAACTTTTCAGAGGGAATAGCAGTTTGAGATGTTTCCCCCTCTAAGTCAGTAAGTCAGAAGAGAGGCCAAATAAGATTTGTGATTAAGGATATCGTCTTCTGGCCTAAAAGTAAATAGATTTTTCACCAGGTAGTTTAATTTATAAAAGAACAATTTTAGATTCTGCATCATGGGGTGATAAATACACATTGTTCTAGAACTTAAGAATATGAACAATAAAATAAGCAATAATGTAAACTGGTTACATTATAGAAGGTGGAAGTTCACCTTTGAATCATTCTTTACATGTCCCCAAACCTAGATACATTAACTGTACACTAATACAAATGTTACTGTAAATAGGCACCCTTGCATGTGCTGCCATCTTGTGGCACAATAGAAAAGTGTTCCTAAATGACTACATTAATGACTACATTTATGCTACTACTGGATCACTTAGTTGACCAAATACACGTCCCAAGAGAGAAAAGTATGCTGTATAACTGATCTTTCAAATTAAATACCTTTGAGTTAAATTAACATTGAATAAAACAACTGAAAAAGTAAAACTTATAAAAACTGAGACTATCAACTTCCCTTAAAAAATAATTAATTGCTTTGTTAAATTACTTCACCACACACAGTTGCCTCTCAATACACAATACATACATTTAAGATTAATTTCACTATTCTGTAATCCCCAAGTCAGCCTTTTTCTAAACGTAAGCAGATCTTGTCATTCAATCTTTGATGAATTGTTTTCTAAATATGCTAGATAACACATGCAGGGGTAAGTTTCATTCTTCCCCCATGTCCATGACTTTCATACTTTTTAGCTATGAGTGACCTGAACAAATCAGTTGCCTGAGTATTTATGAGCACTGTGCGGGTAGGAATAGGATTCCTGATGGGGAGCAGCTGCCTAAGGAAGTGAATTAACCTATCATGGAGAGTAACTCCCTGTCTCCTGGAGAGTTAAAGAACATGGGACATCACCAATGTTATTCTAACCTCATTTGCCTTGACAGCAAACATGTGTGAGAGATCACCCTACCATAACACTGAGTCACAGGTTTGACTGTTGCCTCCAAACAGTGCTTGTCCATACAGTGTGCTGTGGCCCTGCTCACACCTGATCCCAGATCCATCACTTTTATCTTAAAATGGATTGCTGCTTGGTGGGTCCCACAGACCTATTTCACCTCCCCTACTATATTTTTCGTTGAGGTATAATTGACACAAAACAGTATATTGGTTTCAGGTATACAATATAACGATTTGATATTTGTATGTCTTGTGAAATGATCACCACAATAAGTCTAGTAAACATCCATCACCATAGATAGTTACAGAAACTTTTTCTCGTGGTGAGAATTTTAAGATCTATTCTCTTAGCAACTTTCAAATATGCAATAAAATATTAACTATAGTCACCCTGCTGTACATTACCTCCCCAGGACTTATTTATTTTACAACTGAAAGTTTGTACCTTGTTTCCCCTTTCATCCATTGCCCCCCACCTCCTGCCTGTTCTCTCTGTATCTATGAGGTTTGTTTTATTTTTTAAGATTCCACATATAAGTGATATCATATGGTATTTGTTTTTCTCTGTGTGACTAATTTCACTTGTTATTCACTTATTTCACTTTGTGTTTTTATATTGTCAAAAGGTGTGGCATTTACATTTGGTTCTATAGCAGTAACTCCTACAGTTGTTTAACCTTGGTTCCATATTTAAATGTATTTGACGTTTATGGCAGTAATGGTCAGTGGCCCTCCTCCTTGTCCATTGTCTATAACAGAAATCTCAATCTTTACCTGCACACTTGGTTGCCCAGAATGAAAACCTCCATTTCCCAACCTAGACAGGGCTATTGGACTAAGTTCCAGCCTGTGAGAAGGAAGCATAAGTGCTGAGTGACTCCAGGAATCTTTTCTAAAAGACAGCTGGTGTTCTATACATTAATTTAAAAAAATCAATTTCAAGAAGAAGTATGTATGTTGGGGGACTTTAGACACATTCTATAAGATGAAAAATAAATTGTACACAATTTCAGGGATGCAGCATACCAGTTAAGATTTTATGAGCCCAATAGTATGGGGTATGCCAAGACATCCCCTCCAAAATAAAAGACAAATGATCACTTCTCCATGCCTGGCCCCCTTGGTGAAGAACCATCTAAGCTCTAAACTCCCCGTTGGATTGACTGAGATCGCTGTTGCAATTTCCCTGTCTACCCAATCCTGATTTTCCCACTTCCTTATACGTGACAAGAGAGGAATATCACCCCACCTCCCCCTAATTAAACTCCTGCACACATAGTCCTTTTTCTTAGTGCTTCTCCAGGAAACCCAACCTAAGACACCTTCTAGTGTCCACCTTATCTCCGCTGAGACCTATCTGATTTACACAATCTTCTGAACCACACAGGGTCTGATGTTAAGTGTATTTAGCACCGAACTTCAAGCCCCTCTTATCCATTTAGGTGTAGTACATAGAGTTATACACAATATACAATGTGATCCTATACATACATGTGCAGATTTTTAAAATACTGAACAAAGGTCACAAAATGTATATAGAATTATCTCTAGATTGCAGATAACTTTCATTATTCTTTTTTTACTGAATTTTTCCTAAAAAGAAAATTTATTATTTTAATAACAAATTTTTTTTTAAGTAAAGAACCGTCCCATCTAATAATAATGATAACAGTAACAACCAAACAGGAATACCAAATATACCAAATAAATCAGATGGAATTCATCATACAAACCCTGCTGGTAGTGACTGATAGGCACATAAATTATCCCAAGTCTATCCCTTTTTCTGCATTTCAAGTTGAGTAGAGATAAACTTTGTAGCTCTAAATAGGAATATTTCAACACTCGAAAAGAATAAAAAACAAGGAGATATTTCTGCAGTCTCTGTCAAGTGATGTTTCCGCTGTAATCTGCTTTGAGTCAAGTAGAGGATAAGCATTATAAATGTGTGCAGTGAGACCAACATTATAACACATTTGCTTAGATTTGTCCAGGTTAATCAACATGGATGATGTTTGAGGATTTATCGGAGAGGAGGGATTTCTGGTGGTATTAGAAATTATTAGAACTTTCAGAACAGATAGTTACTTTTTGCTGACTTTTGAGATCCTGGCTTACAACCTTAACTCTCCTGAAGTATGTGGTTGGCTTTCCTTTCTTTTTCCTTCTAGTCCCATCCTATGCAGTTTTCCAATTTTTTTTGTTTATTTGTTTTGGTACGCGGGCCTCTCACCGTTGTGGCCTCTCCCCTTGTGGAGCACAGGCTCCGGACGCGCAGGCTCAGCGGCCATGGCTCACGGGTCCAGCCGCTCCGCGGCATGTGGGATCTTCCCGGACCGAGGCACGAACCCGTGTCCCCTGCATCGGCAGGCGGACTCTCAACCACTGCGCCACCAGGGAAGCCCCAGATTCCCAATTTTTGTTGCATTTCTTGCAGGGGAAAACTCATGATCCTTTACAGAGTTAGACCTAATGTTTATTTGGAGAGGGTGCATTTCTTTCTCTGGAGCTATTAGCTACAGAGTTAGATCAATTGTTTCTCAGTATAGATAACATTGGCTTTTTACACCACTTATTTTTGAGGTCTATTATTTTTTTTTCATATAGTGATAAACATAAGTCAAAGTTACAGTTGAAATGCCCACAATTTGCTGTGTGTGTGTGTGTGTGTGTGTGTGTGACTCCTGTGAGACCTCTCTAGGACTTCATGGGTCTGACACACAAGTGTCTCTATCTCTTAAGATAACACATTTACACGTCCAGATTTGTAAGTCCACCTATATTAATGCCACATTTTACAAATTACATCTTTTTTCTTCTAAAGGCTTTAATTTTAAGTGTAGCTAAAATGTTTTGAAGTAAAACTATTACCTAGTCCTAACGTTGTGTGGTCAATTATTAAAGTATATTACCACAGCTAAATGCCTTGGAATATTAAGAATAAAGACTATAAAATGTTAAATGGGCTTGATACTTATGCATTAATATTATATAATTTTAATAAACAGTTTTTCTGCAATCATAAGTAAGCCTGAATGGACTCTTGAATGGGCACCGGGAATCAACTTCCTTATGAAATCACACCCCCTTTCTTTCTGATGCTTGTTTGAGAATGGTTACCTTCTTCATAGATTCTTGGCTCTTTAAAGGTTGGAATTTGGGGTTCATGTTTTTACTCCATAGCAGTTAGCACAAGTACCCTTGTCTTGTATACAGATGGTGCTAATAGTTATTTGTCTGATAGGCAAGAGGTTAATATTATCATGAGACTGACTATAGAAATTTGTGTTGCTAGCTTTAAGGACAACAGTTGATACTATTTGGTTTAACAGCAAGTGAATGGGTGTGCACAGATATTCCAATGTTATCCTGAGCCCATTGTGACTGTATGTGGCTTATTAAAGATGGCCACAAGCTCTTTGACACTTCATCCATTTGAACTGGGTACAATGTCCCTTCCCTTTCAATCCAAGTTAAACTTTGACTGCTGTGGCCAATGGAGTATTGCAGAAAAGACAATATACTAGTTCCAAGTCTAGACTAAAAATGATTGACAACTTTCACCTTGGTTTCTAGGAGGCCCAGGCCACCATGTAAGAAGTCTGGCTACCCGGAGGGACAGAACAAATGGTGAAGCCCTGAGATTACAGTGGAGAAGAAGAAGGAGTGACAGCTGTTCTTGCCAAAGTGTCACATGTGAATGAATCCATCTTGGAGCCTCCAAACCAGACCAGCTACCAGCTGAATACCATCCAGTGACCTCAGCTGATGACACATGAAACAGGAAAATTATCCAGTTTAATTCTGCCTGAATTCCTGACTCAAAAAATCATGAGGTGTAAGGAAAAGATGGTTTTAGGCCATTGCTTTTTGGGGTAGTTTCATACACTGCAATCAATAACCAGAACATTCCACATTGTGGTTTGCCCAGGACTGTCTCAATTTCTGCTAGTTGTCCAGGCATTCTGTCATGATCTACATTTGTTCAAGGTTCTTCATTTTTCACAAAGTATTATTAATAATTATGTTAAAATACACCAAGATAGATCTGGTAGTTTCTTTCATGGTCTCATGTAGAAGAGTGTGAGAATTATGTGGAATGAATAGTTTCGACTTGTTACCTAATTTAAACTGAAAGACAACCAACATAACTCCTTCTCCTTTCCAGAAACCGTCAGATTGAAGAAAACTAACATTTTCCTTTCAAGGTCAGTATGCAGGATGCTTGCTGACAAAGTGATGTTCCTGGGACATATAATGCAAGAGACAGCCATCTCCTGGTCTTGGATAGGGGTGGAGGAACACTGTACACTCTGCTCTAGCCAGCCACTGGGCAAACCAGCCAGTGGTGCTTTCATCCTGCCTTAGTCTATGAGACAGATAAATCTGCCAGGCCACCAGTCCTGCATGAAGACTCTGTTCATGATAGTTGGGAGTGAGGTCAGGGGAAACATGAGAAATTATAGGTTGCCTGTAGGCAATTACTGTGTAGGAAATAGATCTGAAGCTGTCCTTTTATGGAGTGAACAGGGAGTAGTCTGAATTCTTGATGTAGTGGTATTGTCATTATTGTATCATACAAATGTATAATATTTATTGTCTATCAAATTTAAAAATTTTGCAATAGAAGCAATGAGCTAAAATAAAAGTGCCTATTTAAGGAAAATTAGTATTGAATTTTCATTTCTTAAGAAAGTAGGTGCTAAAAAGTAACTTAAAATATCAATGGTTATCATCAAAATATAAAAAGGAACACATCCACATACTTCCCTCCCTTTTATACTTCCTTCTGCCCCTCTGCTGCCAAGCTAATGAATAAGTCGTGGTGTACATTTCTCAGATGGTTTAACAATTCCATGTCCAAGATGCTACTTTTTAACCAATTATAACAAAGATATTTACAAATTGGTTAATTCACTAGCTCTACTTTTTATCATACACTGTCACCTCAGGACTCCTAAAAAGCCTAGATGTTGCAAAATAATGAATGAACCTTGTCCATAATAAGCATTGGTACTTTACAAAAATGCACATCTAGACCTATGGTTATAACCTAAAACTGTCTTCTAGATATGGAGATATTAGCTAAGAGCCCTTCCCTTCACCCTTCCTCTTACCCCTCCTCCAGCATATCAGCGACTAAGTACAGGACTATATCTAGCTCCAAGAGGAGGATTAACATAGATGCTCCCAGAAGACACAGCCCTTCCTAAAAACCAACAAAAGGGCATTTATTAAGGGGTTATTTTACTACCTCTACTTTTAATATACTTGGGCATTAGGACTTGCATATTCTTTAATACACAGCAATATTAACTAAAACACACAAATAGAACAATGGTTAGACAATCTGAACTTGTCTAAAGACTCATGGGCACAGATGCCTTCTCTGTACTTCCTTCCCTGTCCGCTCCCCGCCTCCCCACCACCCAGTGAATAGTCAGCTTACTCTCCAAGACTGAAGTTTAACAATTTCCACTCCCCCAATACAACCATTCCTATGAATTAACAGAAGAAAAAAATACTTAAAAGATGTTACTTTTAACTCTCTATTTTCAACATATGTTGTGCACTTTTACACATCTAGAAAGATTAGATGTTTCAAATACAGATTTAAGTTTGTCCACTATGTATACATGTAGTAGCACTGAAGAAACTGCACACAAAGGCTATAGTCACAAAGTGTCTCCTAAACAGGAACGCTCTGGCCTAGAAGCTTCCCCTTCTCATCTCTATCAACCCAGTGGACAAGAATAATAAGCATCTGCAATGCTTAGAGGGGATTTTAACAATTTTACTTCCTCCAGTTGTTTTCAGAAGTCTTTCCTATGAATTTTAACACAAAGTGTACACAATGTACTGATCGGCTATTTTTGTCATGCACTGGCAACCTCTTTAACACCTGGGAAGACTAGATGTTGTAAATTTGGACCCTCTGTCCTTTATGTACACTATGTACACAGCCGAGTAAAACAAAACGCAGAGACACACCAGACAATGGTTAGTCTCGGTATAAAGCCCTTTACACTTTCTTCTTTCTCCCTGAACCAGCACAAATAAAATAATGTGTACTGCTCAGAGAGATGGTTTGATCATTTTGATCACTCCATTTCTAAAAGACAGTATTTCATATGAATTTTAACCAAAGGATATATCTACAAAATATGTTACTTCACTACCTCTACTTTTAACATATTTTGTGCACTTCTAAATATCTAGAAAGACTAGATGTTTCAAATAAGGACTTAAGTTTGTCCACCATATACACAGTAGTGTTGAATAAACTACACACATGTAACTACACACATGTATTATTCTTTTCAGAATTTCTGTTTTGTTCTTTCTAATCTACTATGGCATTTGTCCTTTTCAACAGTGGTAATTATTTATTTTGCATACCACAAAATTCACTATTTTACAGTAGACAATACAGTGTTTTTAGTATATTCACAAGGTTGTGCAATCATCACTACTATCTAATTCCATAACATTTTTATCACCCCAAAAAGAAATCCCATATCATAAACAGTACCCCCATTACATTTCCACTCATTCCTGCCAACCCCTAAATTACATTCTCTTTTTATGGATTTGCTTATTCCACATGTTTTATAGAACACAATCATACAATATGCTTTTTTTTTTTTTTTCTTTTTGCGGTATGCGGGCCTCTCACTGTCGTGGCCTCTCCCGTTGCGGAGCACAGGCTCCGGACGCGCAGGCCCAGCGGCCATGGCTCACGGGCCCAGCCGCTCCGCGGCATATGGGATCCTCCCAGATCGGGGCACGAACCCGTATCCCCTGCATCGGCAGGCGGACTCTCAACCACTGCGCCACCAGGGAGGCCCAATATGCATTTTTTTATGTATGGTTTCTTTCAGTTAATATAATGTTTTTAATGTTTATCCATATTATAGCATGTATAAGTGTTTCTTTATATTTTATGATTGAACAATATCCATTGAACATATCCATTGTATGGATATGCCACATATTGTTTATCCATTCATCAGTTGATGGAAATTTGGATTGTTTCCACTTTTTGGCCATTTGAATAATGCTGTCTTTTGGAGATAGCATATAGTTGGATTATGTTTTTATATCAATTCTCCCAATATCTGCCCTTCAACTGAAGAATTTGGTCCACTTGCATTTAATGTACTTACTAATAAGGTAGGCATTATGTCTACCATTTTGATATTATACTTATTTTCTATATATCTGGAATGCTTTTCCCTCAGGTATCCACAAATTTCACTCCCTCAAGTCTTTATGATCTTTTCTCAAATATCAGCTTCTCAGTTATGTCATTCCTGGCTGGCCTGTTTAAAATTAGAGCATTTCTAACACATACATTTCCTAACTTCATTTCCTGTTTGATGTTTTCTCTCCAGTACTTATCATTATCTAAAATACTATATATTAAATTTATTCATTTTGCTTAATGTATGTATTATGTTGTATAGAAACAAATTTAGTGCATTACACCGTAAACTCTGTGAGGGTAGGGTTTTTCTTTTTGTTTTATTTACTGGTGTATCTCCAGCACCTAGAAAAGTCTTGCCCATAGTAGATGAGGCTCGCCCATAGTAGATGCCCAATAAATATTTTGTTGAATGAATGGTCAAAATAACTGGTCATCTTTTTCTATGAGTATGTCAGTGGAAGCTGGTTATTTTCTTTTCAGTCAAAAACACTATGAAAATTTCAGAAACTGAATTTTAAATGCTGTGTTTAGAGAAAATTAAAAGAGAAGTCATTTATGAAGCTTATTATATGTGATACACAAGGCTTGCAGATGCTAACATGGTGGATTTGCAAAATAGAATTCAATAGATACATTAATTGAAGTCTCTGCATAATCAGAAGGTGAAGTTGACCTGGCTCAGGGGGGCTCCTAACTTCAGCATATCTCCTTTCTTCTTACAGATGGGGCAAGAAGTGTTAAGCAGCTGCAGCCATCCCAAACATAATCATTTACTTCCAAATCCAGATATCTTTCTGCCACTTAACATTCTGTCTTTGCTATTTCAAGGGCCCTCAAACTCAGCATATCTAAAACCAAAATATATTTCTCTTTACATGGGATCCTTTTCCCAAGAATGCCATTTCAATCATCCTATTACACAACCATTATTGACACATCACTTTCCATAAGTCCTAATATAAAATCTATCATCAAATACTGTTTCATTTACTATCTAAATAGTTATCAAAATTATCCATATTTTTCCATCTCCATCACTACTGTCCTAATCCAGGCTACTATCATCTCTGTTTTGTTTCCTGCAGTAGATCCTTAACTGATCTCCCCTCTGCCACTTTTATTCCTCTTCGATCCATTCTACACACTTCAGCAAACATTGTTTTTACTAAAACTTCTGCTTAAAATATTTTATCATCATCTCTCCTATGAGAAAGAAAAAAATTCTGAATTTGACCCAAAGCTCTGAGTGGTTTGGTCCCTGTCTACTCATTTTGAACCATTCTACCTCTCCCTACTTATATAGCTGCTACACTGACCATTTCTCATTTCTTGAAATGCATCTTGTTTCCTCCTGCAGTTTTGTTTCTATTTCCTGACTCTCTCCCTCTCTCATTCTTTCTCCATATACATATCTTCTTGTCTACCCACTCAGAGAATTATTATTACACATCCAGCAGATCTAAGCTCAAACCTTTCTTATCAAGAAAGCTTTTCCTACCATCTTACCCCTCCATAACTCCACATATCCAAGTTAGGTATCTCTGTTATAATTCTCCTATAAATCATGTTCCTTTTTCTCATAGCACTTATTTGGTTTGCCATTAAATGCCACTTACTTAAAAGGTTACTTAATTATTATTAATATTTTAAGCTCTGCAATATTGAGACCATGCCTATTTTTGCTCCATATGTTTTGCCCAAATACAGTGCCCAGAGCAATCAATATTTATTCAATGAATGTATTAAATAGCTTTGTATCGAGTAGATCATAACTTGGTGTTATGGTGCCCCTATGACTTCCTTTTTGCATTACCCTCACTAATGTCACCCTACCCCCGTCCCCACAGTGACAGCTCCACACAGCACACATGGTTATCTCAAGCTCTCGGAACAAATAAAGAAGACATCACTGCTCAATCATGTGATCAAGGACCCAAAATAATAATAAAATTGTAGCAGGCAGATACATGGGCCACTGCATACAAAAAAGATGGTTACATCAGTATTGCTGATCTCCATACACTCTTTTATCACTCACACGTGTATAGATTATCATATTTTTGTAAATAAGTGTTTCCATATATATATTTGGAAATGTATATATGTATTGGAAGTACAAGTATGTATTGGAAAAGGAGTCATGATCATATATGCAATCGTTACTCAAACCCTCCTCTTCTTTAATTACCTGTTGACTCCAGACTCAGCTCCATGAGAACTGTGAAGTCTGCCAACTTTTTTTTTAATGAGTTCTTCCACTCTCCTTTTCAACCACCATTGCCCCTACTCTCATTCTTTTCTCATCACGTATCAGGATACCCTGTGGTTCTCTAGATACCCAGTTTCACCTCTTCCACCTCCCGTCTTGCGCTTCCTTCACCTTAGTTCCCCTGCTGCTGCATGTGAAGGATATTATCAGGTGATTTGTAAATATCACAAATTGTTATCCCTCCTGAGGGGAAAAAAAAACCTCTTCTGGTAGCCTTTCATTTACATAAAGTAGACTGGCAGATGATAATTTTAGCAGCAAGAAATATTATACGTGTCTCTTATCCAAAGAATGTAGGTATCCTCTAGCAACCAAAGACAACCCAGATCTTTTCCCAGTGGTGCTGTTCTTAGCTAGTATTAAAAAAAAAAAAAAAAAAAGTCAGTGCAATATATAAGGAAATGTATCCTTTTAGAGATATTCGAATGTTTTAAAAGAAAGAACCACACCCTTAAAACTAAACATTATAGTGTTTCCTATAGCTTTTCTCCATGCCTTTGGAAACTTCCCAACTATTTTCATATGTGCTTAGTAGTACTCCTCCACCCCCTTGATTGATGTGGTTTGAATGCTGTAGTTCCCTTGTCATCCAAAGTTACTTCCCAAAATGATCTGTTTCTTCTCAAACTTCAGACATTTAAACTCACACTCTGACAACAGCCAAGGCAGTTCTTATGAAGATCAAATTAACTTACCATCAAGGACATGTAAAAAAATTTTCTGGATCCTAGACAGTGTTCTTAGATGTTCCTGGACGTGACTGAAGATCTAAAACATGTTCTAACTATAATCACTACAAAAAACAAATTATATTTATTTAAAATTAAAGAAGACTGATTTTTAAATGTCCATTTTTCCTCTATAAAATCATTTAAGCTTCACTGTGATTACATGCATCAAACAAAGAGAGGATCTGAAGAAATTTTCCCCGGCCCCTGTATAACAGAACAATTAGTCTCTTATTCTATCTTTGATGATCTGTGTAGTTCAGGAAAAGAGTCTTATTTTGGCCTGGATTACTTGGGCAATGTCTCAGCTGTGGACATCTTTAATCAAGTGGGATGGGTGCCTTTGTAGCAGCAAACCTGAGTGTTTCTGATGTTCTCATCAAAGTTTTCAATTAAAATTTAGAGATAAAGTTTCCATTCTGTACAAAAGAGACCAGAAAAAAAAGAAAAAGTATTCACAAAATCTATGCCTTATAAAGATGAAACAGAAGCTTGTAGAACTGTCAGTTATATTGACCTCTGTCTCCACCCATCACCCACCCTTGACAACACCTGTTAAACATAGTCCTCCGTTTGCAGTGTGGCCTCAGGAAATGGGGATATCAGCTCCCTGTTGCTTAAATAAGATACCAGGATATAAATGCTTGACTCCAAAGTTCTCAACATTCACAAAAGATACCATGTTCTGTTGTCTTTACCTCATGTTAGTATCTCTAGAATTCCTCCACTTATCAGCATCCCCACTGGCTCTACTTGACTCCACAGCCAGCTCTTGCTAGATTAAGGGAGAACCTCTGCCTGATTTCTTCAGCTGCATCTCTTAATAGTTGGATTTTTCTACCTTGTCCCTCTCACACCCGATACTTCAACAAAGCTAATATATTGACAGGTCCCAGTATATATCACGCTCACTTTTACCCCCTGGACGCTGTGCATTCTGCTTCTTTTGTTTGGACGTTTTTCCTGCCCTAACTACTTCTTGTCTTCTATTTTTCCTTCAGGGCTGAGCTCAGTAATTAGCCTTCCTGACTTTTTCCACCATCACAAGTCTGAAGGGTATCCCTCCTCTGTGTCCTTTCATCCAA
This sequence comes from Mesoplodon densirostris, assembly GCF_025265405.1. NCBI lineage: Eukaryota > Metazoa > Chordata > Mammalia > Artiodactyla > Ziphiidae > Mesoplodon > Mesoplodon densirostris. Next base: position 109,210,086 of record NC_082663.1, on the reverse strand, counting down.
AAGAAATTTACGACAAACAAAATTAAACTGATGTTTTAACTAATATAGTTTTATTATGATAAAAAATATATTTTCCATCAGACTTCATGAATTACTGAAAAATAATGTGCGCTTCCTTTTTGGCCACACTCTTGTACCTCAGAAGCTAGGGATGCTGAGATTAGGTCAAAGGAGTGAAGTGGCTAATGCCACAGCACTTTACTAGAGTAATTCAGTGGACAGATTCTGATGGCCTGCCTCACACCAGATTCTTGAAGCTTCTTGACATACAGACTTGTTCATAAAAAGTACAGGTCTCTATAATTTGGCATCCTTTCCTTCTCAATTTTATAATCCACAAGAGAATGTGATGTTTAAACTCATTAGAGCTGAAGCATTTACTTCTCTCTGTAAACATCTATCTCTACTATTGTTTTCCTCTCAACCGAAAAGCCTCAGAACTGTGTTATGTTCTATAATTACAACGTAGCTTCAATATATATGGCTCACTACAGAACATTTTTTCCTCTATGTGTTTTTCTGTCATTACCTAAGATTGCAGTCATTTAAAAATTTTGTGGATGAAAGCAGAGACAAATGAGTTTAAAAGATTTGAATTCTTTCACCAAAAAGGAAAAGTAATTTGCTTTCCAAAATCCTCACATGAGAAGGGTATAAATAAGGTCTAAAAGTAGTCAAAGTTGAGTCTCATACCCACAGGCCCTGCCCAAGCTGTGTTGTCTTCCAGTCTTAGTGACTCTAAAGAGTCCTTCCAGTCTCTCTGCTTTACCTTAGGAAAGTACACTAGCTCACTCAGATTCACGTAAAAGATGGACCCAGCTTTAAATAGGGTCCTTCTTCCATTTGCATCTGGAGGAGGGGCTTAACTGGGAGTAGTAAGTCTTAGGAGAAGCAAATATGGGGAGGGAGAGACTTCGAGACCCTCAAACTTTAATTGTCTCTGCATGAGGCATGCTCTATCCCAGAGGAGTAGAAGGGTTAGTTTAGAAATTATTCTGTCCACTATTAGATGATGTGAGTTAATATTCTATATTAGTCAAATATTTAAGTCAATAAAGTTGATACTTACAATACTATTTAATCATTAAATCATCAGTGATTATTTTTAATATGTCTTTGGTTATGAAGGTAGTTTAGTGTTTTACAGGACCTCAAGATTCCCATTAAAGGAAAATTCTTGTTGATGTGAATTAAATATATTTTTATTATCTAACTCAAAAATTAAAAGAGCTGATTATTTAATAATTTTGCTAAAGATATGGATTATTTTTTGCCTTTTTTATACTCCCTCCTAACAGCTGCTGGAGAGCAATGGTGTTATTTTGTATTCGTGTGCCCATATGCTCAGACCAGATGAGTAGAGTCCATTGATCTTGGATGTGTAGATGAATGTTTTTCATCAATTTGAGGAGTTTCCAATCAATATTTCTTCTGCTCCTCTCTGGCCGCTCCTTCTGGTACTCCCATTTTACAAATATTGATGCACTTAATGGTGTCCCACATTTCTCTGATGTTCTGTTCATTTCTCTTCATTTCTTTTTCTCCCTGTTCTTCAGGTTGCATAATGTCTAAAGATTATATTCAAGTTCATTCTGCCAGTTAAAATCTACTGTTGAACCCTCTAGTGAATTTTTTATTTCAGTTATTTTACTTTATAGTAAAAACCAGAATTTCCATTTGGTCCTTTTTAATGATATCTTTATTGAAAATTTTTGAAATTTATTGAAAAAGTCATTAATTTTAGTAATCTCTTTATATTCTCTATTTCATGAGACACTGTCAACATTTCTCCCTTTGTTTCTTTAAGCATGGTTTTCTTTGGTTCTTTGAACATATTTATAATGGCTACTTTAAAGTCTTTATTAAATCTAATATGCGATTGTTCTCACAGGCAGTTTTTATTGCCTGCTATTTCCCCAAACATGTAGGTTTTCCTTTCTTTGTATGTCTTGCATTCTTTTTTTCCCCTTTGGAAACTAGACATTTTAGGTAATATAGCAAGATTAGGTATTGGTTCTCAGGCCCTTCACAACATGGTTTGCTATTGCTTTTTGCTTATTTGTTTAGTGATTGGCTTGATGAGTTTAGTGAAGTCTGTTTTCTCCCCACATTGTGAAACATCTAATGATGCTCTTAGATGGAGCAGCCTTGAGCATGAACAGTCATTCTGGGATGGCACTGATTTTGGCAGGGCTCTCTTTGACTGTTTCTTTCCCTGGCCACAACCAGCTGTTAAGCCCCACTGATTGCCAGCTGACTGCTCTATTGCTTTCAAAAATGCTCTGGGGCATAAATTGCTCCACAGGCTGATCTAATTAAATTCAGGATCTGTTGTTAGTGACAGTTTTTGAGGTCAGTGTTTCAGAGTTGTTCGACCCCAGAAAGGCTCTTCTATTTTTTTCTTTTTAATTTTTGGATTTTATTTTATTTATTTTTTTATACAGCAGGTTCTTATTAGTCATCAATTATATACACATCAGTGTATACATGTCAATCCCATTTGCCCACTTCAGCACACCACCATCCCCAGCCCCCCATGGCTTTCCCCCCTTGGTGTCCATATGTTTGTTCTCTACATCTGTGTCTCAACTTCTGCCCTGCAAACCAGTTCATCTGTACCTTTTTTCTAGGTTCCACATACATGCGTTAATATACGATATTTGTTTTTCTCTTTCTGACTTACTTCATCCTGTATGAAAGTCTCTAGATCCATCCACGTTTCAACAAAAGACTCAATTCCATCCCTTTTTATGGCTGAGTAATGTTCCATTGTATATATGTACCAAAACTTCTTTATACATTCATCTGTCAATGGGCATCTAGGTTGCTTCCATGACCTGGCTATTGTAAATAGTGCTGAAATGAACATTGGGGTGCATGTGTCTTTTTTTTTTTTTTTTTTTTTTTTGCTGTACGCGTGCCTCTCACTGTTGTGGCCTCCCCCATTGCGGAGCACAGGCTCCGGACGCACAGGCCCAGTGGCCATGGCTCACGGGCCCAGCCATTCCGCGGCATGTGGGATCTTCCCAGACCGGGGCACGAACCCATATCCCCTGCATCGGCAGGCGGACTCCCAACCACTGCGCCACCAGGGAAGCCCTGCATGTGTCTTTTTGAATTATGGTTTTCTCTAGGTATATGACCAGTGGTGGGATTGCTGGATCATATGGTAATTCTATTTTTAGTTTTTTAAAGCTGTATTGTTCTCCATAGAGGCTGTATCAATTTACATTCCCACCAACAGTGCAAGAGGGTTCCCTTTTCTCCACACCCTCTCTGGCACTTGTTGTTTGTAGATTTTCTGATGATGCCCATTCTAACAGGTGTGAGGTGATACCTCATTGTAGTTTTGATTTGCGTTTCTCTAATAATTAGTGATGTTGAACATCTTTTCGTGTGCTTCTTGGCCATCTGTATGTCTTCTTGGGAAAAATGTCTATTTAGGTCTTCTGCCCATTTTTTGATTGGGTTGTTTGTTTCTTTAATATTGAACTGCATGAGCTGCTTGTATATTTTGGAGATTAATCTTTTGTCCATTGATTCTTTTGCAAATATTTTCTCCCATTCTGAGGGTTGTCTTTTCATCTTGTTTATGGTTTCCTTTGCCGTGCAAAAGTTTTGAAGTTTCATTAGGACCAATGTGTTTATTTTTCTTTATTTATTTATTTATTTTTTTGCAGTATGGGTGCCTTTCACTGTTGTGGCCTCTCCTGCTGCAGAGCACAGACTCCGGACGTGCAGGCTCAGCGGTCATGGCTCATGGGCCTAGCCGCTCCGTGGCATGTGGGATCTTCCCGGACTGGGACACGAACCCGTGTCCCCTGCATCAGCAGGTGGACTCTCAACCACTGCGCCACCAGGGAAGACTGTATTTTTTTTTATTTCCATTAGTTGACCATAGGTGTGTGGGTTTATCTCTGGGCTTTCTATCTTATTCCATTGACATATGTTTCTGTTTTTGTGCCAGTACCATACTGTCTTGATTACTGTAGCTTTGTAGTATGGTCTGAACTCAGGGATTCCTCCAGCTCCGCTTTCCCCCTCAAGACTGCTTTGGCTATTCGGGGTCTTTTGTGTTTCCATACAAACTTCAAGATTTTTTTGTTCTAGTTCCATAAAAAATGCCATTGGTAATTTGATAGTGATTGCATTGAATCTGTAGATTGCTTTGGGTAGTATAGTCATTTTTACAATACTGATTCTTCCAATCCAAGAACATGTTATATCTCTCCATCTGTTGGTATCATCTTTAATTTCTTTCATCAGTGTCTTATAGTTTCCTGCACACAGGTCTTTTGTCTCCCTAGGTAGGTTATTCCTAGGTATTTTATTCTTTTGTTGCAATGGTAAATGGGAGTGTTTCCTTAATTTCTCTTTCACATTTTTCATCATTACTGTCTAGAAATATAAGAGATTTCTGTGCGTTAATTTTGTATCCTACAACTTTACCAAATTCATTGATTAGCTCTAGTAGTTTTCTGGTGGCATTTTTAGGATTCTCTAGGTATAGTATCATGTGATCTGCAAACAGTGACAGTTTTACTTCTTCTTTTCCAATTTGTATTCCTTTTATTTCTTTTTCTTCTCTGATTGCTGTGGCTAGGACTTCCAAAATTATGTTGAATAATAGTGGTGAGAGTGGACATCCTTTTCTTGCTCCTGATCTTAGAGGAAATGCTTTCAGTTTTTCACCATTGAGAATGATGTTTGCTGCGGGTTTGTCATATATGGCCTTTATTATGTTGAGGTAGGTTCCCTCTATGCCCACTTTCTGGAGAGTTTTTGTCATAAATCGGTGTTGAATTTTGTCAAAAGCTTTTTCTGCATCTATTGAGATGATCATATGGTTTTTATTTTTCAATTTGTTAATATGGTGTATCACACTGATTGATTTGCGTATATTGAAGAATCCTTGCATCCCTTGGATAAATCTCACTTTATCATGGTGTATGATCCTTTTAATGTGTTGTTGGATTCTGTTTGCTAGTATTTTGTTGAGTATCTTTGCATCTATATTCATCAGTGATACTGGTCTGTAATTTTCTTTTTTGTAGTATCTTTGTCTGGTTTTGGTATCAGGGTGATAGTGGCCTCATAGAATGAGTTTGGGAGTGTTCCTTCCTCTGCAATTTTTTGGAAGAGTTTGAGAAAGATGGGTCTTAGCTCTTCTCTAAATGTTTGATAGAATTCACCTGTGAAGCCATCTGGTCCTGGACTTTTGTTTGTTGGAAGATTTTTAATCACAGTTTCAGTTTCATTACTTGTGATTGGTCTGTTCATATTTTTTATTTCTTCCTGGTTCAGTCTTGGAAGGTTATACCTTTCTAAGAATTTGTCCATTTCTTCCAGGTTGTCCATTTTGTTTACATAGGGTTGCTTGTAGTAGTCTCTTAGGATGATTTGTATTTGTGTGGCGTCTGTTTTAACTTCTCCTTTTTCATTTCTAATTTTATTGCTTTGAGTCCTCTCCCTCTTTTTCTTGATGAGTCTGGCTAATGGTTTATCAATTTTGTTTATCTTCTCAAAGAACGAGCTGTTAGTTTTATTGATCTTTGCTATTGTTTTCTTTGTTTCTATTTCATTTATTTCTGCTCTGATCTTTATGATTTCTTTCGTCCTGCTATCTTTGGTTCTTGTTTGTTCTTCTTTCTCTAATTCCTTTAGGTGTAAGGTTAGATTGTTTATTTGAGATGTTTCTTGTTTCTTGAGGTAGGCTTGTATAGCTATAAACTTCCCTCTTAGAACTGCTTTTGCTGCATCCTATAGGTTTTGGATAGTCGTGTTTTCATTGTCATTTGTCTCTAGCTATTTTTTGATTTCCTCTTTGATTTCTTCAGTGATCTCTTGGTTATTTAGTAATGTATTGTTTAGCCTGCATGTGTATTTTTGGGGGGTTTTTTTTTTACGTTTTTTTTCCCTGTAATTGATTTCTAATCTCATATCATTGTGGTCAGAAAAGATGCTTGATGTGATTTCAATTTTCTTAAATTTACTGAGGCTTGATTTGTGACCCAAGATGTGGTCTATCCTGGAGAATGTTCCATGCACACTTGAGAAGAAACTGTAATCTGCTGTTTTTGGATGGAATGTCCTATAAATATCAATTAAATGCGCACACTACTTTGTGTGTGCCCTCAAAGAGTGGAGTCTCTTTTCCCCCCAATCCTGTTGAAGTCCTGCAATCAAATTCCACTAGGCTTCAAAGTCTGATTCTCTAGGAATTCCTCCTCCCGTTGCCGGAACCCCAGGTTGGGAAGCGTGACGTGGGGCTCAGAACCTTTACTCCAGTGGGTGGACTTCTGTGGTATAAATGTTCTCCAGTCTGTGAGTCACCCACCCAGCAGTTATGGGATTTGATTTTACTGTGATTGCACCCCTCCTACCATCTCACTGTGGCTTCTCCTTTGTCTTTGGATGTGGGGTATCTTTGTTTGAGAGCTCCAGTATCTTCCTGTTGATGATTGTCCAGCAGCTAGTTGTGATTCTGGTGTTCTCACAAGTGGGAGTGACAGCACGTCCTTCTACTCCACCATCTTGGTTCCTCTCCCTCAGAAAGGCTCTTCTTAATTGTCCTTTTTACTGCTCTTCTCTGGTAAACTAGCTGGCTTATGGTTTAGCTTACATCTCTAATGGAATCTATACATCTACACTTAATTGCTTTTCACTACAACGTCCATTGTTTTTGAGAGTACACTTAAGCTTGAACTTCCCCAGACTCTGTTCAGTTGCTGTCTTTTTGACGTTTTTGATTTTGGGCAAAATCTCTGATCTCCTCTGAATCTTAAAGTGGAGAAAGTAACACACTACTTTTCTCTCAGTGACACCCGTGCTTCAGGATCTGGGGCACTTAGCAGGGAGGTAGAGGTTGCAGACAGTAGGGTCCAATCTCACTTTGCCACTTGTGACATGGAACCTCTGTCTCATGAACAGGCCAAGTGTGATAGGGCTCCAGTATTCACTACATCCAAGGTGGAGCTCCTGTCCTATGAGAAGAGGCTAGATGGAAGAAGAGAGCCCCCAACTCTTGGCAATACTTAGCCAGAACTTAGCCTTTACAACATGTAGCTGGGAGCAGGATGAGAAATGCTGACATCCTGGCCTTCTGGGAAGATACCATAGCCTCTGACTGGGAGCTGCAGGAAGAGAAAACCCTGCATTCTTGGCTGCACCCATCTGAAGTGCAGTTTCCATTACACTGAGCTGAAGAGGGGGGATGGGGGGAGCAGGTTGTGATTCAAATGTCACACATTTTTGCTCTTTTCACCAAGTTTTTAGAAGGCTTTCTTGAGTGTTTCTTTACTTGCTGTATGCTTTTAGGACTATTTCGAGAAACTTCAAATAATTTGGGTTTTTAAAAATAATTTTCACTGATTTTGCTGGGGAGTGGGTCCCTGGAGCTCCTCACATTGCCATGTCATGCATTCATTATTAGTGAATGAACATATCTGAACCAGATGATTGGACTTGGGACACCAAGGACCTGCAGCTCTTACTTGGAAGGGTAGATGCCAAAAGACTACATCAAGAATTTTCATGAAGTAAAGAGATCTTGGTCTATTCCAATGGGTTACAAAAAGCTGTAGTAAATGGTTACCATGAGAAAGTGAAGATAAGGGGATAATTATTAGAGAAAATAAAAAAGCCAGAGAGAAAAAGAGGAGCTGTGTCTGAGGGACCATGTAGCTTCATTGATAACAATTCTATTTATTGTGTGGTCAGGTACTACTCTACTTATCATCTTGGAGCCTTGAGATCCCTGTTATCCTATTATAGTCATACAACTACCTTAGCAATCAAATAAGACTAAAGAAAACAAGAATTCTCTAATAATGAAGCCTTAGGTTTTATTTTGTCTGCTCTCTTGCTTATTTGTCTCAGCAATACATTGGCATATAATAAAAGCCCAAATGTCCTGAGGGTAAGATAATTAGGGAATGTCTGTTTGGGGAAAATTGCAGTTCAAATAGCCTGGAAAATTTTTTGATATAAAACACCTAGAAATACTGGATAAAATGTGTGACAAATATAGTTGTTTTTTATTGTGGCAACACATATGTGTGTGTGTGTATATATACATATATATAAAACATAAAATCTACTATTTTAACCATTTTCAAGTATACAGTTCCGTGGCATTAATTACAATCACATTGTTGTGAAACAGTCAGCACCATACATCTCCAGAACTTTTGCATCTTCCAAAACTGAGACTCCATACACATTAAACAACTCCTTGTTCTTCCTGCACTGCCCCCCTCCTCTCTGGCAACGATTATTCTTTCTGTCTCTCTGGATTTGACTACTCTAGATAGCTCATACAAATAGAATTATTCAATATTTATTCTTATGTGAATGGCTTATTTCACTTAGCATAATATCTTCAAGGTTCGCCCATGTTGTAGCATGTATTAGAATTTCCTTTCTTTTTAAGGCTGAAAAATATTACATTGTATGTACATTTTTGTTTATCTACTCATCCTTCAAGTGGACACAATGCCTCCACTTTTTGGCTATTGTGGATAATGTTGCTATGAACGTTGGTGTAATAATATCTGTTCAAGTCCCTGCTTTCAATTATTTGGGGGTATATACCCAGAAGTGGAATTGCTGAATCACATGGGAATTCAATATTTAATTTTTTGAGGAACTGCCATACTGTTTTCCATAGTGGCTGCACCATTTTATGTTTCTATCAGCCACGGGGAGGGGCTCCAATTTCTTCCCATCCTTATCCACACTTGTTGTTTTCTGGTGCCCATCCTAATGGGAAACTGTAACAAACATACTTTTAAATCTGAGCATTCAGGAAGCAACACAAAAAAGGTGAAAGCCAAGGTAGCAGAGTATGGAAGAGGATTAGGTTTTTGGCAGGGTGTAGGAGACAAATGTTGAGACCGTGCAAGGTGAGGAACTGACAAAGTATGTGTGTAAAGCCAGGACCATCTAAGAGCCCTACCCTTCGTGGAAAAAAAGATGTAGGGGGGAAAAGTCATCTGTCAGTTTATGGAGATGAGCAGAGAAATCTTGTTCATTTTAGTCTAGGGTAGAAAGTACAAGGATCTGGGTAAAAGATCTCTGAGAAATTGTAACCAAATGTGTACCCTCAAGCATATTTTAAATAAAATGTACCACTCCATTGTGGTATAAGAATACAGAAGCTAGTATATGAGCACAAAAGTAGTCAGGTCATCCCATCTACTAATGCTCGTGGCAGAAGAAAACGTAAAATAACTTTGGAGATACATCCTCAATCCAATCCCCATAAAGTTTCCTTAAATAAAGTTCCACCACTCCTTTCCAACATAAGCATGTAGTCTGAAACTATAAGACATAAGATAATATAAGCTATCAAAATCAAGGCTTTAAACACAGAAAATGGTATAGTTACACTCCAAAGTAGACTATGAAAGCATCAGTAAATAATAACAGTAAAATATTACACTGTTTAGAGAAATATAAATGAAATAAAAATAAAATAAAAAGATATAATACTTTCAAAATATACTAGGTTAATTTGAACAAAAATTAAATAAAATTTTCTACTAAGTGAAAAAAATAAGATCACTGAAATTAAAAATAATCAATGAATTTTTAATTTATAGTATCAGATACAACTATCATTATAATTCTAAAGTGATTGAATTGAAGTTCTAAATTGATTGTCTCTAACACAGTTTGTATAAAATAGAAAGTGGAAAACACACAAAAAAAGAAATTAAAAGACATGGAGGAAAGAATGAGAAAGGTCATTATGCCTCATGAGAGTTTTAAGAAGAAACAGAGATAACAAATCAAAGGTAATGTTGAAAGATTATGGCTGAGAATTTTCCAGTGCAATGGAAGATGGGCCCTCAGATTCACTAAATGCACTAAGTCACAAGCAAGATAGGACCAAATTCACACCTAAATACAATATAATTAAATCAGAGTATCTTATAGCTATAATGATCTTAATAGCAGCCAGACAGAAAAGATAGCTTGACTAGAAAGAGAAAAAATAACCCAAAACCTTAAAAGCAGAAGAAAAATAATAGCCTCAAGCCTCAAAGTGCTGAGGTAAAATAAGTGTCAACTAAGATTTTTATAGCCCCAAAATATTATCTTTAAAGCACAAGGATAAAATTATGACATGTTCAAAGGAAGGAAGGCCTGAGACAAAAAAGGAAGGAAGACTTGAGACAAAAAAATAATGGAAGACCTGAGACAGAAAGGAAGACCTAAGACAAAAAAATAATGATGAGGAATAGAACTGGTAAATTTGTGCTAATATATACATAAACAATAATTGTATAAACTCTAAGGAAAATAATAGAATAATTTGTTCAGGAACTAATTTAATGGAGATAAACTTCAAAGTTAAAATATTCTAAGTTATTATTTAGACGTAGCAAAAGTAATGACTGACTTTCTTAATTATCTACCTACATGGAGTAAAATTTTAAGAATAACAATAAAAAATAGAAATAGAATACACTGCTTCTAAGCCAATAAAGAAGAAGAAAATCTTGATCAATCCAAACAAAATTTATAAAGGAAAAATAAGTATGGACCAATGGGAAACACAAAATATGATCATAGAAATAAAACCTAATGAGTTTAATTAAGCTAAATTCAATACACATCCACTCAAGAACTGGACTTAAAACATAACAGCACTTAAGGTTAAATGTTTTTTAAAAAAACAGGCACATAACAAGTAAACAGCAGTCAGTGTAGCTTTTATAATAGATATTAAGGCAAGAGGAAGTTGCATTTGTCATATTTTTTGACAGGTAGTAGGTACATGATACTACCTTTCTAACTTTTTGTTACAGCAGAAATACTTTCTAATGATAACAAAAGACGATAAAGGAAATGGCCCAGGGTTCAGAGTTAGGAAAAGGTCAAAAGCCATCTAGAAGAGCCCAAGTAGCCAATTAATACAAGGAGGATTTGGTCTCTAGCACTGAAAATGTCACTGCTGTTTTTGTATAATGATATAACGTGCTAAGAAAACTGTCCATTGTGACCTGTGAACCAGTAACAAAAGAAGCACAAGTGTCATTTTGGCAAAGAGCTATTTTGGTCCCTTAGGACCAAAGCACTGAGCTTGCTTTCATCTCTCTAGTCACTTCAGGCTTACTTGAACCAAGATCAAATTTCCAATCTACAGTTAGCTGTTAGGGTAACTGTGAGGGGCTCAGGTAGCCACTGGACTTTCCTGCCACCTGAGACAAATCTTGAGTGAGGAAGAGTGCCTTGGCAAACATTTCTAATTTGATGTCAACAAAGAATTGACGGAACACACACATGCACGCGTATATGCATGTGCACGCTATTTCCTGTAGCTGCTGAGAGATTTCTGGGCAAAGTAGGGACAGCCAGGACAAAGGGGGATGGTGAAGATGAATTGAGTGCCATTAAAGGAAAACATCCAGCTTTTCATTAGAAAGTAAAGGGGGAAGAGGTGGGGAGAAAGAGAGGGAGAGAGTGAGGAGGAGAATGAGGGAGAAAAAGGAAGAGGAAGGAAAGAAGGGAAGAAGAGTGGAGAGGAGGAGGGTGGAGGGGACAGGAAGAGCCTGAGCCAAGTGTCAGTGTTTCTCAGAAGTCCACGTAGGTCTGCAGCAATACACCCAACAGTAAGATGAGACTTCAAACAGCTAGACTTTGCAAAGAACTGGACAATAACATAATCTAAACTCTGCCAAACCAGAACAAAACCCACATAAACAAACAAGTCTAGTGCTGGTAGTCCATCATGTATGTCTTCTCTACATTATAGTAATATTGAAATATTATTATTAGCTATCATTTATATATATATACACAAACATACATACACTAATGGAATTCTCACAGCAACCCTATGGGGTAAGACTTGTTTTAGCCTCATTTTACAGATGGGGCGACAAAGCAGAGAGACCATAGATAACTTGTCTGGGGCCATGCAGCTGATAAGAGGTGGAGCAGGGTTCTGAACCTAAGTAACCTGGTTTAGAGCCTCTGTCTTAATCTGAAGGATGACCGCCCCTAGCCTTCAGAAAGGCAGGTGTGAGAGCTTGCTGCACACAAGCAAGCAGGGCTATAAGCTGGGACCCCAAGATCCTTCTCCACTCTCTAGGCAGCGTCAGTGTGCACGTTAGGAGTCCCAGTCACAAGCTGTGAGAAGAGGAAGGGGACCTGTTCCAGTGCTTTCTGCATCTCATGGAACACTCGAAGCCAAGGCAGAGCCATAGTGATAAATAAAACACTCAACTCAAAGAGAGACCTGGTTTTCAGGCTGGTCCAGCTGCCTGCTGAGTGATTCCAAATAGCAGAAAGAAAAGGGCAGGACACTGAAACGGATGAGACACTTTCCCTGCACGTCTCACTCGCTGCTTCTCAGAACTGTGGGCCTTGGCGAGCTCTCTTTTTAATAGCGTCGTAAACTACATTGCAGAGTTAAGTATATAAGTGTAGCGTCACTCTCTGGTGGAGCTCTCATTTGTTCCCTCTTAAGTGTGAGTCCCAATTCCATTCAGATTCCATCACACCCCACAAAAGTCCCTGTCTCTCTATGGGTCTGAAATCCCTCTATTATATCACACGAGTTGGCAACGACTACCTCTGAAGTGCCAGTTCTCTGATTTTAAGACACTTACCTCAGAGCGAGCCCAGCACCTCACCCAAGGACCGCTGTGAATGGAAGACTGAGCTCTTCTCACCAGGCAGTGAAGGACCAGTATGCAGTGTTGATCACATACCAGGGCAGGTAACGAAAATGAAATATTTATATTTGACTTGAGAAGCTCTCTAGGTAATTTTGTAAGAGTTCTTCTGTCTGGTTGTTTTTCTTAGATTAAAAATTTCGTCAGCATTCCAAGGGCATCCACTCATTCCTGCACGGGGGCCCGGTCATGAGCAGGAGCGCCACTTCGGAGTCAAACTCTGCCAAGTCTAATACTCAAAGTAGGTGAATGAGATTTGACTGCCTCCTAAACTGAAGGTCTGTGGAATTTCCTGGACCTGAAACAGAGGCCAGAACAAGGTCTGTATAGCAATGTTCACTAGGTGTCAGTGTTTGACAAACTGTCTTGCCAGCATCATTAGTGGAATGTTCATTTTGGCACAAACTGCCTACGGAAAATGCAATTAGGAAAAAGTTGTGCAAATAGCCATTGGAAACTGAATAACCTGCCTTATTCCTTTTATTCAGATTACCCTTGGCTACTAAGCTGAAATAAAGCTCTGCGGGAAATAGCTTAGAGACTGTCACAGTAGCCTCTGCAGTGCATTGTCTACAGGGAGAGTGGAAAGAGCAGGCAAGAGTTTTCTTTGAAGCTGCCCACTTGCTCTTCCTACCACTTTCTTCCCTTTTACTGGACACCATCCTGTTGCTGCTATGGCCATTAAACCAGCTTCCTTCCTTGACCATAGACTAGTCCCAGTGCAGGGAGAGGAAAATCTCTTTCAAAGAATGGTATTTTAACATGAATTTGGCCTTGACAAACACGCTTTGAACAGAGAGGCACTACTATCTGCCCCATTTGTGATTGGTAAAATAGCAAAGGAAATTTTTCTTTCACTCAACTAATTCAATCATCAACTATGTACTAAACACAAGGTGTGAGCCACTGTTCTGAGTTCAATAGACATAATAAATATCCTTGACTTCATGAATGTTGCTTTCTAGTTAGAGGAGACAGACCAAAAAAAAAAAAAGTAAAATCTATAGGAAGCTAGATGTTTAAAAACACTATGGAAAGAATAAAGAAGGGAAAGGAGAGAGTGAGTTCCTGGTATGGAAAGTGATTGCAAATTTATTATAGTGGAAGACATCCCTGAGTAGGTGGCATATGCACAAAGTCCTGAGAGAGGGAGAGAGCAGTGCCATCTCAGGAAATGGCATCCAGGCAGAGGAACTGGCAAATGCAAATGCCTTGAGAGATGAAGGTACCTGGTAGGTTCAAGAAAGAAGCAAGGTCAGTGAGGCTGGAGGGTAGTAGGAAATGAGATCAAAGGAATCAAGGGCAGTGGAAGGGTGTATGATGTAAAGGGCCTTTAGGCCATTGTACAGATGGGCATTTACTCTGGGAATCATCAGAGCATTTTGAGCAGAGGAGCGATACAATCTGACATGACTTTAAAAGATGACTGGTGAGGAGGTCAGGGTGCAAAGGTAGAAGCAGAGAGACAAGTTAGGAGGCTATTACAATAATTCAGGTGAGGTGGTGAGACTGAGGTGCTAAGAAGTAAAAAGATTCAGGGTATATTTTGTATGTGTAACTTAAAAGGACTTGCCAGTGTATAGTTTGGGGGGTGTGAGAAAAGAAAGGCATCGAGGGAGATTAATACAAAAGGTTTTGACTTGAGCAACTAGCACTGGTACTTCCTGGCGGGGGAGGAACGGTGTGGTGGGAAAGGCAGAGTTTAGTTTTGGACTTGCTAATTTTCATATGCCTCTTCAGGGGCCAAAAAAAGGTTATGAGTAGGCAAACTGATGTACAAGTGTAGAGCTCAGGCAAATGGTCCAAAATGGAGATATAAATTTGGGGATGTCAGTGGATAGGTAGACTTTCAAGCCCTAAGATATGCAAAATCTCCAGGGAAGGAGTGTAGACAAAGAAGAAACAATGTGCCAGGGCTGAGTCCTGGGACACTTCAGCACTTGGAGATTGAGTTGATGGGATGTAACCAGTGAAAGAAACTGAGAACGAATGGCCAGAGAGGCAGGAGCAGGACCTGCAGTATGTGGTGTCCTGGAAACCAAGGGAAAAGAGTGCTCATTGGGGAGGGAGTGGTCAACCGTGGATCATGAAGCTGAGGAGACCAAGGTGGGTAGTGATGAGAAAAGAGTGTTTACAGACTCTAAGTTAAGTATCTTCTAGTATAGCCCTTTCCTTGTGTTTGGAGTCCACATATAGTAGCTGGGATACTGCTAATATTTGGAAATAAAAATATTTTTCTTTTGCATAATGTTTCTTTCTTCCTGACTATACAACTTCTGCTTTTACCCGTTGCCTGAGCCACACTTATGTGATTGCACGTTCATGTGCAGCAAGCACATGGGGGAGAACACACACACACACACACACACACACACTGAGTTACTTCTGGAATCACCAGGGGCTGGCTCACTTGTGCTTCTGAGCAAGTTCTGAGAGATACCGCAAGGTACCCCTCTTCTGTCTTGTAAGGGGATGTCAGTTACTGCAGCCTTCCCTATGCCTTCCCTATAGATGAGCCTTTAATGTGTTAGGAATTCTCAGACTTGATAAAAGAGGAAGAGGATGTAATATTATGATTAAGCACTTGACGTCATTTAGTAATTAATCCATGACATTGTTACTTCTCCAAAAACATGCTAAGCCAAAATGTTTTGTTTGCTTGTTTGCCTCCTCCTCCTTCTCCTCCACTTCCTCTTCCCTTTTCTTTTATAATATGACCAAATTTCAAGTAAATATTCTGAAAAGATTATGGTAAAATATAAGCAATTTAATTCAGTTAAAAATAAATGTGGGACATGAGCCAACTTGAAAGAGCTCTCAATGGCCAAAAATGGAAAAGTTTGAACAACAAAATAAGTGATGGTAGTATTGGATTATAACCCACAGAGTGAAATAAATATTCATGAGGGCATGCTAATATAAATCAAAAATTGAAAACATAAATCAATATTTTGTGTTACATAAATAGTACTGAGAAATAAATCTACTGTTCCTTGCTTTTTTTCATTTAACTTATTTGGAAGATTTAACCTTATAGTTATATATATTTGCTTCCTGTTTTCAACTGATGCACAGCTTTTCACCAGTTCACATATCCCTTATCATAGAAGTAAACAGATTTCCTTCAAATTCGCACTAGCACTAACTATGCTGTACAAACAGCCTTTAACACAACTATCTTTATGGAACTATATGAGAATACTTTGCTGGGATATATACCCAGCAGCAGGATCTCTGGGTCATAGAACAAATACATATTTAATTTTTTAAAAATAAATTTACTTATTTAATTTATTTATTTTTGGCTGTGTTGGGTCTTTGTTGTGGTGCGCGGGCTTCTCATTGCGGTGGCTTCTCTCGTTGCAGAGCACGGGCTCTAGAGCACAGGCTCAGTAGTTGTGGCACACGGGCTTAGTTGCTCTGTGGCTTGTGGCATCTTCCTGGACCAGGGCTTGAACCAGTGTCCCCTGCATTGGCAGGAGGATTCTTAACCACTGGGCCACCAGGGAAGTCCCCATACTTAATTTTACGAAGCACTTCCAAATTGCTTTCCAGAATGAATAAACCAGGCTATACTTTCACAAGCAGCTTCAACCTTCCCATCTTTTCACATTTTTCCAATACTTGATGCTATTCACCCGTCCAAATTTTGCAATTCTGAGGGGTATTGTATTAGTTTCCATTAATGCTATAACAAATTGGTAGAAATGTAATGGCTTAAAACAAATCTAATTTATTATCTTATTCTGGAGATCAGAAATCCAATAAAAGTATCGCTGGGCTAAAATGAAGATGTCGGAGGTCTGTTCCTTTCTGGCGGCTCCAGGGAGGAATCTGTTTCCTCGCCTTTTCCAGTTTCTGGAGGCTGTCTACATTTCTTGGATCATGGTCCGTTCTTCCATTTTTAAAATCAGCAATGTGTTTGCTACAAATCTTCCTGTCACTCTGAACTTCCTGCTTTCCTTTTATAAAGACCCTTGTAATTACATTTGGCCCACCTAGATCAGGGGTTCCCCAACCCCTAGGCCACAGACCGGTACTGGTCCGCAGTCTGTTAGGAGCTGGGTCACACAGCAGGATGTGAACGGCGGTCGAACAAGCGAAGCATCATCTGCCGCTCCCCATCGCTCGCGTTACCACCTGAAACAGTACCCCACACCCTGGTCTGTGGAAAAACTGTCTTCCACAAAACCGGTCCCTGGTGCCGAAAAGGTTGGGGTCTATTGACCTGAATAATTCAGGATAGTCTTGTCATCTTAGAATTCTCAACTTAATCACATCCGCAGAGTCTCTTTGCCAACTAAGACACATATTCACAGGTTCCAAGGATTAAAATGTGGACATATATTTTTTTGGCAGGGGGCAGGCAGAGGGCAGTATTCTACTTATTACAAGTGTAAAGTTTTTCTAATCACCTTCAAGACAGTGGCAATAAAATAAAGGTCATATTCCACACCAAAGAAGCCATGTGAGCTTCTTTCTTTCAGTCACACATTGTATTGTCACATGACACTCATTTGCTGTGTGATACGGACATTGGAGAGTTTGTAGAAAAAGGACTTGTATAAGAATACTGAATCTTCAAACTAACACAAGTCGACACTCCGTGAACCAGCTTCTAAATAAATCTGCAAGTTTCTGAACACCTGACAGATGAATAATGAAGCAGAAATTACTTTACCTTCATCTAGCTCTAAGACACAAATTTAACTGAGAATACTCTTATTTGTTAAATGTCCAAATTCAACAGTGTTAGTGCACAAGTATTGATTGCACAAATGTTGCCATAGATTTGCTATGTTTCATCCCTGAAAACAAAATTGTTCCTAAATTTGTACACTGAACTTTATATTGTTGCTTACTTCAAGGGTGCAGGTCAGAACCTGAGAAAGAAAATAACCTTGGGCATCAGTTTTCAAATTTCTTTTTTATTGAAAGCAGTAGAAGCCTTTTTCAAACAAACTCTTAAATTGATCACCAAGGTGTAATAATCTTAAAGCCAAGCTCTCTGGTTGAAACAGACCCAAGATCCAAGCTCACTCACCCTCTTTCCTCTTTGCAGGAGCCCTGGTGGTACCTCTGAGAGGGTCCTAGGCTTTGAGGATCACAGCTTGACTAATTTAGGGGTAGTCTAGAGGGTAAACTCCCAAAACAAAGGAAAAAATACAGCAATTTTTGTGTATACAATGAACTTGTTTGGAAAGAAGAAGGCCTATTAGTGATTTATCAGTGATTGAAGAGCATCCTGCCTACAACAGAGAATCTGGAAGAGGTGTCACATAAAATAGTAACCAGAACATAGATACATTAATTTTCCAATAAAGGACCATCATAATTGGCTCATCTGTAACAAGTGTGTTACTTGCAGCAGCACTCTTATAGCTGGTTTGTATGGCCATAGCAGGTAAATCTGGAGAGGAAGTTCCATATTAACTGTTTGGGGTAATATGTTGTAACATGGAGTAATTAGACATTTGTGTTACAAATTAGGAATACGAAGTTCTAATAACTGTGTTAAAATGTATGGTACAGCCAATCAAATTCCCAATATATGGAGAGGTACAATGTCTTGGTCACTTTAATGACTTTGCCAGCCTCTTGTTGATAATACTCTAAACTCTCAGGCCCCACTAAGTCCTCCCTATCATCTCATTGTCCCTAGAGTTCAGACACCACCACTCATCCCAACAAACCCACATTCAAATGCACACTCGGCAACACACAGCATGTCTATTATCTGCCTGGTGTCCCATCCAATCTGGCTTCAAATCACATTTTATGGTCACTTCTCTCAGGTCTATTTTTAATATGCACAAAGACACAATATTCATATGGTCTTCTTACTCTGCTGCTTCACAGATGGTGAAAATGAGGAGTTGGCAACATTTGCAATCCTCCGATCAGGTTGATGGATTGTTTTTTATTTAAAACACTCAATTTAGAAACGTTTCTTAGACAGTTTGGCTTTTTATAAAAAAAATTATCAACACACTTTCCATTCTGTTTTTAGTCATTGCCTTGTTTCCATCTGTCAAAGGGACTCTGTGCTTTTTTTTTTTTAACAACTTCTCAAATGTTGAAATTTAACCAATAAGCCTCAACTGTGATTTGATTTGGCTTGAGTTACCTTTAATGCTATAAATTGACTTAAATATTTTGGCTGTAGTGGAGCAATTCACATAATTGGCTGCTGATATGGAAATTAGAAGGTGAATTAGCCAGGTACGGCCATACAAACTGGATTACAGAATAATATGATTGAAAGATTGGCTTGAGACACTGCAATGAAGCCCAAGTATCACTCATATGGAACAGATTGGATCTGTAATCTGGAACCCCAAGCTGGTGGTTTGGCTGCTAAAAGAAGCTCACAAGAGGTAAAAATGTTCATTTAACTCCTCCTTTCACTGCCCAGGAAGCTAGTTGTTTACAGAGTCTTGAGTAGGAAAACAAGCAACATGGTGAACAGAGACCATGGATTCTGATTCCATGTGAACATGGAATCACATGGTTCCCTGTTCAGCATGATTCCCTGCTGAACTGGAAAAGCTGCAGACATATCTATTGAAAAGCCAGAAACTATCCTTTTATATGACATTATGTAGACCCTTAAATATTGTGTCATGGCCTGGAAATGAAGAAGAGTAAGAGACACCTTCATTAGGCAGGGTTCTTCAGAGAAACAACTGAGAGAAAGAGAGAGAGAGACAGAGGGAGAGAGAGACAGAGACAGAGAGAGAGACAGAGAGAGAGACAGAGAGAGAGAAATATTCATTTTAAGGAATTGGCTCATGTGATTGTGGGGACTGGCCAGTCCAAAATTTGCAGAGCAGACCAGCAGGCTAGATACGCAGGGAAGCACTGTTGTTGAAATCTTGAATCTGAAAACAATCTGGGGGTAGAATGCTATCTTCCTCAGGGGACTTCGAATTTTTCTCTTATGACCTTCAACGGATTGGTTAAGCCCCACCAACTTTATGAAGATTACCTAATCTGCTTTACTCAGCCTACTAATTTAAATGTTAATTACATCCAAAAAATACCTTCACAGCAACATTTAGACTGGAATTGAACCACACATCTGGGCACTATAGCCTAGCTAAGTTGACATTTACCACCACAGAACAGTAACCATTACTCTAGCTCTTTTATTTATTCACTCAAAAATGTTTACTGAGTCCTACCCTGTGCTAGGCAATCTCATAAACACTCAGGATGCAGTAGGTAATAAGACTGACTGGGTCCTGACTTTCATGATGATCACAGCACAGCCAGGAATATGAACAAGAAAAAAACACAAGACCTTGAGTGAGGCTTTGCCTACTGATTAGGAATTTTGGCTGAAGCCTGGGAAAAACGCTAGATAATTATCCTGCTATTCTAAAGAGAAGTGCTTGATTTCTGCAGTTATAAGCAAGCACATAATATATGAAGTATATGAAATCATTTACTACAAAGTTGAGTAGGAAACTCAAATGTCTCATAATGGCCTAACTTTTTCAGATTGTTTATACTGCATAGTATTCAAGGAGTATAGTTTCTATCATTAAGATATTTCTATCTAGAGGAGTTCCCAAGATGGCAGAGTAGAAATACTCTGAGCTCATCTCCTTTCATGAGCACACCAAAATTACATTTATATAGCAAATGAAATACTATTGCAATGAAAAAGACCAGAACATATCAGAAGAGATCTTCTACAACTGAAGATATAAAGAAGGAACCACAACGAGACAGGTAGGAGGGGACAGATTTGCAATATAGTCAAGACCCATTTCCTGAGTGGGTGATCCAAAAACAGGAGAATAATTACAATTGCAGAGTTTCTCCCCAAGAAGCGAGGGGTCTGAGTCCCACATTGGGTTCCCCAGCCTGGGGGTCCTGCACCAGGAAGATGAGCGCCCAGAATGTTTGGCTTTGAAGGCCAGTGGGATTTACTTTTGGGAGACCCAGAGGGCTGTGGGAAATAGAGACTCCACTCTTAAAGGTGCACACAAAATCTCACATGCTCCAGACCCACAGCAGAAGCAGTAATTTGAAAGGAGCCTGGGTCAGACCTACCTGCTGATCTTGGAGAGTCTCCCAGAAAGAAAGGAGGCAACTGGATTTCATCCTGGAGTCGCAGACACTGGTGACAACCATTTTTGTGAGCTCATTCCACTGCATGGACACTGGTGCTGGCAAGTGCCATTCTGAAATCCTCCCTCTAGCTTATTAGCCTCAGGACCCACCCCCACCCCCAGCAGACAGGCTGCTTTAAGACACCCTGAGCCTACAGCTGCCACAGACATGGCTCTGCCAACCAGAAGGCCCAGGACCCGGCCCTATATGCCAGTGCACAGGTGCTAGGCCCAGGACTCTCAGGGCCTTACAGCCAGAAACCCCAGGATACAGCCTCACCACCAGTAGATGGACATCAGCCCCAAGACAACAGCAGCCCTGCATCCTGCCATGGCAGGACCCAGCCTACCCACCAGCAGACAAGCACCAGCCCTGAAACTGGCTAGGCCTCAGTCTTGCCCACCAACAGGCCAACACAAGTCTCAGAACACGCCAGGCCCCACATCAAGCTGTGTCAGGAACCAGCCCCACCCACCAGTGGTCTGACACCAGCTCTGGGATCCCTGGGCTTTGCAGCCAGAGCCCAGAACCTGACTCTGCCTGCCAGTGGACTGGTACTAGCCCCATAACCTGGCTTCACCCACTGGTCAGTGGGCATCTGCTCTGGAATCTCCTGGACCCCAAATCCACCCACCAGTGAGTCAGTAGTAACCCAGGGTCCCCTGGGGTTTCACATCCAGCCATATCATGACCCAGCCCCGCCAACCAGCAGCCAGCAGCCTCTGCTCAAGGTAGGCCCTGGCAACCAACAAGACCAGGACCAGCCACATCTGCCAGACCACCCACAGTAGTCAGCCTGTCACAACAGAAGGACCCACACAGCCCACACATGGGGCACCCCTAGAGCATATAGCTCTGGTGACCAGAAGGGAGTGTGCTGCTGGGACATATTCTACAAAAGGCCATTTCTCTGAGGTTGGAAAGTGTAACTGACCTACCAGATACATAGAAATAAAAACAGCAAGTTAGGCCAAATGAGATGACAGAGGAACATGTTCCAAATGAAGGAAGAGGATAGAACACCAGAAGAAGAACTAAGTGAAGTGGAGATAGGCAATCTACCCAAGAAAGAGTTCAAGGTAATGATCATGAAGATGATCAAAGAAATCAGGAGAAGAATGGATGAACAGAGCAATAAGTTAGAAGTTCTAAAGAAAGAGTTAGAAAATATAAAGAACAACCAAACAGAGATGAAGAATACAACAACTGAAATGAAAAATATGCTAGAAGGAATCAACAGTAGACTAAATGATACAGAGGAAGGAATCAGTGAGGTGGAAGACAGAGTAGTGGAAATCACTGACACTGAACAGAGAAAAGAAAAAAGAAAAAAAATGAAAAAAGAAATGAGGACAGTTTAAGAGACCCCTGGGACAACATCAAGTGCACTAACACTTGCACTATAGGGATCCCAGAAGGAGAAGAGAAAGAAAGGGGCTAAGAACATATTTAAAGACACAATAGATGAAAACTTCCCTAACCTTGGAAAGGAAAAAGACACCCAAGTCCAGGAAGCACAGAGTCTCATACAGGATCAGCCCAAAGAGACCAAGATACAATGTAATTAAAATGGCAAAAATTAAAGATAGAAAGAGAGTATTAAAAACAAGTGAAAGCAACAAGTTACATACAAGGGTACTCCCATAAGGTTATCAGTTGACTTTTTTAAATAAATAAATAATTAAATAATTTAAAATTTTATTTATTTTTGGCTGTGTTGTGTGTTTGTTGCTGTGCGCGGCCTTTCTCTAGTTTCAGTGAGTGGGGGCTACTCTTTGCTGCAGTGTGCAGGCTTCTCATTGCAGTGACTTCTCTTGTTGTGGAGCACAGGCTCCAGGCATGCGGGCTTTAGTAGTTGTGGTGTGTGGGCTCAGTAGTTGTGGCTCACGGGCTCTAGAGTGCAGGCTCAGTAGTTGTGGCACATGGGCTTAGTTGCTCCATGGTGTGTGGGATCTTCCCAGACCAAGGCTTGAACCCATGTCCTCTGCATTGGCAGGTGGATTCTTAACTACTGCGCCACCAGGGAAGCCCTATCAACTGACTTTTCAACAGAAACTCTGCAGGCCAGAAGGGAGTGGCATGATATATTTAAGGTGATGAAAGGGAAAAACCCACAACCAAGAATACTCTACCACACAAGGCTCTCATTCAGATTTGATGGGGAGATAAAAAGTTTTATAGACAAGCAGAAGCTAAAAGAGTTCAGCACCACCAAATCAGCTTTACAAGAAGTGTTAAAGTGACTTCTCTTAGCAAAAAAGAAAAGGCCACAATTAGAAACATGAAAATTATGAAAAGATAAAGCTCATTGATAAAGGCAAATATATAGTAAAGGCAGTAAATCAACCATGGACAAGGCTAGTAGGAAGGTTAAAAGACAAAGGTAGTAAAATCATCTATATCAACAATAAGTAGTTAAGGGTACACAAAACATTTAGATATAAAATATGATGTCAGAAACAGTAATCATGAGAGAAGGTAAGTAAAAATGCAGAGTTGAAATTAAGAAACCAGCAATTTAAAACAATCACATAAGTAAATAAATTGCTAAATATAAACCTCATGGTAATTACAAACCAAAAATCTATAATAGATACACACATACAAAAGAGAAAAGAATGTAAACATAACACTAAAGATAGTCATCAAATCACAAGGGAAGAGAGCAAAAGAAGAAGAAAGGAATAAAAAAGAACTACAAAACAACCCCAAAACAATAACAAAATGGCAACAAATATGTACATATTAATGATTATTTTAAATGCAAATGGACTAAATACTCCAATCAAAATACATAGAGTGGCTCAATGGATATAAAAACAAGACCCATATATATGCTGCCTACAAGAGACTTCAGATCTAAAGACATACATAGACTTAAAATGAGGGTATCAAAAAGGCATTCTGTGCAATGGAAATCAAAAGAAAGCCAGGGTAGCAGTACTTCGATCAGGCAAAATAGACTTTAAAACAAGACTGTTACAAGAGACAAAGGAGGATATTACATAATGATCAAGGGATCAATCCAAGAAGAGATAACGATTGTAAATATATATGCACCTAGCACAGGAACATCTAAACACATAAAGTGATTGTTAATGGATATAAAGGGAGAAATTGAAAGTAGCAAAATAATAGTAGGGGCCTTTAACACCCCACTTACATCAATGGACAGATCATCCAGACAGAAAATCAATAAGGAAACACTGACCTTAAATGACGTGTTAGACTAGATAGACTTAATAAATATTTATAGAACTTTCCATCCAAAAGCAGCAGAATACACATTCTTTGCAAGTGCACAGGGAACATTCTCTAGGATAGATCACATGCTAGGACACAAAACAAGACTCAGTAAATTTAAGAAAACTGAAATCATATCAAGCATCTTTTCCAACCACAAGGTTGGAATCTATGAGGCTAAAAATCAACTACAAGAAAAAAACAGCTAAAACACAAACACATGGAGGTTAAACAATATGCTACTAAACAACCAATGGATCACTGAAGAAATCAAAGAAGAAATTAAAAATTACCTGGAGACAGATGGAAATGAAAATACAACTATCCAATATCTATGGGACACAGCAAAAGTAGGTCTAAGAAAGAAGTTTATCATGATACAAACTTATCTCAGGAAACAAGAAAAAGCTTCTCCTCTCTCTTCTTTTCCTTCTTTTCCTTTCCTTGCCAGCTTCCCTTTCTATGGCTGGCTGGCTGGCTTGCCAGTTTTACTTTGGTGAGGCATTACTGAGAATTCTTTTCCTACAGGAATGTTTTCTCTATGCTATCATCAGAAATCAAATGCCAACATTATGATCCACCGTCAGTAGGCCAGATAAATCTTCAATGTTTATTAAAGGAAATATTTTTAACCTGTGCCATGAGGAGTCACACTATTTTAAGACAGATGACCCCTTGATACAACTAAGAGCCATACTGGGACTAGCAGTGAAGTAGCTGTGGAAAGTGGCCACTTCTAATTTGAGTGACTCTTAGAAATAATGAAGAGCCTCTTTTCTAAGCTGTAAGTGAGGCTGTGTGAAGGAAGCAAAGAGTACAGGGGGCAGATAGAGGTGGGCAGCACAGTCTTATCTATCTTTTCTTCCTGGCTGAGCCTTCACTGAAGGTTTTTTCAAGAAATTGAAAGTGTGCATGTCCTAGGGAAAATATCCATAGCATGTTTATAAAAGATCACTCTGGTAAGCTCTTGCCAAGCCTTCAGGATCGTAGCTGTCATCTGTGCCTATCCTTCATAGTCTGGAGAAAATGAATGATGATAATGTTACTCATCTACAAGAGTTCAGCTTTCTCCATAAACACAGCTGTGTCGTGAGTCAAGCAAACTCAATATGTGAAAATTTGGATTGACTGAAAAATAAACTGAAGATGATTATATGCACCATAAAAGAATTCTGTGCTTTATGAATGATTCATCATGGAATTATTTTGAATAATGGGGTCTCCTAATGATCCTGAAATACAGTTCTGTTTATAAGCACGTGATTAGCATGCAAGTGTTTAAGGCCTCATCAGTTGCACACAGAAAGGTATAAACACCCTGATGGTTCTCTTTTCTCTTTTGTGGAAGATTCTGTATATGTTTTCCAAAAACAGATCAGTTTTAAGTTACTTTATCGTTTAGATGTGAATTTAGATTTAAGCTAACTTTTCCCTTAAGTTGACTCTTTAGGAAAACAATTTCTTTCATTTCAATGGTAGTTAAAATAATTTTGTCTATTTGACCACCTAATTCTAGAAAATAATAATAGAGACATTAGTTTAGTAAGAATATGGTTTGTAATCACATCACTTGTGTTTCTGACATACCATTGCATCTAGGAATAATTTACACTCCATCATGGAAAGGAAAATAGGGGCAAAGAAAGTAGATTGTAGAATCAGAAAAACATAAATGATTTCACAACTTTATAGTATCCACGTAGATTCCATTTTCCAGAAGTCAGTTTATGAGTATGTAATTACCAGACTAATATGTGAAACCATTTAAACCTGACCAAAGTTTATAAGATATAAGCAGGTAATGAGCAGCAAAAGGGAATACAGGAACATTCCGGTTCTCACTTCACAAGACAAGATGGGAAGGGGTATCAAGAGATATTGTCAAATGCTGCTGGAACAAAAAGAATGATCATTTAAAGCTCTAAAATGTAAAACAAACAAACAAAAATGTGATAGCTGAAAACAATAAATGTATTTATCAAAAACTGGGAGACGAGAGAAATGGGGTTTAACTTAACTGAACTAAGTCCTTATCTTCCATAGTGGAAGAGTGGTCAAAACATACTGTCTAAAGTTTTAAAGTCAAGGAAATAGCATAATACAAAGCATCACATTTAAACTTGTCAGTGAAACTACCAGAAGAACTAAAACAGAAATGGCTAAAAGCCTTTCCTTTGTGAAGTAAAGATGGGAAGAGAATGGATGGTGGGTAGAAAGTTTCTTTTCAGCAAAAACCCTTTACTGTTGTACTGTTTTCCTTAACTGTGTACCTGTTTTTCTTTTATTTTAACCATAACTTTTGTACATATACACACATAGGCACACAACCACACCAGGATCTTCAATGGCTCCATCTTCCTGATGACAAAATGCAAACTTATCAGGATGATCACAGGGCCATACTGACCTAGAAATGCTTACCTGTCTATCCTCTTTCACCAGTTTCCAATGTCTACCTGCAATCCAGCTGTACTGAACAACTTACAGCTCTTCCAGACTTATCTTTTTCTCTTGCCCCTCAACATTCTAACATGTTCTTCTGCTTGTTATTTGCTTATTGGGTCTCCCATCCATTTCCTGTCTTTTCTATGCTCTGTTCTGCATCATAGGGAGCTGACCTCTGCCAAACATATTCCATGACTCCATTGCCTGGGCAGTGGAGGACAGGGATGGGAAACTTGCATGCTAGGGGAAGGTAAAAATCAGGGTATTTTCCATCTCATCTCTGCTACTGGCAGCTTCCCTGGCAGTGCTGCACATCCTTGATGGTCCTAGCTCCTGGTAAGCAGACCCCTCCATGGCTCTATTCCCACCTGGCAACCCCAGCTGTCCTGCTCCTGTTAGTACAACCATTTCTCTTTATTTTCCCAGCCCTAAGAACCAGAGTGTTCAGTTCCCTGCAGATGCTAATCTCTGAGGTGCTTTCCCTTTTCTATTTGCTCTATCAAATCTACCAGTTCCTTTGCAGCTACTTTTATTAAATTCTCCTTCTTGAACTACATGGGGTGGGTTCCATTTCTCTGACTGGAACTTGGTAGAGCTGGTTGACTCTATTGTCCATAAAGACTAAAGGCTGAGGTCACCACCTTCAGGAAGCCATTCTGGTCTGGGTTAGCAGCTCTTCTTCCTCCTTCTAGGGTCCTCTGTCATCATCACTCTCACTTTCACACTGCATTGTAGATGTTTCTTTGGCCTATCTTCTCAGAAGAATGTGAATTACTTAAGGGCCGAGACCCTGTCATATTTGACTTGTTTCTCTTGTATTAAATGCTGACTGGACTCAGTGAGCACTGAGTAAATATTTGTTGAATGATGATGTTAGAAGTGTGGAAGATTTTCTTTTCTGATTGACAGTAGAGTTGACCTGCTAAACATACAAATTTGCTAGTCCTTGGATGGAGTACTAAGGTCTTTCTTATGAACGGTCATTGCAGTATTCTCTAAACTGTGTCTTCCACCTATGTCAGTATCCTTCAAGTGCTTTCCACCATGACACCCTGTAAAATATGCATTTAATATAGAGACTTAGTATTTAATAAAGAGTATTTTTATGGCTTCCTTGGTGGTGCAGTGGTTAAGAATCTGCCTGCCAATGAAGGGGACACAGGTTCGAGCCCTGGTCTGGGAAGATCCCACATGCTGTGGAGCAACTAAGCCCGTGTGCCACAACTACTGAAGCCCACGAGCCTAGAGCCATGCTCTGCAAAAAGAGAAGCCACTGCAAGGAGAAGCCCATGCACAGCAACAAAGAGTAGCCCCTGCTCGCTGCAACTAGAGAAAACTCACGCACAGCAACGGAGACCCAACACAGCCAAAAAAACCCCCCAAAAAGAGTATTTTTAATTAAGCTTTTGTTTTGATAAAATGTACAAATGTACACAACAGTGGTACTTTCTATTCTACTCCTTTCAACTCTGTTCTATTTTATCTAAAAAATTCTGGCTGCATCCCACTAAATTAATTTCATGAAAATCTAGTTCACAAACTTTCAGTTGAAAAGTCTACCTTAGGTTATAGAGATGGTTTTCACTTATACAAGAGGACTTCAGTGATGCAGACAGATTATTTCTGCTGTCCTCTTTCAAAACTGTTCCCTCAAATATATTACAGATGCCTGAAATATGACTGTTATCTCTTAGACACCTTATGCTAAAGATTCAGTACCTACTACAGCTAACAACAATATTATTAATAATTACAATTCTTCTTGGAAGGTGTAACACTTTATTATCACACCCACTCAAATATTTACAAATGAGTTTCGGATCTTTCTGTAAGGGTAAGATTTGTTGAATAGAATGAATAGAAGAATGCTGAACACCTGGAGGGAAAGGGAAAAGATTTCCTAATTTGGAAATATACACGTATACAAAAGTAAAGGTTGAAACCACTTAATAATTTTTACCTTCAGTGTTTGATTGAACAATTTATATATGTTAAGTTGACCTTCTGATCAATAGGAACTCATGCATCTCTCTACTGAGAAACATACTTCAAAGCTGATTTTTTGATTTGCTCAATTCTATCTTATGACAAGTTTTAAAATGTTCATAATCTTGACTTGGATGGTGCATGGGACAGGCTGCAAAAAATCAAAATATTATGGTCTCATTGATCAAATATTTGGATCAGGCTTACTATCAGAATATCCTCAATAGACTTACAGGGCACTACTCCACCTCTCTTTCCTAGTACACAGATATTGTTTTTCTTTTTAGACTTTCATGCACAGACACAAAATAATTTTTTCCAAGGTAGGTAACAAAAGACCATCACTGAGCCATCTGTGAGCAATTTCACATCTGAAACATATAACCAAGGTCAGGAACAAAAACACATAATAGATGGCTCAGGGTCAAAGTCTACACCCTGAACAAAGAGGTAGATGTGATCCAAAGCAAAAGAAACATCACAGTCAGTTCTTTTGTTTCAGCTTCTAGAGACTATCAACTCCCGGTTTAATGGAGGTGGCTGTGGAGAGTGAGAGCAGTTACATGTGATCCTTCTTATTAATTTGTTATAGTTTTAAAAAATGGGTATATGTGCCTCTAGCAAGCTACTATTTGGTATTTTTAAAAGACTTTTGTATGTGGTCAACAGCAAAGCAGAAAAAAAAATGTTATTGAGTCAGATCAAAAATAAAAGTGCTTATAAAGCCAGAGTTTTGTTCTAGCTTGCATGTGTGCATTCCTTGTATTTGCTGAGGGTAGAGAGAGGGACAGTGACAAGAATGAGAGAATAAGAAGGGAGATAACAAGGAGGAGATGGAGAACAAATAGGAATATATTTCTATAGGACTAAGTTTCTTTCCTTCTGGAATTTATACCTTACCAAAAATGTACAGCATTATATTTCAGATCAGATCCTGTTCAAAGCCTAGGTTTCTTGCTGATAACTAGTTTGTCCTTAAAGGAATACTGTTATGGATTGAATTGTATCCCCTAAAAATTCATATGTTGATTCCTAATCCCCAGTACCTCAGAATGTGACCTTATTTGGAAATAGGGTCACTGCTGGTGTCATTAGTTAAGCTGAGTTCAAACTTACTGTAGAGGGTTGGGTCCCTGATTCGATATGACTGATGTCTTTATTAAAAGGGGAAATTTGGACATAGAAACAAGCACATACAGAGGGAAGATGATGTGAAGAGATACAGGGAAAAGATGGCTATCTACAAGGTCAAGGAGATAGACCTGGAATAGATTTTCTCTCACATCTTGCTTCTGTACTTTTAGCTTCCAGAACTTCAAGACAATACATTTCTGTTGTTTAAGTCACCCAGTTTTTTAATCTTTGTTATGGCAGTCCTGGCAAACCAATACAGAAACTAAGGCAGATTTTAGTTTCTTCGCTAAGATTTAAAAGAGCTGTAAGATATTAAGCATTGTTCTAACATAGGGATAGATTGATGAATTGCTCAGTCCCTGCCCTCAAGGAGCTCACGATCACAGTTAAGTGTTCAAAAGCAAGCAGAACATTTATTGAACCACCCTAATGGAGAAGGAAGAAGATGGCAAATATCACTGTCCCAATTGTAAAGACAAGAACCAAAGATGAGGGATTAAGTGACTTCTTAAGAGCATCACAAGAGTGAATTGAACTTTTCTCACTTAATTTGCCCAGAAACAAATGGTTTCATTTGTAAGACAGGGGTAAGGAGGGTGAGAGTAGAACACCTCTTCTTTAACTAGGGGTCATTTGAGAGGTTGGGTATTATATAGAGTGTGAAATGTTGAAGTCCAAACATTTGTCTCACTCTGCCATTCCCCTTCTCCACCATTATTTATATTTACGTGTGTGTGTGTGTATAATTTTCTTCCTTCTGTTGGTAGTATGTCTGTGAGATGCTATGTATGACTCAACAACACTATTTCTGAGAAATAGCAGTGTTTGAGATGACACAGTCTATGCTGGCATTCACCTATAATTATACAAGATGTCTGGTATTTTACAATATGATTTCCATGAAGTCACATACAAGACTCATATTCGAGAGATGTTTTTGCTGTATACAAAATTGACTCTGCAGGATCTTGAATCAAAAATTTAGGTTATAATATTGGCTCAAAAAATCCCACTCTGCCTTATTGTAAAAGTATGTACTAATTTAGATTACACTGTGTTACATACTAGCAATTTAATTTTTGCATCTTTCACAGAAATACACCTTTATGTGTGTGTGTAATATATCAAATACCTATGTATCCATTAGAGGGCAGTGTTTCACAAATTTTAATTTTGTCCTCACCTGGAAATTTGAATGGTCAATTCCCTGACAAAATAGTAAAAAAAAAAAAAAAAAAGCCTTAAAAAGTTCTCACTATTTCAATAACTGTTTAACTAACTCCGAATTTTGACGACAATATACATGAAGTCTTCATATAGAATGTAAATTCCAAGGGCAGGCTGGACATGTTTGTTTGTTTATATGGCACCAGGACAAAAGTGATAACAAATGTACAAAATACTTACAGCATCAAAATGACACTGATAAGACTATGTAATGAAATAATAAGGCTTAAGATTATTTACTTGGCTTTAGAAACTATCTGGTCTTCAAATTTTTTCATTGGCCTATCTAAATAGTCCATCCCCTTATACTTTCTGTATATTCTGGGCAGAGAGAGAGTAGCCTATGACTATGAAATCTAAGAAAACTAATTCATAAAGAAAGCTCTAGAAAGAAACACATTGGCTGATGCACTGATTACCTCTGGACAGGAAGTAGGTGTGTGAGGAAAGGTGAAGGAAACTTCCACCATTAACTTTCTATTTTTGTATAGTTAGGATTCGATATAAGAAGAATGATATTATAAGAACTACATAAGAAGCACTGTATATTTTTTATAAAAGGATAGACTTAGTGGCATCCTCCAGTTTAAACAAATGTTACTACCTGCGTTGAACTTTAAAGCTCTTTTTGCTTTCTAAAGAAAATGTTATAAAGGTATTTTTGAGAGAAACATTCTGTATACAATAATAGATATTGAATTTAGGAGTGGAATACACAGAATAAAGTAAATATTGCCTTTGGGGATTTTTATACTTTGGTATAGTTATATAGTTTGGGTAATTTTACAATTTGAAAATGTGTACTAAGCCTCCAATGAGAAGAGATTTCACTATCCTCTAGTTCTACGCAAAAATGTTTTCTAACCCAGAATAAATTTAGTAACTAAAGGTATTTAGAAATATGGAAAAAGAGTTCATTAGATAGAGATGAAGATGGTTAAAATAAATGAATAATTTTGACTTCTTTTCACTCTCAGGAGAAGCTCATGTGCAGATAGTTACTTAGTAGCCATTCTGGTTTGCCTATTAAAAAGAAATGCCACCAGGAACAATGATTCACTCTTGCAAACTCCTAAATTCCAAGATATGAAGTCAAAACATATTCTGTCTACTCCATTGTTATGCCTCTAGCCCCTTCCCAAGCACTTTCCAATTTTTAATTCATGCCCATGACCTTTTAAGTTTTTGATGAGACTTTAAGAGGTGAACTGATAAGCACATCTAGCTATCTGATATTTTCTGCTTCCCAGATTCCATTCATGAACTCTAAAGCTAGGGGACATCTGTTAATGACTGGAAGTAAAGTGGGTATTATGTAGTTTATCCCTTCTGAGCAGTTGTATTTTCTAACTGAATTATTTCGTCCTCCAGAGTTCTATGTCTGGAAGGGCTGAAAGAGCAAGTTTCCAAAATTTAAACTATCCTTGGTCAAAGACCTCAGCTATTTGGAGCATCTACAAATGTTGGCCTGGATTACTTATTAGAAATGAATCAATAGAATAGGATTCTTTTTCATATTTGCATAGTCATCCAGGAATATTAACTTCACTCTCCTCTTATGCCTCAAATCTATGAGTAATGTACACTTTGGTGGGACAGAACTGATGAGCGAAAGTAGCCTCAAAGGACATTTGTGGCCTGGGAAATCCTGTGAGTTTGATGGCTTAATAGCAGTATGAGATAACAAGTCTAGACTATATAAATTGAAATGCCATTATATGCTTTAGAATAATGGAAAGATCTGGAGAATGCATTTATCTAATTCACTTTAGGCCCATGCAAACACCAGGAAGACTGATCTGCAGGGTAAATGCAAGATTGTAACACTCAAGCATTATTATCATTACTCCTGGCCATTTGGATCCTCAAAATTAATTATTTTACCTCTTTGGCTAGGTCTTTTTAAGCCCATAAACAATGCTCTTCAGTCTCTTCTTAACTGGATTGTCTGGGGTGCATTGAACTAAAGAGTACCTCTGTTACCCATTTTGCTGACCTGAGTTTGATATCAAACTGGTGCCAGAGCAGGGTGAGTCTCTCAAGGAAAAGAAAATCTTTCCTTCTGCCAGGCCATGAAGTGGGGCATTAAGAATGTGTTGACACAGTGCAACTTGGGAAATCTACAAAAACCTAAGGACTGAGCAAGAAGAGGAAACTGAGGCCATTTCTGGTTGACAGGTCATTGGGCTTCCTCCAATGTTCCTATTTCCACAGATCTTTTTCAAAGCATGACCACTCTCAAGTTCTTCTAGTCCTGCCAGCTCAAAGAAAATAGCCTTGCCTATTGCTTTCCTGGGAACAGAGGTTTGCTGGCATGAGTTTGCTTAGGTTCTCTACTTTCCCAGTACAAACTTAGCCTTATGTTGACTAAGTCTCAACCCTTTTCTCAAGAGGAGGACTGCCTCCACCACCTTTCTAGCCTTTCAGACTGTGATCTTCATCTCATCCCATTCCATCCAGTTGTTCTTTCAGGATCTTGCTCCATCAACTAATATCTTACTTCCCCTTAACATAAAATCATACTCAAATTTTTCACTTCAAAAGAAACCCCAGAAACTCTCTTTGTTGCCCTACATCCCTAAAGTGTCACCAACACATCAATATCTTACTTCTTTTACAAATTTACTGAGTAAGTAGCTTACACTCCCATTCTGTAATCTTGACCTTAAATCGATGCCTTCACTAGCTACAATCTACTTTTGATTTTTTGTTTTACATACTCTCACAAAGCTTCTAACCCATAGATTCAGAAATCTCTTCTCCATACTTGAAATTTCTGCAGTGTCTGATACTGCCCATGCCTGCAATTTTCTCCATGAAAACTTGTGACATCATGTCTCCTGGACTGCCTCCTCCTTCTCTGACTGTTCACTCAATGGCTCCTCGTTTTCTTCCAATGTAGTAAATCAGTGGCTCTCAAACCTTACTGTGCATCAGAAGCACTTGAACACAGATTTGTGTATTCTACTCAAAACTTTCTGATTCAGGAAGTTTGTGATAGGGCCTTGGAATTTGCATTTCTAACAAATGCTGACTCTGACGCTGCTAGTTTGAGGGCCACACTGCTTGAAATAGACATATTCCTTTCTCTTACCTGCTTTTCCCCCCATTTTACACTCTCTTATTAAGAGAATTCACCTATTCCCATGCATCATCTGTTATCTGTATATGAATGACCCCTCCTAGATCTATACAAAGGCCCAATGAATCTCCCTCCTGAACTGCTCACCCAGGTTGACTACTACCAACAAAACATCTCACCTTTGTTTATATATTTTATAGGCTCCTCAAATCAGTATATCAAGTATAGTACACATTGTGTCCTGCATTCCAAGTGGACTTCTCCATTTGTGCCTTCTTTCTCACTTGTCATAAGCACCAACTTACCTGCACAAATAAGAAACCTTGGAGTCAACTTCAACCTCCTTTGTTCTCAGTCCTCCTCGGCCCCACATATAGTGGTTCACAAAATCCTGTAAGTCCTATCTCCAATAAGCTCCTCTGCTCTTGTTTTCTCTAATTTTTCTTGTCTGCTATATCACAAATACATCTTCTTCTGCTCTCACTCTCTCCCATCCAGTTCTAAAATTCATCTTTCTAAAATTCATAGAAATTCTAAAATTCATATCTAGCTACCTAACCCTTCCATAAAAACGAAACTTTTAATGACTCTCCATTATCTCCAGTAGGGAGTTAGGATGTCTTAGCATGGCATTCATAATCCAGCCTCCACCTAATTTCATCTTGTGATTCTTCCCTTTGTTTCCAGATGTATGGCTATACCTGAGCACTCACCACATTCAGGAACTACCACATAGAGTTCACTCATGTGTACACTCATGCTGGGTCCTTCCCTTCTCCTCCTGTAGTCATCCACACTCACCTGTCTTTCCAACTCCCTGCACAACTAATAGCCCTCTCTTAGGCTCCCATATTTTGTTCTTGCAGCCTATATGAACTTTCCATCTGGTATTATCGGTATTTGTATATTTGTCAGGTTACCTTCCTGGGTTTGAAACTTCTCGAAAGCCTGAGCTGTGTATCAGTCACATTCGTATTCCTGGCACCTAGTGCAGTTCTTAGGAGACAGAAGGCCTTTGGTAAATATTTAGTTTGAAGTCCTAGAGTCAGACAAATGTCATGAAGTAGGATAGGCAGATATCCATGAGAGATGGATTTTTAGCCACTGTGTCTGGGACTGTGATTTCTATTTCTTCTTCCCAGCACTACCAGAGTTGGAGTAAATGCTCCATTGTCATTGATGTGCCCTAACTTGGATTGCCTAGTGATTACCTCGAAGAACAAGTTCCAAGTTAGGTTTGGATAACACATTTTCTGAAGCCCTAACTCTCCCACTTTGATTTGTCACTGGAGATTGAACACCGGCCTTTGCTCTTATGGTACAGCCATGATGTACCGCATCTTATATGGTCCACAATTCTACCCTAGAGCTCGTCTTTGCTCCCCATTTACATTTGCCAAATGACTTAACCTAACTGGGCCTCAGTTCCTCATTTCTAAAACTGATATGCCAACAGTCCCTATCTCACAGTCTCTGGTCTAGGCTTTTAAAACAGTCTCTCAACTAGATTTTCTGCATCATTCTCTCCCTCTCCCTTAAATACTTAATTGTTAAGTATTTAAATATAAAATGATTAAATATATACTAGCTGCTCAATTAGTAGTAATTATTTTTAATGTTAGCTATATTTTGAATCTATTCTAAAGAACTACAGCACAGAACTCCAAAGATTAAGGTCTCCAGGGCATTTGTATACATTAAAATGTTTATATTTTATATATAATCATTAGATATGTAAATTTTTTTTTAGCAATTGGGCCTGGAATTGCTGAAAATGATTTTGCACTCCTTAGATGCTAGAAATGTGCTTTACTAGTCTTATATAAACTGACTTCTTACCATACAGAAACACATCCCATTTATTGATATGCTTCTATATACCCCAGAAGATATGTGCCTATACTGCATTGCAGTTCTTAATAATGGATATGGGGGTAGCAAATGTTAGTATGCTGAAAACTATTGAATCTGTTTTTTTCTTATTAATGAAAGTTGTATTTTTCTTTAAACCACAAAGATTTTAAGTTTTCCTCTGGGAAAGAAAAAAATAGAAGTAATTTGATATCAATATGTAAAATCACTTAAACTGCTTTATCCACCTCACACAGAGCTCTTAGCCAAAACATTTTCCTATTGAAAACAATTTTATTCTGCATTTAGAAAATATTCATTTATTCTTTTAGCATTCCTGGTTTTTTCAGAGAGATAATTCCAAAACTCTATCCTCACTTCACCCCCTGAAATTTGAGACTCTAAAGGGAAGCTGAGACACCAAGAGGTTAAATGGCTTTCTCAGGACCACACACCACGTTAGGGTCAGAGCTGAGGTTAGAAACTGCGTTTCTCCATTTCTTTCTTTAAGTGTTTCATGGGGCTACCCTTCCTCTCTATTTATTTAGGTGTAGTAACTATGCCAGTCACCTGTGAGTGGGGTTTCACAGTGTGACAATAAGATATTTAAAAGATGACCTTTTACAAAAGCATTTTGTGCCCTTTGTTTAAAGTAACACAGATACTCTCACAATAAATCTTTCTCTCTGTCTGAATCTGGAAGTCTATGTATGCCATCATAGCAGGTAACCAGCTTCAGGACATATGTGTGTCTTGCTTGGTCCCTTAGGAAAATCCTTTTCCCATGGCCATCTTGTTTTATATTTTTGAAAGAAATCAACAATATATCTCCAAATTACACCTTGAAAAATAGGACGAAAGTATTTATTTACTGTTATGGGCTACAACATTTGCGATATAATCAACTAGCCAATAGCTTCCATCAGACAGGGATGCAAATGTACAACTGAGTATGTCATGAAGTGACCAACTCAGGGTACCATCATAGTTTATATGAATGGTGCCCTCTGGAATTTACAATGCATAACATGTGTGAACACACACCACAGTCTTGTTTTCAAAACTGAAGGTTACATCCAAGTGCAGAATTATTTCCAGCTATGCCCTCTTGGTCAGCCCACGAAAGATCAAAGTATTGACTGATATGTGCCATCAAAATGTCTAAGAAAATGTAATAATATATAGAAGCAATTAAAATTTGCCCCCTTTTTTGGATTATGTTTTTATTTCTCATTTAAAAAAATCTATTTTCTCTCTTTTGTTTTCTACTATCACCATATATCCACTTGCTACTAGAGTTTTATACTATTTTGTTATTTGTTTTTCTTTGTTTTACTTTTGTCCTCAAAAAAATAATAAAAGTTAATGCACCTGTATCATATTGCAGTTCTTAATAACGAATATGAGAGTAGCAAACGTTCACTATGTTGAATCTATGTTTTTCTCCTTATTAATAAAAACGGTGTTTCTCCTTAACCCACAAACATTAAATTGTCACTTGGGCAACTTAATTTTGACTTGGATTTAGCTATTATGGCTCTCCCTTAATAAGTCCTTTTCTCCTTCTCTAAATCCTCTTAATTCACTATATTACTACTTTGTTCTTGGAATTGGATAAAGAGTATGAAATATCAAACCAAGGCAATTTGGTTCCAATTTGAGTGGTTCTGTATGAAGAGTTTAGTGACTATGAGCCTGGATGTTCAGCTGTCTCCTCTGAAAAATAAAAAAGATGGATCAAACAATCCCTAATGCCTCTCACAGTTTTAAAGATTTGTATATTAATTGATTCTTTTTTTTTTTTTTTTACAACATTGGCTACATGGAAAATTATTTGTGGTTTAAGGAAATACTGGCTTTATCACATATGTGCTTTAAGATATATACTGGATTTGGGGTTCCACTTTGACCAATAATCTAAGTTATACCTGAAAAAACACTTAGGGTCATCCTTATGAAATCCTGAGAAACAACCATTGTCCAGAGAGGCAGGGTGGTAAGCTAAAAGATGAGCTTGGGCTGGCCCTGGCAAAGGAGTCCAATTTCTATCTTCTTCTTATTCCAGTATTAATTCTCTCATATTAGCAATGACATATTACTTAAGTTCACCTGTAAAATGAAGATGATATATAACTCCTAAGGTTTCTATAAGACTAAAATGAGATAACATATACCTCAGCATCTGACACTGAGGCATCATTTAATAAATATTAGTATTCCTTTAGTCCTTCTACCATTTCAAAGTAAAATAACTATCTAACCCAGAGATCAAACTTTTATTTGGGGGGGGGACCAAAGTTAAAAATATTGACTTTAATGGGGGTGTGCCTTATCTCTGGAGTCATAAATAATAGCATGAATTGATTCACTAGTAGGCAGTCAATTCAATGACCATTGAGAAGCTGGGAACATACTTTGGTTTGAGTGACTCGTGAATTCACTACCTTGTGGCACACCATGGACCCCTGTTTCATGTCTGCTTAGCATAACATCAGCAAGGCATCTAGGGCTTCCTAGCAGGACTTAAAAATTATATGGGAACAGTAAGTATTAATATGCCTAAACAAGAATTATATTTATTTCTAAAAAAAATTTTTTTTTTTTTTTTTGGCGGTATGCGGGCCTCTCACTGTTGTGGCCTCTCCCATTGTGGAGCACAGGCTCTGGAGGTGCAGGCTCAGCAGCCATGGCTCACAGGCCCAGCTGCTCTGTGGCATGTGGGATCTTCCTGGACCGGGGCACGAACCCATGTCCCCTGCATCGGTAGGCGGACTCTCAACCACTGCACCACCAGGGAAGCCCTAAAAATATTTTAAAGGGCAGTTGAAGTTCTTCATCAAAATGAATGCTAGTAGTTTAAGATATATTTTAAAAGGAAGTTGTTTACACTTACTGAGCAAATATAAAGGATAGGCTGACAAAGGAAACCTCACAGATTACAGATGAAATGTTCAGGAAGGGAATGTACTTTCCACTTCACAAATTTCCAAGGAAATAAATAACTCACAAATTAAATGTAAATCTGTTGAACAAAAAATTTTAGGGGTTTGCAGTTCTCTGGTTGACCTTAGGTAAAATAATGGTTCAGAAGGCCTGAAGTAGCAGTGATAAAACACAAGAAAAGTGCCATTTTGAAAAAAAGTCAATATTAAAGTTTGAGAGAACACGTTTCAGGAACTTTCCACTCTTTAACCTCCTGTGTGTATGGCACTGCCTAATAAAAAGTAGATATAGCTATAACACTCAAGCCAAGTTGAATTGTCTTTTAAAATAAAGGGAAGTTTGGGGACTATCAGACTGAAAAGTTTACAGGCTTCAGGTTAGATCTGTTGGCTCAATGGCATCACTAAAACCCTTGCTTCTCTCTCCCCATTTATCAGCTCTGATTTCCTGGTGGTGGCTACCTTCTCAGGATGGGTCTCCTTGTGGCACCAGCTATCTTCCAGAGTCCATTTCTAGTGGAAAATGAGAATGTCTACTTCTCAGATATCTCAGTTTCAAATCCCAGAATTGCATCTCCAGTCCTCACTTGACTGGCTTTTATTACATGTCTACTCCTGAACCAATTATTGTAGGGAATATGAACTATGGAGATCGGTCTAAGTCAGGACTCCATAGAAGTTGGGGTGTGATAAATTCCTGGCAAACCACATGGCTAGGAAATTCGGAGTGAAATTAGGAAAGGAAGGAGAAAGGATGAGAAGAAACAACCAACAAACAGCCACCACATTGATTCTCTCAAGCTCCTTACAGTCTAGTAAGGCCAATAAAAGAAAAGAAAACTAATAATGCCAGACCACCTTTCTCTGCAAAATGAATAGTTCTTTAGACCACCCTGGTTAGAACAGGCACTTTGTTCTTAGGATAAATTCTTTTACTTTTAATTTATTTATTTATTGGGGTATAATTGTTTTACAATGTTGTGTTAGTTTCTACTGTACAGCGAAGTGGAGTTCCCTGTGCTATATAGCAGGTTCTCATTCGTTATCTATTTTATACATATTAGTGTATATATGTCAATCCCCATCTCCCAATTCATCCCACCACCCCCTTTCCCTCTTGGTGTCCATACATTTGTTCTCTACATCTGTGTCTCTATTTCTGCCTTGCAAACTGGTTTATCTGTACCATTTTTCTAGATTCTACATATATGCGTTAATATAAGAAGAGGCACTTTGAATTTCAATACTGTCATCATTCATGTGGAATTTAAAACAAAAGTCCTCTGGATCTTCCTTACTTGGATTTTTCAGGCCATGGGAGGTATAGGTTCTGACTTTGAACTGAATGCCTGGGGGACGGCTGGATGGAAGTAATTAGTCAAGTTCTTTCAGGTGATATGAACAAATTAACTGTAAACTCATTTTTTTCACCATATAGATGGCCTTTCTGTTACTTATATACAATCAATAACACTGTTATTTATGTACAATAAATAACAACAATATAACCCATGAAATTACATCTCATAACTTTAGAAATAATCATGTTCCATCCTTAAATGTAATTAATTACCTTTTAAAAATGACTCTGAGATCACTTACTCACTTTAGATATTCTTTCATTAATTCACTCAACAGGTACTCTTTGAGCACATATGTTGTTCAAGTACCAGAATTATACCAGAGTTTACTGCCACTACATTCTGTTATTCCTACACAACCATGAAGAGGGAGTGAGGCACAGAGGGGTAGTGTTGTGTTATTAAGCCATTTATACTCTCCATATCCAGATTTGGATTCTAATATGAAAAATAAAAGTGTTGAAGGGATGAGGAGGATTCTTTCAATCAGGCTGTTTGTTCGACCTTATGATCAAATATATCTTCATTTATTTTCATGGGTCATTGCAAATGCATTACTATGTAAACTAACTTTTTTCATCTTAAAAGTTCTTTTTTTGGGCTTCCCCGGTGGCGCAGTGGTTGAGAGTCCGCCTGCCGATGCAGGGGACACGGGTTCGTGCCCCGATCCCGGAGGATCCCACGTGCCGCGGAGCGGCTGGGCCCGCGAGCCATGGCCGCGGAGCCTGTGTGTCCGGAGCCTGTGCTCCGCAACGGGGGAGGCCGCAGCGGTGAGAGGCCCGCGTACAGCAAAAAAAAGTTCTTTTTTTTACTAAATTCTACATAAAATTCCACATTAATATTTTCTGTTCCTTTCATCCCATAGCATTTTAGGATTTCAGAGACAAAAAGAGACTATGTAGATGTGAAATGGAAGTGAATCAAATGAAAAAAGTTAGAAAGCCATATTTTTGAAGAGTCAGTTTTGATTTTCTTTTCTAAATAATCAGCAGGATTCAGGCTTTAATTGACATATTTATCTCCAAGACTAGCTGTATTCATTTCAGAAAATAGATATTGCCTTCATTTTGCATTCAGTGATATTATATCTCTCAGCCCATCAAACCGTACATCCTGGATGATCCTGGGCTAGTTAAACTGCCCACACTACTAGTAAAGACATTAAGGAGGCAGATGGCAAGATCTGAAATCAACTACTTCACTTACCTACTAGCTGTCTAAACTTGGACAGGTTACTGCACATTTTTAAACCTTGGTGCTGTGAAATGGCAATGATAATAAAGAGTCCACAGGGACTCTGTGATGAAAGAATGAAATAACGCACACAAGGAGCTCAGCATGACGCCGGGCGCAGAGGAAGAGCCTACTGACATATTAGCTATTACCATGGGGTCCTTTTATCTCTAATGCATTCTTCAAGAGAAATGCCCCTATTTTGTTTTGGAGGTAACAAAGCCCCTGCATACCATGGATCTTGAAAACTTGTTTGGTTTTGTTCCAGAAAAATAA
The DNA here is from genome assembly GCF_025265405.1 of Mesoplodon densirostris. Classification (NCBI taxonomy): domain Eukaryota; kingdom Metazoa; phylum Chordata; class Mammalia; order Artiodactyla; family Ziphiidae; genus Mesoplodon; species Mesoplodon densirostris. The sequence goes on along the minus strand of NC_082663.1, from coordinate 109,168,499 downwards.
GGACAATGTCATTATGCTCTTTAGCATAATTTGTAGCAAATTATCCTGCTTTACATTCTAATGCTCCACTGTCTGGTGAAGTCTACACAGCTATTAGGTTACGTGCGTATTCGTTTGTGAAGCTTGATAAAGTAATTCGGGACAGCTGGTTGTCTCCATTGGTGCAGGGAACTGAACAGCTGCCAAGTGTCTGCTTAACTCTCTGCAGTATAGACAGAGAATCAATGTTTGCACATTCTAGAAATATGCCGTGCCTAACAGCAGCAAAGTGAGGAATTTTTAGTTAGCTGTTTGAGGGGTAGAAGTGAATCTTCAAGCCCAGATAGATGATGTGATTATTTTTGTGTGGAAATTTCTGACTAATATGAATGGACTTCTATTACTTTTTGCTTGTAGAGCAACTAATCTTTTTCTCAACTAATGACATAATTTGACTGTTAAAGTTTTTAAAAAGTGCCTTGACATTTTATTTCCTTACACCCAGTTCTATCAGTCTTTCACACAAGTTGATGATATGCACAGGGGAAGGGAGAGGATGAACAGGAAGAATGGGTTTGTGTCTGTTCACCAATCCTTAAAACATGAATAGGCCCCACCTATCAGTTTGTAAGTCTCTAATTCACAACCCTTGAGCTGTTAAATGAATCCTAATGTTTAAAGATAGCCTCCTTCAATATTCTATTAATTGTTATAAAGGATGTTTATAAATGGCAGAATTTACTAGGAAAAAATAAATGCACTTTTAAATAAAAGTGACATCATCCTCTAGGATTTGACATCTTGGAAACAGCTGCCACAACAGCTTTTTATCATTTTCTTAATTAACACCATTGTGACATCAGTCTATGGCCGCCGATAAATTATCACTAAAAAAAGAAATCTGTTTAATACTAGAAGATTCCAGAAGGGAAGCTAGTATTTAAATCTGAAAACCAAAACAAACACATTGTTTAATAGAAATGTGTACACAATTAATAGGTAATAGAAGTAGAAAATGTTCTTAAAAATAGCAAATATACTCCTACTTTCACAGGCTGCTTATAATTTGCTGTGAACTCCAAATTGCTATTCAGCTTGAGTATGTAATATACCCATTTCTTTGGTTTTATATCTTCTTCCCTATAGTTTAGTTTGAAAGGAGGACCAGAACCATATTTTCAAGGAATTCCCAGCCTCTTATGACTGTGTTCTGTATTTTCTGCATTTCAGCAAACTATTGCTTAACTAGACTAGAGATTTTCAAAACCTTAGATGATCTTTCTAGTTAGGAGGTATATTCCCATTCCTCACTATAATTTTCCAATCTTACCAAGGGTGAGGGAGTACATTGCTCACATTTAAAGACTTGTGGAGATGATTTGCAGTGTGAGTGATGATTTAATAACCATCTCTCTCTAATCCAGTGCCTCAAGGGGCTCCTTAGCACCTGAAAGAATTCCTCCACCTCTGACACTGACTGGCTTGCATCCGGCAGTCACCCAGGATCTGTGAAGACTCATGTTACAACACAGTGTCACTGAAATTAGCGAGTCTAATTCCACAATATGAAGGTCTATTGATTGACCTCAACTGCCAAGTTAGCTGTGGTTCTCTACTGACTGTGATCTTTCCCCAAATTATATTGGAATATTTTTATAATAGCAATCAACAGGAATCACATGACATCATAGATGTCTTTATTTATTACGACAATTTTCCAACATATGTCAGTCAAAGGTCTTCTTCTGACATATTACAACAATACCAAACAATTATCATAATTACATGGCATTATGACAACTACCAAAAGATGGAATTCAAATGTTTTAGGGTAGCTGAGCCTTTTTCTTATCTGCACAGAGAAGCCATAAAGCCATGCAGGTTCAAGGTCTTCCTGCTACCATCCCCCTTGTTCAGCACATTCCAGTCCCACAAGCCTCTCCAACACATCAAGCTCAAGTTCACTCTTGGAAATTCGCATTACTATTCACTCTGCTGGGATTTCTGGGATTTTCCAGATTTTTGCCTGGTTCTTCTCATGATTTATAAATCATCTCAACTGTCACCGTCTGAGGGAGGCATCTCCTGACCAACTCATCAAAAGTTGTCCCTTCTTGTATCATTATCCAGTTGAATTTTTGTCTCAGCACTATCACTATCATTCTCTAAAATTACTTCCTTTTTGGTTTTTTTTTTTACCTTTCAGTTGTCTGTTTCTGCCATCCTCACTAGGATTCAAGTTCCATGAAAACAGAGACTTTGTCTATTTTCCTACATACCCAACACCAGGAACAATGGTTGGCACATAGCCAGTGTTTCACAAATAATTTTTTGTTAAACAAGTGCATGAATGGATATTTATGAAGAATTTCTCTTAAGGCTAAGTAGTCAGTAAACTAAAATGTCACCTTGGATTCTGTGAGACCACCAGTGATCTGTGATCTCGGATGACATCTTAGGATTCCTATTATGGAACTTTGCTTTGGAGGAACTTCATGGACCCACTTTAAGGAACATTATTTCAACAGCCTTGTGAAGGCCATTGCTATAATCATAACAAGAATAATACTAAAGATACTGTTTTCACCATTAACATGTTCTTTTTATGAAGACACAGAGGAAAAATTCTCATAATGCTTTGTACCAGAAAGAGAGATAATTTCTCCTGGTTTGTTTTTCTTTCTCCACGTTGAAACTCATATGATTAATCCTCTTTCTCTTCTTTGCTTGTTTACTAGAGCCAAATTTGTAGCTCACCTCTAGTGAGTATACAGCATGCATTTTGTGTATTAAGCTTACTTCTTGTTTTCCTACCCTTATTTTATGTTCAATTTCCATTATATTTTCTACCCAATTTCCTCTCAGTTCTTATTTATTTGCTTTACCATATTGAGTGATTCTTTGTAATCATATTGTTTGGAACAAGGCAAGGTGGAAATACATTTTCGAGTGAAATTATGTTCCAAAAAGCACTATGTTATTTTTGGATCTGACATTTTGAGAATGGAGGTAGAGCCCTGAGTGACACTGAGCCCTTGGGATATAAACAGGTGTGCTGTAAAGATAAATTGGAGATTTTCCTTTAGTGGCTTGTTTTTTGGCCCCAGTATTTAAGATGCTCCATATGCTTGGACAAAATTTTCTTCCTAAGAAAAACATAAAAGTTACTTTTTGGACGTTCAAGGAGGTGAAAGAAAAATCCAGATTGCTTTGAAGGACGAGCCTGCAGTGCAGAAGGGTATAAACACAACCTCAGATGCCAGATGTTTTAGCATAGCAATGTGAAAAAATACTCCCCTTTCTTTATTTACACTTTACAGCAAATATTTTGCAAAGAAAAGGCAAAGAATGTTGATGTTTCACCAGTTAAGCTTCAAGCATAACAACGTCCCAAGATCCAAAATGTCAGCATTCCCTGTAGCATCCTTCGAAATACTGTGTAGAGATACACATCTGGCATTTTATTTTCTAGTGTTCAGAAATGATGATTATTAGGAGCATAGGGGGATTATTAGTACCTTAGCGGAAGGAAGAAAACCCTGCAACACTGATCAACTTCCAATGCTTTTCTACGTTGCAAGGAACTAGATGAAGTGACATCATTGTTACTTTTTTTAACCAGGGAAAAGGATTTCCTAATTTATGTGCAGGCATGTGTGTGTGTGTGCGCGTGCGCACACACACACACACACACACACACAAGATAACTGCTTTTCCTTCCAGCATTAAGTGCTTAAATTTTCTTCAAATGATATAGTTCGATCATAGAACCATCTTCAAATTTGAACATATGTGTGATGATGGGAAAATAGTGTAGGTCTCACTATTCTGAAAACTAACACATTTAAAGCAGTTCCTTAAAAGTGACCATTTGGATTTTGTTACCAACCTAAGGTTCTTGTTTCTTACTTCCACTGGTAAATCAAAGGAAGAAATAGTAAATCATACACTTAATAAAACATCAAAGACAGACTCGGCTGGGAGTGACTACCAGTACCAGTTCCATCATATATGTCAGGAAGGGTCTGAGCCTTGGATAGTAAACTTAAATTCGCTGGAAGAACATGGGGGCTTCATAAATCTCACATCACAGCCATTTTTTCCAGTGTGCACTCAGCAAGCAAGGGAAGATGATAGGAGCATGTTCTACACACAATTCATAACAGACATGGATGTATTATTTTGTCCTTTAGAATAGAAGATCCTATTGAATTACAGTTCAGAGACCCTACAGCCCTTACTCTTAAGGAATTGTCCTTTTTCTTCCCAACTCCAAAATGTAGGGAATTCAATTCAATAAAAGACCAAAGAGAAATTAAGGTGCTAGGATATTACAGACCAACTTATCAAACTGTGACCTAATAAAAGATGAAAGAAATCAAGCCTTAATAGGAACCTTTAGTCCAGGCAGATGGAAAGATTAGAAGACAGTCTAAGTTACACCAGAGTTTTGTCACTTCCCTCAAGGTGAGAAGATAATCTGATCTTATCTTATGAATAATGAAGGCCATAGCAGGAGTCTGGGGGCCTGGTCTCCTAAGAAGATTACAGAAATATGAAGCTGGCCCAATATGCGGTCTTATCTGGAGAAGTAAAGCTAATGCAAACAAATGGAACAAAGAGGAAGTTAGAGTGGGTTTTGAAGATTATTAGAATATTTAACTTACTTTTTTGGTGAATATGGTCATATAGCAAACTGAGATTAAGTTTTTTCTATTTTTGACCTTTACAATATGCCTTACAAAACATTTGTGCTTCTACATGAAAATATCACTTTATACTATCTTTTATGCATCAATCTTCTTTTATTGAAGTAAGCTACCATCACTAGGACTGAATTCTTTCTCCTACCCTCTTAACTATCACTTACCCATTAACTTAACCACTGTTCCTTCCAAAATCATGCATTTGCAAGGTGACAGGCCAAGTTTGACTGAGGTAAACATGTCTTAAAGCAGTTAACTGGCTCACACGGGACCAGATCCAGTACACTGACTTTATTCCACCAGACTCTAAGAAACCCATTAACAAGTCATGTAAAGGATGAACATGTGACCACATGATTACATTTGCACTTTTACATTTTTACTTAGTTTCTGTTTTAGAGATTAGGCAGCTCTTGTTTGACCACCACTAAACCTATGATGAGATTATATTCATAACTAAAATTAGTGGAACTTAGCACAGAAATGATAATTACACCAAGTACAAATGCCATCTGGGTAGATTTTTTACCCCTACCAGATTATTCTTTCCTCATTTTTTATTGTTTAACTTCTGACTCACGCTTCTGTTTTCAAAAGCATAGGAGTTCAGGGGGGAAGTAAGTGAAGATTAGTGTTCTTTTTTTCTGCTTCTGTTTTGCACAAATTGCATCAGTGAGGGGTTGCTGACTTTGTCTATGATAAGGTCTCTGGTAAAAATACTCATATTACTTCCTAAGTAACATCAAGCAGGAAAGAAGAAAACTTGAATTCTAAATCTGATTCTCAAAATTATTTTGTCTTATACAATGACTGGTTCCTTCTGGGTCTATGTGCCAGCACTGTGTCATGCCCTTTAAATACCTCATCTCCTTTTATTGTCATGATAGTCATATGAAGTAGGTACTATTACTCCCATTTTACAGACAGAGAAAATGAGGCATAGAGAGATTAAGTAACTGACCCAAGATTATGCAACCAGGAAGTAGCATAAACTCTTCCCCACTATACCAACAATTCATCTGTGTCAACTATACCTCTACTCTCCAAATAAAATGTCCCATAAATATCCATAATTCAGTTAATGAGCATCTGGCTTAGCAATTGGCAGAATAATTATGTTTCTATTAATTATCATTTTCTTTGAATACTCTTCTTTTAAAATTCTATGTAATCATCTCATTAAATTGGGCCAAAATATGTTCTAAGAATCCACTTAATATTCCAGGACATTTATTTTCTTCTGGATTGCTTTGCTCTTGAACTACTTTTTTTGAAAGGCCTGCTATTTTACTGGAAAAAATAGACCACATCCAGTGTTTATTCTTTAATGCTTTTTACATTTTGGAAAAGAAATTATTTATAATACATAATACATTCTTACAATTTATTCACTTTCTTAGTCTTATTTCATCTTCCTAATGTGTATATATCTCTCCTAATTAGCTTTTTTTTTCTTCTCATGGTCAGGAATTTTAGGGAGAGAGACAGGCACCTCCCAATCTCTTCAATGGATAAGTATTTACCTTTTTTTGTCTCTCTTCCTTGCAAAAACTTCTATCCGTATTCTATTCTAATTTTGGGCAAACTTTTAACATTTCCTGTACTTCATTTTCTATTCTGTTAACTACCATAACTAGAGTGATTTGGCATTTTTATATTAAAATTGAATAACTACATTTGGCATATGGAAGCATAATACTTATCTGGTGATATTTTATTTTAGGAAAATTTGTAATTTTTGTTTAGAATATGCTGAGCAAGGTTGGTTATTTTACGTTTCCACTATGTTCCTTGTGGACAGTTTCATGGATTTATTCTTCAGGAGAATCAATTAATTTTAATAAGGAATTTCATTGTTTATTAAATTAAGTTTTAGCAGGATATAAATTGTTTATAACATGTTGTTGGACCTACGTAAAAAGGCAATCAGAAATGTATTCATTATCCTAAAAATTGGGAAAAATACACCAATGATAATGGAACTAGTTTGGTACCAGGAATAATATTTTAGCTCTTACTTTTTTGTATTTTCTAAATTTTCTTTAATAAACATAACTAATTTTATAATATATTAACTTTATACTGGGAAATATATACTTTTTAAAGAGCAGATTTAGAAATATGTGTTTCATGTAATGTCTCCCAACATATTGGCCTTTTTGTGATGCAGAAACTCATACTCAGAGGTCCTCTGCATCATTCTTTGCTACTAAGACCTTTCATACCTAATGATAGCTCAGCCTAAGAGGTCATTGTTTAGAGATGACTGCAGCAGAGGCAGAAGCTCACAGGCCACCAGTGTTGACATTCTTGGGACTAGGCCAAAGCAGAGAGAATTTTTTCCTCTTCACTCAGAGCATCTTTAAAATCTAAAATCTGACCTGAGAGATGTAGACTCCTTGGAACTCAGGGGCAGATTTGGCAGTTTGGGACTGCAAGGAATTTTCTACTTTTTATAGAATTGTTTTAGTGCATTAATAGAGAAGAAGCACTCTGTTTATATTGGTAGAATTTCAAACACTTTTGTTTCATGGCCTCTTTATTGTGTTTGGAAAGCAATAACCTACTCCCTGGGGTCACTTTTAGGAATGACGGGACTTCAGCCCACTATACGTGGAGACTGTTAATATTGTCTGCATTGGAGAAGGTTAAGCATTTCACCAAACTGGGATTGTTTCTATGATTAGAATTACAGAATCCTAAAGATTTAGGGGTAATACTGTCTTATTTTACATTTAAGGTAACAGGAACTGGAAGCAGTTAAACTGATTCATTCATTCAATATCAGAATGAGGACCAGAAACAACTGTCTGTGAGGCCATGCAAGTCAGGCAGACCTGAGTTTCTATCCCATTTCACCCCTTCCTCACCTTTTGGCTTGGCTTCTTATCTGGTGCCATCTCCCTTAGGGGGTTCTGTGAGATGAAATGTATGTCAGGCTCCCATCCCCACCTGTGCCCAAGCCCAGGCCTTCCCTTGTGGCCTCTCAAAACTCTTATTTATTGTTTGTTCTGTAAAGGAAAGAGGGCTGAGCCCAAAAGGAAGGGAATATATGCATATTTAATTCAGATAATGTCAACTCACACTCCTCCGCCACAGTTAAAATTCTCCGATGTCTTCTTTTTATAAAACTTGGATAAAATCCAAGCTCTTGCATATAGCCCACAAAGAGCTCCAGGATTTAGCCTCTGTCTCCTTCTGTAAGAACTTTTCTGCTTTCCACTCCCTCCATGAACCCCATCACTAGTCATACTTGTGCTGAGTCTTTGGGGAAAAAACTACTCACCACAAAATCCATCTTCCAATACCCACCCTATGTCCCCTCCTTTACGATCCCTCAATGCCCTCATTCCCCTTCCCAAAGATGCAATTTTTTAAAATGCCCACATTCTGCAAAAGCAGGGACCCTATTTTATTCACTTTTGTGCCTCCAGAACTTGATGCCTAGGTCCCAGAAGTGGACAATATTAAATCTGTCTTTAAAATTGAGAGACATTATAGTTTAGCAATTAAGGCTCTAGGATTAGATTCCTTGAGTTTAGATGTTGGCTCCACTATTTTCTAGTTTCTGTGGCTTTTGGCAACTTAATTAAGCTTTTTACCCTTAGTTCCCTCATGTGTAAAACAGGAGTCATCATAATGCCTGCCTTCTGGGGCTGTGTTGAGAGTTAGTATATTTGAAACAACTAAAATAATGCCTGGCATGTGATTAGTGCTGTTATTATTAATAGATTAATATTAATATGTTATTATTATTATTATCTAAGCTACTACATAACAGGGGCAATATCTTTTCAACATAATTTATTAAACTCTAAATAACTACTACAGAGGGAAGCATTTTATATAGCACAAGAAAGCATAAGCTAATTTAATTCTCATTAAAAATTCTATTCAGCAAATATTCTGGTTCCCTACTAATGTAAAACACACCAGGTTATGCTCAGGGAGATATAACTAAGAATAAATCATGAGCCTAGTCTTCAAGCTCTTACAATGGAAATGCAATGCAATGGAAAACACAGACACATACACACAGAATAGTAACACTTGGGGAACTAAATGAAGACCAACCAAATGAGAACAAGGAAAGGATATTTATTCAGAGCCTGGTATAGCAAGTGAGTCAGCCACCACCACCTGCATTTGGTAGAGACTCAAAGGCAGGCTGAGGAGTGGGAAAGCTTCAGAGTGGGAAAAAGGAAAGGCTCAGTGTGCCCTGATTGGAGGCTGTTGGCTGTGGGCATGTTGGCTGTGGGCAGGCTAACCAGAATCGGGCATCCTATGTAAGTGCTTAGGGGTGTGTATTTGGCTTTCTCTGGTTGAGCCTAAGTTGGAAGTGGGGACACAATTAGGGAACCTGTCAGTTATTAATCACATCCTGGACATTTTGAGTTGATCATTATAGGGATTATTGTTTGGTTTCCCATACTTATAACTAGAGATAACAGTCTGACTTCCTACAAGCCTGACTTACATATTGGTTTCCTAAGCTGGTTGCTGCAGGTTGTGGGTCAAAGTTTTACTTTTATATGTGTTCTGACCATTATCTGCTTGTGTATTCAGTCTTTCACCCTGTTATCAAGAGGGATCATTTTGCCACTGAAGACCTAGGTAAATTCAGCTTGAACCCATTATCTTCTGGTATTTAGTTCATTTTTCAAGCTTTCTGCAAATTTCTAAGAGCCAATATTCCTCTGAGTTACTACTGAATTGTCTAAATTCTTCATGCCGCATCATGCAATCCTTCACCTTCCTTAGCTCACACACTGATTAAGAAAAGTAGGCTCTGCTGCCTCCTTTCAAATCCCAGCTCAGCTTTTTAGTGATCATACAACCTTGAGCACACTGTTGAACATTTCAGTGTCCCAATTTCCTCATCTGTGAAAATGAATGAACAGCCATACCAATCTTGGGGGGAGGTTGGGGTCTGTTGTAAAACTTTACTGGGGAAGCTCCTGTAACACAGTAAGCATTCAGTAAATGTTAACCTTTATTATTCTTTCGTCTTCACGCCAGCCAGCACCCCACATGGGACATGGCCCCTTCTTCAGTTCCCTCCCATTTCCTCTCCCTTTTCCCTGCCCTCACTGCCTGGAGATTTGGCCATAGGCAAAAGAGCTTATCCTTGAGTCATTTACAACATACCTGTTCTTGAGAAAAATAACTATAAATATGGGGACTACACAACAATTCTACAAACTACTTCACTCACATTTATGTTAAAAAACTCAAAGACCTGAACAAAAATGATTTTCTCAAAAAATATACATATACACAGCACAATAGAAGAGATGAAAAAGATCTAAGTAACTGAGCAAATTTAATGCACTCTATTGTATTCAAATTGGTGGATAAAAGATAATTCAGTAAATCATGTAGGGATAACAGTCTAATAATGTGGAAATAGTAATAATAGGTTATTATTTCAGTCTGAATTTCAAATAAATTCCAAATGGGTCAAAGTTTGAAACATAAAGAATGAGGACTTCCCTGGCAGTCCAGTGGTTAAGACTTCACCTTCCAATGCAGAGGGTATGGGTTCGATCCCTGGTCAGGGAGCTGAGATCCCACATACCTCACGGCCAAAAAACCAAAAATATAAAACAGAAGCAATATTGTAACAAATTCAATAAAGACTTAAAAAAACCCAAAAAATCATAAAGAATGAAATTTGAAAAATAATACAAGAATATATGGAGTGATTTTATTTTATCTTGAAAAAGGTCTTTGTAAATAAGCAAGAAACAGTTCAAGGAAACCAGGAAGATTGATAATTGATTAAACACATTAAATTTTTATACAAGGACAAAAATTGCCGTAAGCAAAATGACAAGTGAATAATTGAAAAAAAAATATTTACAATATACATCAGGTAATGTATTATTTTACTTATAAATAAAAATATTAATTTACTTAGTAAATAAAAGTATTTTAATTAAAAATCAATAAGGAAAATCTAACAGCCCAACAAAAATAAGTCAAATTCATCAGTAGACAGTATATACAAAAAAATTACAATGGTTTATAACTGTATGAAAAGATACTCATTTTCACACAGTCAAGTATATACAAATTAAAATGCCAATTATATAATTATTTTTCACTTTGATTGTAAATATTAAAACATTTTTACATCTTTGTTGTGATATAATTCACATACTACTCAATTCACCCAATTAGAATATATTCACAGAATTGTGCAACCATCACACAATTTGAAAACATTTTCATCATCCTCAAAAGAAACCCTGTACCCCTTAGCAATCATTCCCTAATTCCTCCCAATCCTATATATCAGCCTCAGATAACCATTAATCTACTTTCTTCTTTGATGGATTTTCCTGTTCTGAACATTTCATATAAATGGAATCACAGTCATATCAATGGTCACAAAATGGCCTTTTGTGACCAGCTTCTTTCATTTAGCATGTTTTCAAGGTTCACCCATTTTGTAGCATATATCAGTATTCTTATTATTTTTAAATTGCTATATAATGTTCCATTTTATTTATTTATTCATCAATTGATGCACATTTGGGTTGTTTACAATTTTTGGCTATTATGAATAGTAATGCTATGAACATTCAAGCACAGCTTTGAATGGACATAGATATGTTGAGTATATGCCTGGAAGTGAAATTGCTGGGTCATATGGTATCTGCATGTTTAATATTTTGAGGTACAGCCAAACTACTTTCCAAAGCAGCTGTACCATTTTTCATTCCCACTACCAAAGCATGAGGGTTACAGTTTGTCCAGATCCTACCAACACTTCTTAACATCTTTTTTTCAATAGCTATTCTGAGAAATGTCTGTTTTGGGACTCTTTTTATTGCTGAGTTCAGAGTTGTTTATATACCCTTGCTATAAGTCTTTTATTACATAAATGGTTTGCAAATATTTTCTCCTATTTTGTGAATTGTCTTTCCATTGTCTTGATAGTGTCCTTTGAAGCACATAAGTTTTTAACAAAGATGGAACCAAATTACTTATTTTTCCTTCAATATTTGTGCTTTTCTAAGAATGCTTTGCCTAAACCAAGATTACAAAGATTTACTATGTTTTACTCTAAGAATTTATAATTTTAGAGTTTATTCTAGACTCTAACTTTAATTACACAAAATTATATGTCTATCCTTATGCCAGTACCACATTAGTTTATTACTATAGTTTAGTAAGTTTTGAAATCAGGAAGTGTTAGTTCTCCAACTTTGTTCTTTTTCAGAATTCTTTTAATTTTTTTGGTCCCTTTTATTTCTATATTCATTTTAGGATAAGCTTGTTAATCTCTAGAAAGAATTCAGTTGGGATTTTGGGGGGAATTGTGTTAAATCTCTAGATAATTTGGAGGGCCTTGTCATGTAATGTTTTGTTTTTTAATCAATTAACTTTAGACATCTTTCCATTATTTAGTTTTTTTCATTTAATTTCTGTAATTTATTTCAGCAATGTTTTGTAATGTTCAGTTTACAAATCATGCACTTCTTTGGCTAAGTAAATTTCTAAGTATTTCATTCTTTTTAATGCTATTGTAAGTGGAATTGTCTTCTTAATTTCATTTTTACATTTTTATTTCTGGTATATATAGAAATGCAACTGATTTTTGTATATTGATTCTTGTATCTTGCCTCCTTGTTGAACTCATTTATTAGTTCTCATGGTTTTTTACTGGATTTCTTAGGATTTGCTACAACTTGCAAAAAAGACAGTTTTACTTCTTCCTTTCTAATCTGGAAGATCTTTATTTCTTTTTCATGCCTTATTGATCTGGACTAGAATCTCCAGGGGCAAGAGTGGACATTTTTGTTTTGTTCTTGATCTTAAGAGGAAAACGTTTAGTTTTTACCATCAAGTATGATATTAGTACTGGGTTTTTATAGATGCCCTTTATCAGGTTGAGGAACTTCCCTTCTATTCCAAGTTTTGCAGTGTTTTTATCATGAAAGGTGTTGAATTTTGTCAAATGTTTTATCTGTGTCTTTTGAGATGAACCTGGTCTTTGTCTTTTATTTTATTGATATGGTGTATTACATTAATTGATTTTCAGATGTTAAATCAACCTTGCATTTCCTGAGATAAATCACACTTGTTTGTAATATATAATCCTTTTTTTAAGTGGTGCCAGATTTGGTTTGCTATTATTTTGTTGAGGATTTTTGCATCTAAACTTGTAAGAGGTATTGATCTACTGCCTTTCTCTTTTCTTGTGATGTCTTTCTCTAGTTCTGGTATCCAGGTAGTACTGATCTCATAGATAGAATTGAAAAGTTTTCCCTCCACTGTTATATTTTAAGAATAATTTGTAAAGAATTGTTAGTTCTTCTACAAATGTTTGATAAAATTTACCAGCAACTTCATATGGGTTTCAGATTTTCTTTTGAGAAGCTTTAGAATTAAAACTTCAATTTCTTTACTTATCATTGGTCTATTTGAGTTTTCTATTTCTTGTTGAGTCAGTTTTGATAGTTTGTGTTTTTCTGGAAATTTGTCCATTTCATCTAAGTTGTTTCATTTTTAAGCATATGACTGTTCATAGCATTAGTTTATAGTTCTTTTTATTTCTGTAAGTTTGGTAGTAATGTTACTTCTAAAGACTAAAACAATTTTTAGTACACAGTATTGACAATGCTGCAGAAAAAAGTTTGTATACTTGATGGTAGAGATTGTAAATTATAATTTGGTGAACTCTTCTTCAAGGACACTTTAACGTCAGATTCAACAGAACATGGTGGCAATTTAGATGTTGGTAGTAAGGAAGAATTAAAGAAAGCCCTGCGTTTTCAGCCTGAGTGATAAGGAGACTACTCTTGCATATACAAATAGAGGGAAATTGGGATGGATATCAGTTTTAAGGGGAAAGTAATGAATTTAATTATTAATTATTACATGTGATGGTTGTATGAGTTGTAAAGGTAAAAAAGTAAGCAGATAGCCAGAAATTCAGAATTACTATTCAGAAGAGAAAAATTAGGGCATCTTTGTTGAAACAATACCTCTTTGTACCTACACAAATGATGAGGATTTTTGTTTTGGTTTGGTTTGGTTTGGTTTAGGTTTTTGATGAGTACAAAAGACAGAAGAACCAAAAAAAAAAAAAAAAGGCAGAATCTTGAGGCATACCTAAAATATAATTATGGAGTAAAAACACAGAAAGAAATTAATACCAGAAGTTGAGTGGTAACATTCACAGAGATAGAAGGAGAGCTAAGAATGGCATTGCAGGAACAAAGTAGGGAGAAACTATAAAGGACAGAAGAAATAGGGGTGTCAATTTGTCTGTGAAATCAAATAGGGTGATGACTGGAAAGAGGCTAGTTTGGTCCAACAAATAGGATGTCAAGTTTGGCTTTTGAAAGAGAAGTTGGTCTACCAGAAATGCATTTTTTCCTCAAAAGTTACCCATTTCAAATTGCATTTGTTACTGAAATTGCCTAAACAGAAATGTTTTCAAGTACTTGATTATACATTTCTTTTAAGTTCCAACATACAATCATTCTTACATCTCATAATTCCATTAACTGTATTTCTATGCTGAAACAGAAATCCAATATTTTTTGCAGTAGGTAAAGGAAAATGTTTATATGCTTTGCCAAATATTTATATCTCACTTTAAATGTTAGCAAACTGTTACCAAAAAATATCAGAAAATCAAATGGTCCCTAAAACCAAGATAAAATGTTTCCGACTGAAAGGTAATATTGGGAGCTAAAATTTATCTTGGCATAAAATTCATCCTGTGAATGGAGAGTACTAAAACCAGACTCTTACTCTCTTGTGAAAAATTTAAAAAGGCTACATTATCCCCTAAATAGTAACTGTCTGGATGCCTGACCAGAATGTATTCCATCTGGTCCTTGGTTTAGGCAAGTAGAGATGTAATGTAAGTTGTTGCAAATTAGAAACATTAAGCCACATAAAAATGTCATTTTGAAATTGTTAGGACATTCTCAGAAAACTGTGATTCAGTAAAATATGATGTGGAAAGCATTCACTTTGCCCAAGGGGACAAGGGGGCCATAGCTTTCCGTTCAGGGTGTGCACTCTCCAACTGGAGCTCTGTTGCCCTTGACTCTTCCTGTCTCAAGATGGGATGATCACCAATCAGGAAGCCATCTGCCTCTCAGCACACCTGAACACCTGAAGCTGCTATGGCAAGGCCAGATCCCCAAGCAGTCTTTCGCCTGCACAAGGTTTCCCTGCATTACTGAAATTCAATCCCACTGATTGCTCCAAAGGTCTAGAGATATGGCTAATGGCACTAGTCCTTGTTGCTGAATGGGACCTTGAAAAGTCTCAACTGTAAAACAAGTTGCATGGATAAAGAGGTTAACTTTATAATTCCACTGAAAGTTTAAATTATACCATAGAAAAAAGTTTCCTTCTTTTGCTAAAAGCAAAAGCACTTTGTTGTTTCATGATATCTACACTGGAATCAGCTATGTTTTCTAAGTTTTCCTAAGATTAATCTTCAGGTAAATGACAATAACCATTGGTCAGAATCCAGTCTAACTTGTTTACATTTTAGAAATGAAAGTTGTAAGGCTAAAGAAGTGAATAAGCTCTCTTATTTTCATTTTTTTGTTTAACCACCCAGGCAAAGCTATTTATAATAGAACTACTTGGAAAAAAAAAAAGGAACAGGTGTAAAACCTCAGGTTGACCCCCTCCCTCAAAATGTTTCCAGACTTAGAAAACCAGGGTCTATGGCAAGATTAAAGGTAGATTTTCTGAGCAAACCAGAACACTGAAGTCTGGACAGACTCTTCCACTTTTCACTCTCTACTTCTCCCATTCTCCACTAACCACCTCTCTCTGTTCAATTAGATATACAAATCAATCAGGGGAAGGGAGGCAAGGACCTATTCATGGAGTATTGGGGGAGGGAACTGGCAGAGACACACAACCTCCTGTGAATTGTGTGAGGTACTGCAGGTTGGGGAAGAGACCACGGTCCTTGGCAGCAATGTTTGCTGGTAGGTTTTCATATATTCCATGAGTTCACAGTATCATATATCAGAATATGGGAATGAGAGAAGATGCTATCTCTGCAGAGGTGAATTGTACCATGTAAATATCTACTAGAAACCACCTTTTAATTGTACAGCCAAGATGAGATTCAACAATCTCTCAAGACAACAGAGAATCCACACACTCTGACTTTTGAGGGAATATGACTAGATCATATCTATTATGAGAATAAGAAGAGAAGATTAAAATAAGAACTGAGGGAGAAATGTAACCTATCAAGAGGAAGGAAAAATCATCCCTTCAAACTAGAGGGAGCAACGTCTATAGTTTTGAAGGGAACAATTCTCTACTCGACAATTTATGCCCAACCAAGTGGTCTTCCTTTTGTGAAGGTGGCATAAAGACATTCTCAGAAATGTAAGACCCCAGAAAATATGCCAGATATGTACTCTTTAAAAAAAACCCTCCTAATATTAAGGGATGAAAGAAATAAAATTAAAAGATAAAAATGGGGAAAATTTTTGATATAAATAGTCTAGCAATAAGCACTGAAATCAGTTCAATGTGGAGATTATACCAAAGAATTATGCATTTTGTTACAACATGGAAAATAAATACCCAAATCAATTCTTGAAAAGTAAGAGACTTAATATAAAAAGAGCAGTTTAGGGGAGGACCTTCGAGATGGTGGAGGAGTAAGACGTGGAGATCACCTTCCTTCCTACAAATACATCAGAAGTACATCTACATGTGGAACAACTCCTACAGAACACCTACTGAATGCTGGCAGAAGACCTCAGACTTCCCAAAAGGGTCTTGGTGCTCCAGCCGGGTGTCAGGCCTGAGCCTCGGAGGTGGGAGAGCCAAGTTCAGGACAATGAACAACCAGAGACCTCCAAGCCCCAAGTAATATCAATCAGCGAGGGCTCTCCCAGAGATCTCCATCTCAACATTAAGCCCCAGCTCCACTCAACGACCAGCAAGTTCTAGGGCTGAACACACCATGCCAAACAACTAGCAACACAGGAACACAACACCACCCACTAGCAGAAAGGTTGCCTAAAATCATAATAAGTTCACAGAAACCCCAAAACACACCAATGGATTCAGTCCTGTCCACCAGAAAGACAAGATCCAGCCTCATCCACCAGAACACAGGCACCAGTCCCCTCTACCAGGAAGCCTACACAACCCACTGAACCAACCTTAGCCACTGGGGGCAGACACCAAAAACAATGGGAATTATGAACATGCAGCCTGTGAAAAGGAGACCCCAAACACAGTAAGTTAAGTAAAATAAGGCAAAGAAATACACAGCAGATGAAGGAGGAAGGTAAAAACCCACCAGACCAAACAAATGAAGAGGAAATAGGCAGTCTACCTGAAAAATAATTCAAAGTAATGAAAGTAAAGATGATCCAAAATCTTGGAAATAGAATGGAGAAAATACAATAAACATTTAACAAGGACCTAGAAGAACTAAAGAGCAAACAAACAATGATGAACAACACAATAAATGAAATAAAAAATTCTCTACAAGGAATGAATAGCAGGATAACTGAGAAAGAAGAAGAGATAAGTGACCTGGAAGATAAAATAACTACTACAGAGCAGAATAAAGAAAAAAGAATGGAAAGAATTGAGGACAGTCTCAGAGACCTCTGGGACAACATTAAACACAGCAACATTCGAATTATAGGGGTTCCAGAAGAAGAAGAGAAAAAGAAAGGGACTGAGAAAATATTTGAAGAGATTATAATTGAAAACTTCCCTAATATGGGAAAGGAAATAATCAGTCAAGTCCAGGAAGCACAGAGAGTCCCACACAGAATAAATCAAAGGAGAAACATGCCAAGACACATAGTGACCAAATTGACAAAAATTAAATACAAAGAAAAAATATTAAAAACAGCAAGGGAAAAGCAACAAATAACATACAAAGGAATCCCCATAAGGTTAACAACTGATCTTTCAGCAGAAACTCTGCAAGCCAGAAGGGAGTGGCAGGACATATTTAAAGTGATGAAAGGGAAAAACCTACAACCAAGGTTACTCTACCCAGCAAGAATCTCATTCAGATTTGATGGCGAAATTAAAACCTTTACAGCCAAGCAAGCACTAAGAGAATTCAGCACCACCAAAGCAGCTTTACAACAAATGCTAAAGGAACTTCTCTAGTCAGGAAACACAAGAGAAGGAAAAGACCTACAATAACAAACCAAAAACAATTAAGAAAATGGGACTAGGAACATACATATCGATAATTACCTTAAATGTAAATGGATAAATGCTTCAACCAAAAGATACAGACTGGCTGAATGGATACAAAAACAGGACCCATATATATGCTGTCTACAAGAGACCCACTTCAGACCTAGGGACACATACAGACTGAAAGTGAAGTGATGGAAAAAGATATTCCATGCAAATGGAAATCAAAAGAAAGCTGGAGAAGAAATTCTCATATCAGACAAAATAGACTTTAATATAAAGACTACTACAAGAGACAAAGAAGGACCCTACATAATGATCGAGGGATCAATCCAAGAAGAAGATACAACAATTGTAAATATTGATGCACCCAACATAGGAGCACCACAATACATAAGACAAATGTTAACAGCCATTAAAGGGGAAATTGACAGTAACACAATCCTAGTAGGGGACTTTAACATCCCACTTTCATCAATGGACACATCATCCAAAATTAAAATAAATAAGGAAACACAAGCTTTCAATGATACATTAAACAAGATGGACTTAATTGATATTTATAGGACATTCCATCCAAAAACAACAAAATACCCTTTCTTCTTAAGTTCTCATGTAACATTCTCCAGGATAGATCATATCTTGGGTCCCAAATCAAGTGTTGGTAAATTAAGAAAACTGAAATCATATCAAGTATCTTCTGTGACCACAATGCTATGAGACTAGATATCAATCACAGAAAAAAAACTGTAAAAAATGCGAACACATGGAGGTGAAACAATATGCTACTAAATAACCAAGAGAACACTGAAGAAATCAAAGAGAAAGCAAAAAATCCCCTAGAAACAAATGACAATGAAAACATGATGGCCTAAAACCTATGGGATGCAGCAAAAGCAGTTCTAAGAGGGAAGTTTATAGCAATACAACCCTACCTCAAGAAACAAGAAAAATCTCAAATAAACAACCTAACCTTACACCTAAAGCAATTAGACAAAGAAGAAGACAAAACAAACAAACAAAAAAACCCAAAGTTAGCGGAAGGAAAGAAATCATAAAGATCAGATCAGAAACAAATGAAAAAGAAATGAAGGAAACAGTAGCAAAGATCAATAAAAATAAAAGCTGGTTCTTTGAGAAGATAAACAAAATTGATAAACCACTGGCCAGACTCATCAAGAAAAAAAGGGAGAAGACTCAAATCAACAGAATTAGAAATGAAAAAGGAAAAGTAACAACTGACACTGCAGAAATACAAAGGATCATGAGAGATTACTACAAGCAACTATATGGTGATAAAATGGACAACCTGGAAGAAATGGGAAAATTCTTAGAAAAGCACAACCTTCTGAGACTGAACCAGGAAGAAATAGAAAATATAAACAGGGCTTCCATGGTGGCGCAGTGGTTGAGAGTCCGCCTGCCGATGCAGGGGACACGGGTTCGTGCCCTGGTCTGGGAAGATCCCACATGCCGCGGAGCAGCTGGGCCCATGAGCCATGGCCACTGAGCCTGTGTGTCTGGAGCCTGTGCTCCGCAGTGGGAGAGGCCACAGCAGTGAGAGGCTCACATACTGCAAAAAAAAAAAAAAGAAGAAAAGAAAAGAAAATATAAACAGACCTATCACAAATAATGAAATTGAGACTGTAATTAAAAATCTTCCAACATACAAAAGCCCAGGACCAGATGTCTTCACAGGTGAATTCTATCAAACATTTAGAGAAGAGCTAAGACCTATCCTTCTCAGACTCTTCCAAAATATATCAGAGGGCGGAACACTCCCAAACTCATTCTACGAGGCCACCATCACCCTGATACCAAAACCAGACAAAGATATCACAAAAAAGGAACACTACAGGCCAGTATCACTGATGAGCATAGATGCCTCAACAAAATACTAGCAAAGAGAATCCCAACAGCACATTAAAAGGATCATACACCATGATCAAGTGGGTTTTATCCCAGGAATGCAAGGATTCTTCAATATATGCAAATCAATCAATGTGGTACACCATATTAACAAACTGAAGGATAAAAACCATATGATGATCTCAATAGATGCAGAAAAAGCTTTTGGTAAAATTCAACAGTGATTTATGATAAAAACTCTCCAGAAAGTGGGCATAGAGGGAACCTGCCTCAACATAATAAAGGCTATATATGACAAACACTCTCAACACTATTACTCAACATAGTTCTGGAAGTTTTAGCTACAGCAATCAGAGATGAAAAAGAAATAAAAGGAATCCAAATTGGAAAAGAAGAAGTAAAACTGTCACTGTTTGCAGATGACATGATACTATACATAGAGAATCCTAAACATGCCACCAGAAAACTACTAGAGGTAATCAATGAATTTGGTAAGGTTGCAAGATACAAAATTAATGCACTGAAATCTCTTGCATTCCTATACACTAATAATGAGAAATCTGAAAGAGAAATTAAGGAAACACTCCCATTTACCATTGCAACAAAAAGAATAAAATACCTAGGAATAAACCTGCCTAGGGAGAGAAAAGACCTGTATGCAGAAACTATAAGACACTGATGAAAGAAATTAAAGATGATACCAACAGATGGAGAGATATACCATGCTCTTGGATTGGAAAAATCAATATTGTGAAAATGACTATACTCCCCAAAGAAATCTACAGATTCAATGCAATCCCTATCAAACTACCAATGGCATTTTTCACAGAACTAGAATAAAAAATTGCACAATTTGTATGGAAACACAAAAGACCCCGAACAGCCAAAGCAATCTTGAGAAAGAAAAACGGAGCTGGAGGAATCAGGCTCCCTGACTTCAGACCATACTACAAAGCTACAGTAATCAAGACAGTATGGTACTGGCACAAAAATGGAAATATAGATCAATGGAACAAGACAGAAAGTCCAGAGATAAACTCATGCACATATGGTCACCTTATCTTTGGTAAAGGAAGCAGGAATATACAATGGAGAAAAGACAGTCTCCTCAATAAGTGGTGCTGGGAAAACTGCACAGCTACATGTCAAAGAATGAAATTAGAATACTCCTTAACACCATACACACAAAAAAACACAAAATAGATGAAAGACTTAAATGTAAGGTCAGACACTGTAAAACTCTTAGAGGAAAACCTAGGCAGTACACTCTATGACAGCAATCACAGCAAGATCCTTTTTGACCCACCTCCTAGAGAAATGGAAATAAAAAGAAAAATAAATAAATGGGACCTAATGAAACTTAAAAGTTTTTGCACAGCAAAGGAAACCATAAACAAGGCAAAAAGACAACCCTCAGAATGGGAGAAAATATTTGCAAAGGAAGCAACTGACAAAGGATTCATGCTCCAAAATATACAAGCAGCTCATGCAGCTCAATATCAAAAAGAACAAACAGCCCAATCCAAAAATGGGCAGAAGACCTAAATAGTCATTTCTCCAAGGAAGGTATACAGATTGCCAGCAAACTCATGTTAAGGATGCTCAACATCACTAATCGTTAGAGAAATGCAAATCAAAACTACAATGAAGTATCACCTCACACCAGGCAGAATGGCCATCATCAAAAATCTACAAATAATAAATGCTGGAGAGGGTGTGGAGAAAAGGGAACCCTCTTGAACTGTTGGTGGAAATGTAAATGGATATGGCCACGATGGAGAAGAGTATGGAGGTTCCTTAAAAAACTAAAAATAGAACTACCTTATGACCCAGCAATCCCACTACTGGGCATATACCCTGAGAAAACCGTAATTCAAAAAGAGTCATGTACCAAAATGTTCATTGCAGCTCTATTTACAATAGCCAGGTCATGGAAGCAACCTAAGTTTCCACCAACAGATGAATGTATAAAGAAGATGTGGCACATATATACAATGGAATATTACTCAGCCATAAAAAGAAACGAAATTGAGTCATTTGTAGTGAGGTAGATGGACCTAGAGTCTGTCATACAAAGTGAAGTAAGTCAGAAAGAAAAAAAAATACCGTATGGTAAAAGATATGGAATCTAAAAAAAAAATGGTTCTGTAGAACCTAGGGGCAGGGCAAGAATAAAGATGCAGACGCAGAGAATGGACTTGAGGACACAGGGAGGGGGAAGGGTAAGCTGGGACGTAGTGAGAGAGTGGCATTGACATATATACGCTATCAAATGTAAAACAGATATTGGGAAGCAGCCACATAGCACAGGGAGATCAACTCGGGGCTTTGTGACCACCTAGAGGAGTGGGACAGGGAGGGTGGGAGGGATACACAAGAGGGAGGGGATATGGGGATATATGTATACGTATAGCTGATTCACTTTGTTATAAAGCAGAAACTAACACAACAATGTAAAGCAATTATACTCCAATAAAGATGTTAAAAAAATAAAGAGCAGTTTAATGCTAATAATTTGAATTAAATTCTGAACCCTCACTTCATAAATAAATTGATCAGTAGTAGGCCAGTGTTGAAAATTAACTTTATCATAGCAAATTATTTGGTTGTAAGCCTTACCTTTATGAGGCTGCTCTGCAACCATAAATGCTACAGTAGAAAGTACATTAAGAAGCAACGAGTACTAAAGTGTTTGATAATGTTTCATAATTATCATCATTTGATAATGATAATAAAGTGTTTAATAACCTCTTATACTGGGCCCTGATAAAAAGCTTATATAATCAATAATCAATCATATCTGAAGATTCTTTTTCCAGTCTTTTAAAATAAAACACAATGACAACAATAACAATTCCTTTTTTTTCTTCTAAACAACAGGAGGAATCATCCATTTACTGGTTAATATCTGAAGAATGATAATGAGGAACCCAGGTTACACATGGGAGCATCAAGAAGGAAATGAGGTGCCAGAAACCAACCTCATAGTTTTAAGAATTACAGAGCAGAGAGGCATATAACCATATTCCCACTTGAACTCTGAGAAGAATCAGCTACAATGATTGCCTTGTACCATCCTGGGACAGCCAGAGAAGAACACAAATGCCATTTTGGCTTCTGCTTAGGCAGAGAAAAAGCCTGAGAGGCTAGTCTCAAGCTCCTCATTCACAACCAGGAGTAATTTCGGAAGGAGGTTCCCCTGAGTTCTAGAAGAGGTTAGGGGTAGTTGTAAAAGGAGGCATCAACGAAGTTGACAGAACCAAAAGGTCTGGTGTCAGAACAAGGCTGGCACAGATTACTCAGACTTTGAAATCAGAGGCCCTGACAAAGACCCCACAATTTAGCAACGGATGCATTAGTACATAAGCCAATAGCCGAAGTTCCAACTGGATGAACAAACTCAGCAAGGGGGCCTCCCTGGTGGCGCAGTGGTTAAGAGTCCGCCTGCCGATGCAGGGGATACGGGTTCGTGCCCCGGTCTGGGAGGATCCCATATGCCGCGGAGCGGCTGGGCCCGTGAGCCATGGCCGCTGGGCCTGCGCATCCGGAGCCTGTGCTCCGCAACGGGAGAGGCCACAACAGTGAGAGGCCCGCATACCGCAAAAAGAAAAAAAAAAAACAAACTCAGCAAGGAATCTTGAAGACTGGGACAACATCATTAGGCGTTCATTTACCCAATGATTAAGTTACTGATCACCTACTATGGGCAGTGTTCTGGGTACTGGGTCACAGCCATGAGAAAAAAAAAATAGCTAAAGTACCTACCCTCATGAAGCTCAGATTTTAATGAAGACAATTGCTTACTTATCCTGAAAGGTAAAATATTTAAGTGTCATGTTCAAAATGCTATGCATAAAAATAAAGCATGGAATGGGTAAAAGGAATGTGTGTTAGGAGAGGAGTACTGTGATTTATAGTAGGATTGTCAGAGAAGATTTCCCTAAAGAGGAACAAAGACCTAAAAAATGGGGCAGGAGGGAGCCACATGGTACAGTAGAGCAGAAGTATCCCCAGCCAAGGGAAAGCAAAGGCAAAAGCCCTGAGAGAGGAACACACATAGAGTGAAGAAAGAGGGGAAAGGGGAGGAGGACAGGATGTCAGTGCGGTGATCAGGGGTGACGTCAAGTAGGGCCGGCTTTCCAGGCCCTGCAAGGAACTTGGATTTTACTCTGAATAAGATAGTAAGTTACTGGAGAATTTTGAGCAGAATAGTGGCAAGATCTAAAGGAGGCCTCCTGCTCTTACCTAATAATAAAGTTTAAAAGGTGAAATAAAATGTATTTTGGAGGGCTTGCATCTACCTCAAGGCCAGGAAACTTGAGGCTCTTTTCTTTATCTCCAAAAAAATGATCAAAATTATTCAAGGGACATTACTATTATGAGAAATTTAATTAGGAATTTCCTGAGTTCTAAGACATTGAATTTGGGACTTAACTCTATAATAAATGAGAAAAACATTCCTATAGCTACAAAATACTCTTAGGTACAAATTTATGTTGTTTGCATTTGGTGATCCCAGATAAAATTTAATTCTCATAGCATATTTGAGAAGTGAAAATATGACAGTTATAACTAACATCCCATCTTAAAGAATGCAGGTTGATTCTTTGAACATTACAATACTCTTCAGCCCCTCATCTTAGAGCAAGAAAAATTTGCGGTGACCTTAGGTCTCCCAAGTCTGAAGCAGAGCAGTAACCTGAAAAAGTTAACTGCTTTATTGTAACCCAATTAAAAACTGGGCAAAGAATCTGAATGTGTATTTTTCCAAAGACATACAGATGGCCCATAGGTACATGGAAACGTGCTCAGTATCAATAATTATCAGGGAAATAGAAATCAAAACCGCAATAAGATATCACCTCACACCTGTCAGGAAGGCTATCATCAAAAAGACAGATAACAAATGCTGACAAGGATGTGGAGAAAAGGGAACGCTTGTACACTATTGCTTTGAATGTTGATGGATATTGGGGTTTTTCCAATTCTTAACTATTACAGCACAATGTTTCTGTGAGAATCCTGGTCCACGTAAATAGTGCATATGTGTATTTACTAGGTAAAATTCTAGGGTATTTGCCCACTAGTAGAATTGCTGGATTATAGATTTTACATATTTTCATATTCACAGGTAATGCCAAACTATTTCCAAATTGATGTCAATTTATACTCCCACCAGCAATGTACAAGTGTTCTCATTTCTCTACATCCTTGATATTCCTTGGTATTGTCAGACTTTTAGTTTTTTTCCCTAATCTGGTGGAAATATAATGGTATGTTAATTTGATTTTCATTTGTATTTCCCATGAGACTAAGCATCTTTTCATGTGTTATTTTGGCCATTTGGGATTCGTATTTTACGATGTTCTTGTTCAGGTTCGTTCACTCCTTAACAGTTATTGCTGACAGATGTTCAGATATACTACATGTTTTTGCTTACACTCTTTTTAACTGATCTATGCTTTGTTTTCCATGATTTTTGGTTTCACTAAAAGTTGTCAAAGTGTGGATTTCTTCTCATTTAATCTGCTTGGGGTTTGTTCAGATTCTTGAATATGATGCTGAGATCCCTCCTTCATCAATTTTAGAAGATTCCTGGCCATTTGTCTTCAAATATTGCCTCTACTCTACGCTCTCTTCTCCTTTTTAGACTCCAATTTGACAAATGTTAGACTTTTCACCGGTTCTCACAATGCCTCTTAACCCGTCCTTCATAATTTTTATCTCTTTGCCTCTTTGTGCTGTATTCTGGCTAATGTTTTTCAGATCTAATCTTCAACTCACTAAATCTTTCTTTTGTCAGAGCATTTTCTTTTATAAATTTATTAATTTATCATTTATTTTTGGCTGCATTGGGTCTTTGTTTCTTTGCCCCTTGGAGGGAGGGGGGCTGGGGGGACTACTTTACATTGCGGTTGTGCAGGCTTCTCATTGCATTGGCTTCTCTTGCTGCAGAGCACAGGCTCTAGGCGCACGAGCTTCAGTAGTTGTGGCTCCCGGGCTCTAGAGCGCAGGCTCAGTAGTTGTGGCGTATGGGCTTAGTTGCTCTGCCGCATGTGGGATCTTCCCAGACCAGGGCTTGTACCCGTGTCCCCTGCACTGGCAGGCAGATTATTAACCACTGCGCCACCAGGGAAGCCCAGAGCATTTTCTGTTAAAAATGTCCTTTGACATTTTTATTCCAATTATATCCTTTATTTCTAGATATTTTCTTTGGTTATTTTTCAAAGCTGCTTTGTCATTTGCTGTAGTTCCTTATACCCTAATGCACATTTTCAAACTTGGTTTTAATTTACTATAAGAGATGAAACATATTTTGTAAATTGTGTCTGATATTCCATTGTCCTTAAAATTCTTGAGAGTCTGTTTCTGCTGGTTCTTCCTCATGGTGCTTTCAGTTATTTTTGATTGTGGACTTCTTAATTGCCTTAGAGTTTATTGTGGAAAGTCACTGGGGACTGGCAAGACAATGGGTTCTTGAAGAGATGTGCATTTCCTTCTGCCAGGTGGGACACCAACAATTTGGGATCTCTCTAAATTAAATTCTCAGTTTGAGATTTTTGACTACCCACATGTTGTGTATTTAAGTATTCTCTGGTTTGTGGCTTTAACTCTCAACAGTTTCCTTTGCCCTCCCAATCTGCTCCTATGTTTGAAAGGGTCCACTTTCTTTTTAGGCCCATGATTGGGGATGTAATTTCCCCAATTTACTTTTATATTGAGAGTGTTGCCATTTGGGGGTCTCAGATGTACAGGGAGGGTGAAGCTATCTATCAGAATTTTCAACATGGGTGGAACTTGAATTTGTCTCTTTTTGCATCCATGTGAGATCATAAAAAATAATGTTCATGGTAATCTAGTGTAAGTTAATTTAAATATCCTCAAAGTAAAATCCAGCTGCAGTGGTCCACTTATTTCCCAGTCCTTAGACTAATAATTCCTTACTCTCTGGTCAACTCATTGATCCTTTTAAGAGTTATTTTATATCTTTTATATATTTTAAATATTTTATATTTTATATCAAGAAGTTTAGTTGTTTTTAGTACCAGAAAGAAAAAGGTTGCATTGGTTTTCTTTTAAGTCCATTTACTATCCTGGTTGGCTTATTCCATATCTAAAGAATTCTACCATCCTGCCCATCTCCATGTCATGATGGAGGCAGAGACTGAAGTGCTGCAGCTGCAAGCCAAGGGATGCCCTGGATTTCTGGCAAGCTACCAGAATTAGAAAGAGGCAGGGGAATAGTCTCCCCTACAGGTTTCAGAGGGAGGATGGCCTTGGTGACACCTTGATTTCAGTCTTCTGGCCTTCAGAAATGTGAGACAATAAATTTCTGTTATTTTAAGCCATCTTGTTTATGGTACTTTCTTACCACAGCTCTAGGAAATGACTACAAAATAATCCATTTAGAATGAAAGGATCTCCAGAATAGGTGATTATTGTCTTATGGGCTTGAGAGTTTATGCCCTGAGAAGAGGAAAGGCAGGAAGAAAAGCCTTTCTTAGTGTTCTCCCTAGTATTGAATCTGTCAGGAAGTTAGGGTGTTCTATTATTTGTACACAACCACTGATGTTTCATAAACTGGTATTTGAAATACTTTCTGACAAAGATTTAGTACGAGTTTGTTATATGTGGGAAAGAATACCTGTGTGAAGTAATACTATTTTCTTGTGGTATTTGACAACCACATGGAACATTGTTACAACTAGAAAGCAGGCTGCTATGGTGTTGCTTCTTTTCAATTACTAGTTGAAATAAAAATGAGTGCCAGAACCCCACTTTGGCAACTAATAGCCAAAAACAGCAAGCCAGTGCACCTAGGAAGGCTCTCCAGAGGAGAGTACGGGACCACTATTTAATTTCCAAATCTTGTGCAGGATGGGGCTAAAAGAGTATGCAGGGGCCGATCATGTGAGGCTTTGCAGATCATGTTAAGGGAAGACGTTAAAGTGTTTTATATGTATGCTAGGGAGTTGGATCTCAGAGGAAAACTGGCAGAGATACAAGCCTGTGAACACTCTGAGGATTGCCACAAACTAAAACAAAGGGCTCACTGAGACAAAGTACACAGACAGAAAAGGCAGGAGACCTTGGGATCAGGGGAACTTGATGCTCAGAGACTTTCAGTAACTTGCCCAATATTGTACTCCTTTCATACCTGTTACCACATTCTCCTGGGGTCTTCACTATGAAAGGAGGGCTCTGTTTAAAAATGGTTCTGCTGGCATTATTTACAATGGCCAAGTTCTGTAAGCAACCTAAGTGTCCAACAACAGATGAATTAATAAAGAAGATGTGGTGTATATATAGAATGGAATACTACTCAGTCATAAAAAAGAATGAAAGTTTGCAATTTGCAGCAACATGGATGGACATGGAAGGCATTCAGCTAAGTGAAATAAGTCAGACAGAGAAAGAAAAATACTATATAATATCATTCATATGTGGAATCTAAAAAACACAATAAACTAGTGAATAAAACAAAAAAGAAGCAGACTCACAGATACAGAGAACATACTAGTGGTTACCAGTGGGGAGAGGGAGGAGGGAGGGGCAATATAGGGATATGGGGGGAAAAGGGTTCTTATAGGATTATATGAAATCATGTTTGTAAAACTTTTGAAAGTTGTAAAGCACTATAGAATTTAAATAATCTTTCACTCAATTAAAGAAAAACTAAAAAACAATTAAATTAAAAAAGAATGGTTCTGCTATGTTAACTCTAAGCCTCAAAGTTTTCCATAGAAGAAAATTTGGCTCTTTTAACAAGCAGGTTCTCCCAATTAGAATAAAATGGTATACAAAGGACAGTGAAGGGGGACTTCCCCAGTGGTGCAGTGGTTAAGACTCTGCCTTCCAGTGCAGGGGTACGGGTTCAATCCCTGGTGGGGGAACTAAGATCCCACATGCCGTGCCCTGCGGCCAAAAGAAAAAAAAAAAAAAAAAAGCACAGTGAAGGGTTTTCCTCAAAAATAAAAAGAAAGAAATCATCACAACCTGGGTATGCATATCCCTAAGGAGATAATTAGCATCTTTTGTTGCTGATCTTGCAAAGTCAAGGTTGAAGACTGAAGGAGTTGAAAGTGGTCTGAGGAGTATTATTCAGTAAAAAGGAGGTGGCTCACACCCATATAGGAACTGCACTCAATGCATACTCAAGGCAAGCCTTTATCAAATAAGAAATTGCCCGCTCAATACCTGAAAGCACTTTGTAGCAGAAACTTGTGAAAAATATCTTGAGTGAAAAGTCAGGATAATTAAATACTGATTAATAGTAGTTGAGTTTAATGAAAAACACATCACAAGCAAGGATATCAAAATTCACTCTCTATTTTGCATTAGCTTGATAGTACTCAGCAAAATCATGACTACGGGTATAATTATTTTGGTAAATATTACATTTTTTGATGAAAAGTTCATATCACCTAAATATTATGCTCTATCTCATCTCTTAAAACTCTTCATACCTGAAAGTCATTGAGTTTCCACAGCTTTTGATGGAAAAGCTGCCATTCTCTGGGAAGCATTAGTTTCCCCACTCTTCCAGAGAAACCTCTGTGAACACCAGTTTACCTTCCACTCTCCAGAGATCCATTTCTACTCTCCTACATGGCAAAAGGAGTTGACTGTAATCTCTGCTATAATATACATCCTCCTATTCATTCCTGATCTTGCTGCACTCAGGCTTTTGCCCTCACTGCTGTATTTAAATGGCATGTTTTCGAGAACACCCATGACTCAATGACCTCTTTATTGCTAAATCCAGTAGTCAATTCTCAATTCTCATTTCATTTGCCTTATGAGTGGCATTTGTCACAGATAGTGATACCCTTTGGCCATGAAACATTTTCTCCCTTGATTTACAGGACATCACACACTTGTGCGTTCCTTCCCCTTTGCTCACTGGCCTGTTCCTTATCTTGGTTCTTCCTCATCAAAATGACCTCTGAAAGTTGGAACACCTTAGTGCTTGGATTTCTCTTCTCTGTCTCCGTTCCCTTTCTTGGTGATCCCCTCTAGTTTCATGATTTTAAACTCCATCTATTTGGACAACTCCCAGATGTATATCCCCAGACCAGATGTTGCTCCAGAATTTTAGACTCTTGTGATCAACCAGTTAGTTGACATCTAAAATGAAAGAGTTCTTGGTCGTTTGAAAACTGATAGAAGTATTTTAAAAATACAACAGAGGATTGAAAGATAAAATGGAAGATATTGCCTATAAAGAATTAAAAGTCAAAATAACAAAAATTTTGTCAAAAAGAATAAAAAATTGACAATCTATTCAAGAAATTCAATATTCTACTACTAAAAGTTATATTAATAGAGAGTAAAGGAATGGAGAAAGGGAAATGACAAAAAAAGATGATATAATAATTTTCCATAATAAAACAAATCCATAGATCTCTATATAAAAAGGCTCTATGAATGCATAGCAGAATAAGTTTTTAAAAAATCTATACCAGTGCACATCATTGTAAGAATATCTCTAGAGATAAAGGTAAGATTCTGAAAGTTTCCAAACAGAAAAGCAAGGTATTATATGAAGGAGTAATCATTAGAATGGCATATGGTTTTGGACTTTTCAAAATAGCAATACTGTAAGCTAGAAAATAATTCATTCAACAATGATTTATTGAATACCTACTCTGTACCAGGCACTATGTTAGGTGCTGACAATAGAGGGATGCCTTTGAAATTCTGAGTGAAAATAATTTCTTACCTAAAATAAGACTCTCTACTCAAGGAGACTAAAGTATATAAACAACAACAACTATACATCTTATCAACTATTGCTCAGGAAGCTACTGGAGCATATGGACCACCAAAATAAAGTTTGTAAACCAAGAAAGAGGAATTCAGGATTCAGGGGATGAGGAATGTGGATGAGGAACAGGCATGTCAGGGTGATTGATTGGAAGGAATGTCCTGGGACAAAAAATGGTTCATACTCAAAAAGGGATATTTGAGTGGGGAAAATAGAACTTATTGATTATCTATAGTGTTTAATTATTTTGAGAAAAGTTTCAGAATTCTATTAATTCTAAAAGGCCAAATTGTAAGTGCTATAAGTAGCAGACTCTGGAAGTGAGACTTGGGGTACTTTTATCATTACAAGCTGTATAAAAAGATCTGACTTTAAATTATGATCATTTATTACTTAATAAAAATAATAAGTGCACATTTTTAGATGAACTGAATTAAAACAAAAATACGCCAGTTAAGGCAAAACCAAGATCGTGTTCTCCCTTTTTTTCCTTAAGCCTAACTTAATTACAAAAAGATGAATTTGTTGCTTTGCTTTCGAATAATCATGATGTTTTGATTTCCAATACCATTGCTACTGTCTACTTTAGGATATTTTTAATAGAAGAACATCAGTTTCCATACACAGAAAAGCAGATTCTGCAAGGTAAGGACTGACATGAAGTTTACGACCTCCATAAACAATTGCATCATGCTATGCAGCCTATATTTTCTTAAGAAGGAAGATAACGTTTTCTTTATCAATGCAAGCCCAAACAGCCTATAAATTATGCTATGCCTGTGTCCTGGTTCACAGAGAACTACAGTCCATCTGGAACCAAGTAGGAATGGAGCTATATAAAGACTCTCTAACTCAATGTAAATTATAGTGAGAAAAATATTTCCACCTTGCTGTACTTGAAGTACTGGTCCATTCCTTTCTTATACTTTGATATGCATGGCAGCCAACTGACTGGCTATCAGGTACCCAGGAAATTTTTATATTTATTCCCCAATAAATAAAATTCAGTAGAAATAAGAACCATAATAAAAATAGGTGACTTTGATTAATTTAAAGTTAAAAAGCTACTGTTGGAGTCCAAATTTCCTCATGTGCATATAGTGAGAATCCAATGTCTGTAGTATGTATGTGGTTGTAAGAACATAGAAAATTGGAAGTATTAATGTGTTCAGAATGTGAATAACCTTTTCACCCCAAGAAACCTGAATTCAAGGATGGTTAACCACAGAAACGAAAATATCTTGGGTGGTCTAACTCTAAACATTTGTTCTCAGTGCATTTGGCCAAAGCACAAAACCACCAAGGAGTCTGGTATGATGGATGGTGTCTTCCTAGAAGATGCTTGGGATTAGCAGGTTGTTTTAAGTCAGACACGGGTGGAGTAATTGTGGCAAGAAACTTGTGGAGAGGTTTACCAAGTGCCAGGTCATAGCCGGCCCTCACTCTGTGAGGATATCATTAATAGAAGCCAGCCTTTTGAAAAAAACTCTACGTTTTCCCCTATTCCTCCTACCAAGTACAACTAAAAATCCTGGACGTTATATAAGAAACATACTAAGAAGAATCTGAAAGGTGAAGAGAGGAAGGCAGACCAGCTAGGGACCTCAGGCCCCAAAGAACAACACAGGAGCCTCATATATCCCAGACTGGGAGCTGAAGGAGATGGCAACCTGGAAACACCAATGAGTACAGATCAAAAATCCCCAGGAAAAACTTTCTCTCTCTGGACAAGGTACCAGGAAATAGGTAGCTTAGCAAGACAGAAGACTTTCACTAATAACTACTCTACGCCAGCCAAACGCCACAAAAGAAAACTGTGGTTCCACTCTTATCCACACCCACAAAGCTGAGCAGAGAGCTTAGAATCTCACCCTCACCAAGCTGTAACAAGGTGTCTCAGCCACATTCTCCCTCTCCACTGGTGCCAGGGTGATATCAGAGAAGGCTGAGTAGGAAGCTGGGACTTGTGTCCCACCAGGACATAAAGAAGCCAGTTCTTCCCAAATTGATAGACAGGTTCAATGCAACTCCTATCAAAATTCAAGCAGGATTTTTGTAGAAATAGGTAAGATTATCTTAAAATTTATATGAAAAGACAAAGGGACAGAGAAGAGCTAAAACAATGTTTAAAGAAGAATTAAGTGGTAGAAATCAGTCTACTTGATTCCAAGACTTATTAAACAGCTATAGTATCAACACTGTTAGTTGGCAGAGAGATAAACATATACATTAATGAAACAAAATAGATAGCCTGGAACTAGATCCACACAAGCATGACCAACTGATTTTTGACAAAGGTGCAAAAACAATTTAATGGAAGAAATATGGCCTTTTCAACAAATAGTTCTGAGGCAACTGGGCTTCAATGAAAAAAGAAAGAAAGAAACTTGACCTAAATCTTACACCTTATACAAAAATTAACTCAGTCTGGACTTGGACTTTAATGTAAGATGCTAAACTATAAAACCCTTAGGGAAAAAAAAAGAGAGAGAAAGTCTTCAAGATCTAAGGCTAGGCCAAAAGTTCTGAGCCTTGACACCAAAAGCACAACGCATAAGGGGAAAATTTTTTAAATTAGACTTCATAAAAATTTAATACTTTTCCTCTTTAAAAAATTTCTCCATCTCCCACAATTGTCACCTTGCCTCACTTTTTAGAAACTATTTTAAGTTATGTTCAGTATATATGCTCGATGGCATGCATTAAACTGGTTCCCTTTAAATCATCTTCCCCTCCAGCTATTTCTGCACAGCATCCCTCTATAGCCAGCCTTCCAACACATTGTTCATTTCATCAGATTATAACTTATTTCCCTCATCTCCCACCAATCACACTGACTTTCAGACTGGTACTTTTATCCTTGTCTAATAAACCAAATTTTCCACACTTTTTGATTTTTATTTTCTAACCATGAAGTTTATCTCTTTCTCCTTGTGATTAAGTATTTTTCTCATACTCTGAGCCTTCACGTACCTTTCTTTAGATTTTTCTATTTATTTGCAGCATTTAAAAAATTACATGAGTAATACCTAAATAATGCTACACAAGATTCAAAGAATATAGAAGTATTCAGAAAAAAATAAAATCCTCAATTTTCTCAGCTTCAATCCCATTTTCTTCCCCAGAAGTAACAGTATTAACATTTTGTCATGTGTTCTTCCACCTTCTTGTCCTCTTCCTATGCATTTACCCATATATTTTCAAGTAAACAAATGGCTTTTATATTTCCATATATAACATTACACTAAATGTAGTATTCTGAAACTTCCTTTTCCATTATGTTTGGGGATATTTTCATGTCAATGCCTATAGGTCTACAGCTCTCTTTTTTAAACTGCATACTACTACACTGTATGATGCTACCATAATTTACTTAACTACATTTTTATGTTGGACAATAGAGTGTTTCTTTATTTTTACCGTTAAAAGTACCTCACACTTCTGCACAAATGAATAATTATTTCTTTAACCTACATCCCCAGAATTGCAACTGTTGGATGTTAAGATGTGTACACTTTTAATTTTGAGAAATACCAATCAATTGACTTCCAAAAGGCAACAAACAGACTATAAGATTCAAAATATCTCACCAACAATATTCTCATGCAGTAAAATATATATCTCTATTATGTTAACATTTCCTTGATTGTCAGTGAAGCTGAAAAGATATTCATATATTTTTGGTTTCTTTTGTGACTAATATCTATAAGATTTTCCTATAAAAACACTATAGTTTTTTGTCATAGTTTGCACATAGTTCTTCATGTTTATCTTAATGTATGCTGTAAACTATGGATTGGAATTTTTTCCAAAGGAAAGTCAATTTTCCCAGCACATTAAATAAAGTCTATTCTTTCCTTATTGATTTTAAAAGCCTTCTTTATCATAAATTGAATTATCTAATATAAAAGAATCTCTTTCTGGAGTCCACTGTTTTCTATTTTTCCATCTGTACTTGCCTGTCTTAATACTAGTCTACATAAAGCACAGATTTATAATATGATTTAATATCGGGAGTAATTGTTCATCTTCAGAATTTTGTTGGTTACTTTATGCATCTTTTTTTCCATATAATCTTCAGAATGAGCTTATCACTGTATATGAAAAATATTGTTGTGATTTTCATTGTTACATTGAATTTGATTATTATTTTCTCAAAAATTAGCATCTTCATGGTTTGAGTCTTCTCATATAAACATGATTTGCCTCTTCTATTTGTCTAAGTATTTATGGTAGGTGGGCGGGGGATCCTTTAGCAACAGTTTATAGTTTTATTCATGTAGTTATAAAGAGTTCCTGTTATATCTATGTCTAAAGCATTTATGATTTTGTGAATGGGACTTTTTGTATAAAATTTTCTAATTGGTTATCATTGATGCATAGAAATGTTACTGATTTTCATATGTTGGTCTTTTATTCAATCACCCTTCTGAATTGTCTTTATTAATTCTAGTAGTTTCTTAGTTATTTTTTCAAATAACAAGCAGTTTTGCTTTTCTTTCATTCAGAGAAAGATATAGACATAGATATATACATATATATCTAAAACGCATATATCTGATATACACACACTCTTTAATGACATGTAACTTGCATTTTTCTCGAGTCACTGCCTCATTTAGGACCTCCAGTGCTATATTAAATTGTGATGTTGATAGTGGGCATTCTTATTTTCCCCAGAGGTCTATTTCATTAAACTTTACAGAAAAAAAACACATTTTTTTCACTATTTTTTATATTGTCTATTTGATTGATTTCTACTTTTAATTTTATTAATTGATTCCCTTTGCTTTCATTGTGCATCTTAATTCTTTTTTCAGCTCTTTAAACTTTACAGTTTATTCATTTTACTATATTTCTTGTTTCCTAATATAAAGTTTATATATTATTCTAATATAAAATTTATATAGTTTAAAGGGCTGCATGTTAGAAATGTTTTATTTTTTTCATTGAGGTATAATTGACACATAACATTATGTTAGCTTCAGGTATACAACGTAATGATTTGATATTTGTATATATTGCAAAATGATCACCACAATAAGTCTAATCAACATTCATTACCATAGATAGTTACAAATTTTTTTCTTATGATAAGGACTTTTCAGATCTACTCTTTTAGCAACTTCCAAATATCCCATACAGTATTATTTACTGTAGTCAACATACTGTACATTACATCCCCATGACTTACTCATTTTACAACTGGAAGAAATATCTTATTTATGTTAGGGTTATATTATATTGCTCACCCCTACTTAACGGGGTTATGACTAATATCAAGTTTTGAGGATAAGGGAAGATGACCCTGGAAAAACTCTGTGATTCAGGGAGTCAAAGAAATATCTATTACTTTTCATGTTAGTCATGAAACCAAGTCTGTGATGAGCTTCGCAGAACCTAGTGGTTTCCATGGAATGAATAGACAGACAGGTTAGGAATTGTTGTCCTTAGCTGAGGAGGTGGAACCCTGCGTTTCCATTTGGGGACCTTATTATGGTTATACACCCAAACTGCCTGCATTTCTAGGTTTACCCTTTCATCTCTGTGGTAGTTTAAAGCTCAGGAAATTCTTTAGGGATCCTCAGAAAAAAAAAAAGAATTTTTTAAAAGTTTTTTTTAAGTTTTTTAAGTTGGTAAACACACACAAAATAAAAACAGGAGACCGCTGATGAATATCAACATGTAGACAAAGCAGACCTCTATCAACTCCATGTTTAGCAAAAACAGAAGCCTAGGAATATGTTATTGCTACAGTAAATGAAGCAGTCCCCTTAGCAATTCAGAAACATTGGAGAAGTTAGTCTCTGTGATATCAAGCATGGAATTTGGGTTTTAGATCTGCTCTGGTAATGTCATCATTTTAGAGGTTGATTCAAAGGGAATCATAAAGACATATCTTCCAGGCTTTCGTGTGAGGTGATTAAGGAGTTTAAGGTGAGATTCTAGAGCTTTTGGGACAATTATTGATGTAAAATTTCCCATTGGCAGAAAACAAATATGCAGTGCTTCTTCTCTCTACCTACTATTATCATCAGCTGGATTTTATTGATGCTATAACAAAGTACGAACTATTTGGATCAATTTCAGGTGAAAGTAGTGCATTTTACAAATAAGTCTTTCAAAACCCTAAACAATGACTCCTAAATGGTTATGGGGGACAAATCACAAGAATACTAGAATTCTAAGTGACTCTCTACTAGACTTCTAAGTCATATTACAAGGCATTCTATGCATTAAAAAGTGAACCCTGAATATGAACGAATTGTCTTAGTCCCCACTCTGTTACACCTAGACAATTTTGGGAAGCCTAAACCTAGGTGTGCTGCTAATAAAAATGGGGAAGCTTGAATCCTGGAAGACCAGAGTAGGAAGGAGTAGGTAGAACTTCCAAATTGACCCCACAGGAGTTGCTCCTCATCTTTGGTCTCCAATGTCTAGCCCAGGAACTGAGCTTGACAACAAGGGTCCTTTCCACGACAGTGGTGACTGAAGACAATAAAATAAAAATGGGTCAGAACAAGAATTTTTCCCACCTGTACTAGGAATGTTTCTTTGTTAAGTGATCTCAAAAGCTGAAAGAGGAGACTTGGTCAAGGCAGGCTCCAAGCTGAGACCGTTCTTCAGACACCAGACCTCTGCTAAACCAGCATTCTCATTTGTAAGTCAGTAACTTCAGGACACACAGCAAAATTTATAAATACCTTTCCCTGTTCCTGTGCCTGTTTATATGTAAGAATATAATGACAAACAGAGGGACACATGGACTCTCTTTCTCAGCATAACATAACCATAAAATAATGTCACTCTTTCCTAATTGCATTATGAGTGAGTCTTCTCTGGCCATGGACTTAACATACAGTAAGCCCTCTTCCTATGAAATGCCTATAAATATGCAATTCATGAATAGTCTAGCTAAGAAGTCTGGTGAGAGCCGTGACTCCTCTTACTGGTGGAAGCCAGGAAACTGCAAAGACAATAAACCTTGGCATCTGCTTCAGGCTAACTGGCTGTGGCCAAGGCACACTGTTCACATGTCTCTTGGGTCTCTGCCAGGCCGTTAGTCATTATGCATTCTGCCCCAATGGTACATTAGAAATGGAGTGGGCTCCGAATATGCTTAGAGGGAAGAAAAACACCAGTTTATTTTCAGTTAGGTTTGAATGTTTTGGCCTTCTCCCTTCCTGGGAAAGTTATACTTAAAACAAAAACTGAAATCCTTGTTAGCCAACCTTCAAAGTCACTTTTCCTGTAAAAGTATGCACTGGTTATTAACAGCCCTCAAGGAAAAAGATTAAAGCTGAAGAAAATGGGAAAGTTAACACCATATAGATAGTAGATGTCCTCAGTAGAACAATTAAACCTACCTCCTCAAATAATCTGCTTACTTTTTTCTTCTTATTCATGTCTATACTTTCAAGAGCCTTTCCCATTAGCCAGTCTACCAATTAACACCAATATATGCTGCTCTGTGTACTATCTGCAGTGTTATTGCCCAAAGAATCTTGGGATTGCAATTTTAAGGACAATATCTTTCTGTAAGTAGTAAACCACAGAGATTAATACCATCTCTACCCCAGACACAATAATAAAAAACAGCTGACAATTTTTTAAAAAACCCTATTTGGTTTGATCTCCAAACAATAGCTTGACTTGCCTAGCAGTTGAATCAATTAAGTTTAGGTATCTCCAATGCTAAAAGCATTAAACTGAATGTATAAATCTTTCCAGTCACTGCTTAATCAGTAAGTAAAATCAACATACAAATATGAACCTGCAAACTTGGTTTAATGTGATTTTTGTTACATGTGGTAAACAGAAGTTTTTCAGCTACAAATGGCAGACATTTCAAACTATGTTTTCACAGAAATAGGAATTTCCTTTGCTAATGAACTAAAAATTCAAGGGTATACTAACTTTAAGCACAGCAGATCCAGTGACCCAAACAATGTCTCAATCCAGATTCTGTTTGCAGGTTATTCCCTCTGACAGAAGAGAGCTTTTCATGAATTGAAAAGATGGCCACACTCTAAAAAAGTTGTCTTAAAAAATGTTAATTGTGCCAACATTGAGAATACTTGATATATAGGATAGATAACTATAATTACACTGTCAGTAATTAGAACAGCTGGAATAAACTTTTGTATAAAAGTATATATTATTGGTTCAAAATGTATCTCAAAACGTATAATTGTGTCATAAGTTGCTCTTATGATGTAAGTTGTGTTTATTAACCTTCACATTCTGTGGCATTATTAAAATCACCCTTAGCTGATATAGACATTTTTGCAACAAAATGGATAAAGTGATGTATATCAAATGCTAATCTGGATGTATCTCTCCTCTAATTAAAGACATTAAGTGGTTCTCCATTAACACTAGAATTAAGACCAAGCTGGTTACTTTGGTATGCCAGGCTCTCCATAATCACAATGTAACTATCTCAATTTCTTGCTCAGCCAGAATAATCATAAAATAAAATAAAATAAAATAAAGGCAACATACATCTCCTGCTTATATTATTCTCATAACTTTCAGTACCACAGAAAAATAGGCATTCTTTGGTCTCCAGCATCCACATAACAGATCTTTGGGAGAATTCTTTTTTTTTTTTTTTTTTTTTTTTTGCTTTACGCGGGCCTCTCACTGTTGTGGCCTCTCCCGTTGTGGAGCACAGGCTCCGGACGCGCAGGCTCAGTGGCCATGGCTCACGGGCCCAGCCGCTCCGCGGCATGTGGGATCCTCCCGGACCCAGGCACGAACCCACGTCCCCTGCATCGGCAGGCGGACTCTCAACCACTGCGCCACCAGGGAAGCCCTGGGAGAATTCTTAATGTCTGCTTTGAGTCACATTGTCCTCTTTAAATTAATCTCCTTGGACATGAAACATTATCTGGTGGTCCGGCCTCAGTCCTCTGCCTGTCCCTTTGTTTGGGTGAGAAGAATATACGGAGTACATGCTGACCTGACTCAGTCAACCAGGATTAACACTGGCCAAGAGAAAGGCCTATTTTAGCAATGTTATATGCTCTTATTATTCTGATTTTAGACAGGCCAGTTTGGACCAAAGATAGTCTCTTTCTTGCAGAACCAAAGAGGCTTGTCCAAAAGTTAAGTTATTAGTTCTAAGTTAAAGTTGGCGTGACAAAGGCAGGGACTCAGGAACTAGAGAAGGAGATAAATACAGTGGGGAGAGGCTGGAGAAGAGAGAAAACTAAACCTCTGATCCCCTCCCAAACACTTCCTGGCTGACATCCCTTGATTAACTGGTAATAATTAATCTGTCTTTAAGTTCTCAACTAGCATATAGACTGGGATAAGGAGCAGATTTTTAGGGACGGGAACATGTACTACCACATCTAAATAGAATTAAGGGTTGCTCTTACTAGATATAAGGGGGAGGGATACTGGACAAGCCAAAACAAGACATGCTGTTCATAAAAACCAATCATGACAAGCCTTTTATACCTGAATGTGATCTTCTAAGTATTGTTTTGGCTCAGCCTAGGTATTACAGCATTTGGTTCAATTATATATTATCCATTTACTTCAGTAAGGTCATATGTGGTAGGGCTACAAAATCTGGTGGAAGGTATTGTGGTAGAGATGCTAATTTTATCCTTCATGATTTCACATTACATAATGAATGGCATTAAGTGACCTTAAAACCTAAATAATAAATGGAGACAATGTCCATATAGTTGTGCATGTTATATGTTTTATAGATAAATACTTAGTTACAAGGGGACATATCGAGAGGGACTCATCCTACACATAAATGGTAAGTTGTTTGCTCACTAATTTTCACAATTTTATAGTTGAAATATGATTGTTTAGACATCTTCATCTTAAAATTAGCAAGAATTAAACTGTAATGGAAATTTTATAAATACACCAGCAATCTAATTCTAATAACATCAGAATCTAAATCAAATATTTTCACAATTTGAAGCAGATGTTTAATCCATGAACCCATTCCAGCTGAGGTTCTGAATACTATATGAGCCATCAGAATCTCCGTAGGTTTTTATACTGAAGGCAACTTAAATATTGAGGATCGATATTTTAAAATTTAATATATAATAAAGTTAAATGAAAGTCATAGGAACAATTTTTATATAACTTAGCAAATTTTATGCTCTCTCTACAGAAAGAAGGAAATTCACTTTCAGTTTTCCACAAACATGTACTATTTTTCTTTAATCAAAGAAACATTATAATGTTCAGGTGAGAACCCACAAAATAATAAGTGGAAGAAGAGAAACTCTAAACTTAGCACTCTCAAAAAAAAAACACCAATTCCCAGGGAATGCAGCCCTGATATAAACTGCCTCCCCGCTAAACCCTATTACCCCTGCTGAGCTCAGCTCTCTGCATCACTGCTCCCTTTAAGAATTCTTGCATTTCAAAAAGAAACAAATAACTGTATGAACTATTTCATACACCAGCAAAACCCAATATACTTTGCACTTCTATTTTCTGATTTCAGAAATGTGTCTTCTCATATTCTCGCTTTCTTCATTCTATAAAGTAAGACTTAGTCATCTGTTTTTTTTTTTGTTTTTTTTTTTTGCTTATAAGATGGGAATTTATTTGAACGAAATTTCCTGGTGGCTAGTCAGCAAAATGATAATCTGAACAAAGGGATATCAAACATTCCATTTGAAATTATTTAAATTGCTGTAATGAAAAACACTCCTCTCTCTTTCCTTAAATTTTCACTCAGGCTATGACAAACACACACCCATACACACATACTCACACACACACTGTTTTAAACTCTCCTGTTTGTACATACGTATGTATATATATATATATATATATTTTTTAATACATCTTTATTGGAGTATAATTGCTTCCTCATACCATGTTAGTTTCTGTTGCACAACAAAGCGAATCAGCCATATGCATACACATGTCCCCATATCCCCTCCCTCTTGCCTCTCCCTCCCATCCTCCGTATCCCACCGCTCTAGGTCATCTCAAAGCACCAGGCCGATCTCCCTGTGTTATGCTGCTGCTTCCTACCAGCCAACTATTTTACATTTGGT